>NC_065510.1:30515481-30576461 GCF_006386435.1 Epinephelus moara | reverse complement strand
CCATGACATCAAAAGTACAACCAAGTCCTCATAGATACATCTCTGGTAAAACTGTTAGGTGTTATGTGTTGAGCAATGCCCGTTGCGTACTGCTTACTCGAAGAACACTGTAAACACGGCTCCTTCTTCTGTGGTTTAATCGCTGCGGCCGCTGCGGGCGAGCAGAATCACTTCCGCCTCGGGTGCGGTATTCTGGTTTGCTGACTTCCGCTGTGTGTCCGACCCGAGCGAGGCTACGCTAAATAGCCATATAGAGAAAGGCTTTTTTGTCGCTGTTGGGTTCAAATAAATATGCGGATCTTCAAGGGGGGGTGATACGAACTAGGGGCAGTTTTATTAATGGTAAAAAGTTCCGCGCAGCTGCTTTAAGTCATGATACAATATTATTGCAATTTTAAATATGTTGCAATATGCTGGGTATTGCGATAAAATACATTGTGATTGATTAGCTTTCTTCAGCTGTAAGTTATGTCCCCAAAGGAAAACTTTGTCAACATCTGTTTCATCTGATAAGGTAAGTTTTCAGTCTGTTCATCTCACTTCAGCTAATTTTTTACAGCAGCAAAATGTATCTAGTTGACTGAAAAAGCAATTGATTATATTATTCCAGTAGGTTACCTAAAGTTTAATTTGCATTTGTAATATTTATAATTTATATAATAGAAAAACCAATTCTTGGCACTGTGTGACAATACAATTTTGCCACACAAAAATATTGCGATACTACGTTGTATCGATTATTTCCCCCTAGTTTCCTTCTTTCCTCTGATTTCACATGCTCAGCTCTCCCGTTACTCAACAGCATTTTTCTTCTCATTCTGTTATCATACACAACGACAGCCAGACGCAGACAGAGACACACAGACACGCTTGCGAGACCACCTAGTCAAGCGATTAGAGCTGACCTTTGAACCCTGTAGTGGCAGCATCTCTGAATGTGGTGGAGGGAGAGGGGGGTGAAACAACACCATGTTGGGTCGCAGGCCTTGGGGCAACTGTCTCCTCTCAGCTTTATACAAAGCATTGCTCTTGCACAACGCACACATAACACAGGCACACTGGAGATATACGGTATGCAAGGAAACAGGAGACATTCTGACGATGGTATGTGTGACAGTGTAGAAGGACATTGTAAAAGCAGAGGGAGAGACAGAGAGAAAAAGACGACGTTAAAAAGCCTAAATTAGTTTCTACCCTCTGTGCTCACCTCTCGCTGATAAATCTCGGTGTGTATACATGTGCATCTGTGTATCTAAGGCACAAAGACTTTGATCTGTCATTTTGTTTTATGCCCTGGGTGTCTTATCTTTATCATAAAACATGTACACACACACACTTTGTTTGACTGCCTAGTGCAGCGTGCGGCTGTCATTGAGAGGTGAAGATTTGAAGAGGAGAGACAATTATGATGCAGCAGAGAGAGCGAACTCACAGCTGGCTGTCTCTGCCATTAACTGCTCACCCTCTCCATCTTCCCGTGCTCTGTAATAAAATTCAAATCCACTGAAAACAGCCGAGGAACAATGGCCGCAGAGAGTAAACATGAAACAGTCTTCTCCACTGCTTTCAGTTATGTGCAATGGCTGGTTTCAAAATGTGTCAGAGCAGCTTTTCAGGGCTAAATAAATCTGCCAAAATGATCAAACTTAATATTTTCTTAACTCATTTTTATTATTTATCATATATCCATTTTAATTAATTGATTGATTATTTATTAAAATAGTGGAACCAGTCAGTGTGTGTGCCTGAAAATGACTTAAATGGATTGTGCAGAATACGCCTTTTTTAACGGCAAACATTTTGACTTGTCACACTAGAAACAGCACAGGCGTTACTAATAGCATTAACAATGTCTCTTTTCTATTAATGTGTCCCAGTAATCCATGACGGTGAGCCAGCACGCACAGTACCAGGACCCAAAAACCAAGTTCCAGCATCATTCATTTTATCATTTACACCTTTAGTTTGTCTACTGTGACGCGTCAAAATATCTTATTTCTATATCACCTTGTGTGTCTTTGAAATCATGTCTTAAGTCTTGTTGCTGAAAGGTGCTACACAAAAAAATTCGTCTGGCCTTGCCTTCAGTGAAAAAGGCCTGCTGCGAACAATATAAAATGGGGCAGTGCTACACAGCAAACCCTCCCTCGACAGTCTGAATAAAAACTGTAAACACTACATGACATCAATGAGCCAGGAAAAACTTCGACATCAGAGAAGTTACTGTTTGTCTTGACCTATTAGTTTGAGAGTCCCAGTCTCAGCAGAATTTCACACACACTCATGAATGTATTTCCATGAAATCTGGCACTAACGTCGGCCTCGGGTCAATGAACTACTGATAGTGAATTACGGTGTTCTCAATGTGGAATTTCCATGACTCCGCTGGAGACAACAAGATGAAAAAGGGGATTTTCACCCATCTGAAGAGCAGGAATTGCCAATCAAGACAAAACATATGGCTTCTTATTTCATTTATCTCATTTAATTTATTATTCAGGATCCACATTTGTTGTCACAGGAGTAATAACTTCTCTTCCTGAGGTCCACACAAAAAGCAAAATGTCGATGGAGGTGGTTTGGAAGTGAGATTCCCTCCCTATTAGACAGTTAAAATGTTACCTTTACCAGCAAACAGCAGATAAAGCCAGAGTGTTGCACAGCAAAACCCATGACCCACTGAGGGTAGGCCTGGTTATGGTTAAGGATTTGTCATTTGCTGCTGCATGTTTAGGTGACGTGTTTGGTTTAGCACAGACTAACCAGCACGCACACACACACACAAATATGCACACACAGACAGCACCTACAGACTCACCCAGACTGAAACTGAAAAGGTGCCAGTGCCACCCTATCATACCATTAGAACAGTTCAAGGTCCAAAACTCAGGTCTGCAGATACACATCATGCTGCTGCTGCACTGTAACTAAAGTAATCGAAGGTCTAATGCAACCTCATTTCCTTTTCCCAAGCTACAGTACGACACTCAACAAGAGGAGTCTGAAAAGGCGTTAACGCAGCAGATACACACAGGACGTAAAGACCAGCTAAACAAAAACCCAGGGCAGAAAACTGCAGTCCTCACCACCTGCAGTGAAATACTAGTGTGTTAGCAACTGAAAGAGACACGGCAGGACTGGAGAGGAAAACACGAAGGGGACACAAGCAGTGAAGAAGGCGGACTGGGAGCAACCAATGACAAGAGGGAGATTCATGCTCAAAGCACAGCAGGAAAATGGAGGGTGTTAATATCATAGCATCTCACTGAATATAAATGGGAGTATGATGTAAAAAATGAACATGATAAAGAATGCAACAATGAAGATGGGTATTCTTGTGAGACAAACACAGACAGACAGGAAAAAATACAGTGTGAAGATGTGGGAGAAATGTACAAGTCTTTATGTGCCTGAATGAAAAGGCCTTCTAAAAACCCATCAACCCAAACACAAACATGGAGACAGATAACAGAAACAGGGACGATGAAGGGAGTGTAGGCAAGACCCTTCACACCTTCATTAAAATGCCTTTTATGTGATCGGGGCACAATCGTATAGTGCCTAACCACATGAAAGCCCTAGCACAAATGCCCCCAAAACGCACTAAGAATGGATTGTGATCCAATCGGCCAAACGACTTGCGGAGGTGGTCAGGAACACATTGTGACCACATTAAACACAAGAGTAAATGCAATTAAGATTTCAGTCCACCCACAACGACTACATGGGCAGAAATATGTAATTGTTTGCTACACTTTCAAACCAGCGAGGCAGTAGTGGCTCTCCCTCACCTGATGCCGAAACCTTTTGGGTGCTCTCTTCTGATGCTAACACTAGGGGAGTGTCTTTCTCATGTGCAATGTATTCTCCCTGTCGATGACTGTCTTTACAGTCAGGTAGGCCTGGTTTATCCTTGTCGACCTCACTGCTGCCTTCTAAAATCTTCCTGACTGGCTCTAAAAATGCAGACAATACCATGATGTGCACCCTATGTCATTGGAAGTTAAAAACAAATAATGAAATAGTATCATTGACAGGTGGGCAGGGTCAGTTTGGACTTTGTGAGGTTGTTTGAGCGTCACGGAGCGATTGGATCTCAATGTGAACTGGAGACATATATTCATATATTACCAGGTGTAGATGCAGTCGGGTTAAATCATATCTAGATACAATCTAGATACGTGACGGATTTGAATTAAAGTTGTAAAGGGTGACTGACAGTCATACACAAACTGTTGGAATGCATATGTAAGAGTTTCAAAGCAATCCAGTGATCACCTAAGTAACTGTGTATTTGGTGACTTTCAAAGGCCTTAACACACCAAAACAATATCAACTACTGGTAACAAAGGAAGACCGTTGCGTCACCTCACATCACTTGTTTCTCAGCCAAAGTTGCACTTGAACACACCACAGAAACAAAAGCTGATGACTATCTAGCACATATGTTCTGTACCTGCACGAGAGGAAATACCAGCAGGTGGCAGTAGTCTGTATTCAGCCATTTAAAAGGGAAACTGGAAGGCCGACAGGGTGGATTCATGATGCTAGTTAGCCAGTTAGAGAATTAACAACCCAACCAGATGTTGAAGGAACAAAGAACATTTACCATGCATGAACATTACACAAACAGTTATGAACCATTTCATAACTGAGCTCAGTGGCTTAACAATAATCTTACCTCATATGTTTGTTTAGATCTCACGCCCTCTTTGCCCTCACCCACATGTTTGCTTTTCTCACCTCTGTATCTCTTCTTGCACAGTGCGTTAAATTGTCATCAGAGTGAATTCACTCACTGACAGTCTTCACTGTCAATGACACCAATTCAACAGGACGAATCGGCCCAAAACTAGTGCCAACGAGGTCCAACAGTACGGGGCACACCTCAAAAATCAAGGCGACAGACGCTCGCTGGCGGCTCAACAATGACCTACGGCGGACTGTTGGCTCTGTGTGTCAGGGCCCTAAGATATCGTTAGTGATATTTTTTTAAAGAGACAAATCCAGTGACTTGATGGGGCACATTAGAAACCTTTCAAGTTTTGCCAAGATATGTCAATAGATTTGTTAACTTTTAAAACGGCTGTAGTGACTGTAGTTTTACATTTTACAGCATGTTCACTGTAATAATTTAATTTTATGAAACAGCTTCACACTAACAGAGTGCATAAAATACACATTGTTCATATTCGCTGCATTTGTGTGAAGTTTGCACAGTTCAAACTTTAGTTAGCCTAAACTTCATATCTTCCTTTGAAGCACTATGAAGCATGAAAATACTGCTTATTTTGCCTGGTCTTTAAAACCCTCACTGCGTACCTGCATAGTCAATGCATTTGTCAACAGAGGTATGACTCATCCCAGCATCTTTCATTAAATACATAAAGCAGATGTGTGAGATGTAGCTGTCAATAGAGTCCTGACAAAGTCTGCCCTCCATATGTTTTGATGGAGGATTGTTGGCCACTGTCTCGTCCCTCACAATCCATTACACATATCACTTAGATTTAGTGCATTTCTGATAAAAGTACAGACAAACTACAACTGCATTCATGGTCAAACAAAGCCGTGTTTGCTTAGTTGTTGTTGTTCAAAGGAGAGCGAGCGAGGCGATGGGTATTTAGGGACTAACAGAAAGAGAATGGTTGAAAGCACGCTATCTGAGGCGAATCACTCGGCCTGCTGGGGGATCTGTTGCAAAGCCTTGACTAAAGACAGACAGACAGCAATAAAGCAGTGTTACACAACAGACCACATGTACAGGCCCGGGTGACAGGTGAGAGACTGAGGCAATGAATGTGATAACACAGCGAGGATGAGGCGAAGCAGAGGGAGAGATGTGAAGCACGGAGGGAAAGGAGGCAGAGGAAAGAGGGGGAGGCAGAGGACAGAAGAGCTAACAGACAGAAAGAGGTGGGGACTTAAAGAAATACACAAAATTATTCAGTTTATCTCTCATGCTAATACTTCAGCATAAAGGCTGCTGGAAGGAATGGAAAATGCAGAAAGATACTGCAGGTGTCAGCCGAGGGGAAGATGTCTTACAAGACTCAAGGTATTCTGGTTGCATGACATATCACTGTCAAATGGCAAATCCAAGATGATCAAACTAACATCATGAACGCCTCCAGGAACTGATCCATTCATTGATTTTGACCATTCTTACTAACTTGCTTCGACAAATTTCTCCAGCCTCTCCATCTACACAAAGCAGCAGTTACATAACTCAGCATGCGTGAGTCTGACAATTTATTCCTCTCAACAAGAAGCGCTATGTTGATTTCTCTCTATGTCCATTCCCCAACAAGAGTTAAAAAAAAATCTGTGTCAACCTCTCTTTCTCGCTGCAAGAGAAGCAAACTGTTAAGGTCATCTCTTTCTCTGAGCAGGAAACTGTGGGTCTCTGTTTCAGCAGGAAACTAGATGCCATCCTCCCCTTTTCACTCCCTCAACAAAAGCTGCATGTCAATATCTCACTCTGTCACTGTTCGCCAGTCTGGAAATAGAGAGTGATGGCACCATTTAGAGCCAAGTGTGAATACACTCTGACACAAGGCCTGACAATAGAACAGACAGTCTCTGTTCGCGAGAGACCTAAGATTAGACGGCCCACGAGGAATCCCCTGCTGGAGAGATTAGTTCCATTGATGCTGCTTTCCACAGAGTATTGAGGCAGACCGTGTGGGTGTGTGTGTGTATGTGTGTCAACTCAATACGAGCAGTGGATGCTGAACAAGTTGCAGACATCCAAGTGAAATTTATTTCACACTTTTACGCTCTGTCTGTCTGGTGTCTGTCTATGTCTGGTCTCTGCACCCTCTGCACCACTACTCCCACCCTACAAGTGGTGGGCACCGTATGATAAGCACCTGTTAAACCCACTGGAACCCTGTACAATATCTGCCACAGAACAGTAAAGCCCGTCAGCCCTCCTATTATCAACTGCAATCTCCAGCTCAAACATTCTGGCCCACCGCAACAACAAGCCACAAACACAGTCAGAGATATGACCCAAACCTTGCACCGGCTGATAGCTCAGAGGAAAAACAGCCCGTGGACGTTAGACACTTTGAACTGGACTAAACAGATTTTCATATGGTTCAAAACGGTGTTTCATCCAAACGGCGGCCTAATCTGTGCAGCAAAACTGACCTTGTTTGACTTCTTCTAAACAATCAAACATATCAGCCTCATGTTTTGAGCCACGGTCACATACCATCTCTGCTATATAAAGTATACACATCCTGTCATCCTTGTGCCAAAATAGTATTACTATGCAAGTTGTCGACATTTGTCTGTAGCCAGGATTTCAAATCCATTTGGTGTATTTGCAGATTAAAGGTTCTAATCTCACCGCCACGAGCCCCTGTCATTCAAATACAGAGCTCCAAAATAAATCTGCAGAGTGCTGCTCCAAAATAATACATTTATGATTCATAATCATATAAAACCACTGATAGCTGGGGGAGTTAAGGTCATTATATACAGTATTTCCTCAACTAACAAAATGGCATTTAAATTGCTTGGTCTTCATTGCATAGTTTTAAATGACTATAACTGGTTCAGGGATTTCTGAAGACAACCCTACAGGTAGTGAGAGTAGAATTTGGTATTACCTGCTACTAAGTTACAGGATATCCACTTGATATAAACCAAAACATGTCTCTCTTCCTTGTGCTCTAATCTCTTGATCTTGTAGCCCGATCTCCTGCTTCTGTTGGTACAGCGTTTCAACAAGACTAACTGGTCAGATAACATATTTTGGTGCTGTCTAGGCACGCAGTGACCCCATTCAACCCTGATGACCAAGCGCTATGGTGCACATGTTCAGGCACAATCAGCTTTTGACCTTTGCCCAATAGGTGTGACTATATTTAAAGGCAATTATCTCCTATTTTAGCTTTTGTTGCACTGTTCAGCTGCTTATCACAAGTTCTGTGCTGAGTGTTTTATCACAAGCTCAGTGGACTTTAAAGATAAACCTGTATCTTTGAAATTGCAGGTTTATCTTTTTAAGTTATAGCCATTGATGAAAAGGATCTGTGTTTGAGACCGGTGATTCTCCCTTTGTGATTTCCTTGGATTTCTAAATATTTGACATGTGCAGTTTATGTAAAGAACTCATGAGGACACCCACTTACCCTTCAGTTTCTCCACCACGCTCTGCCCAGCTCTCTCCGCCACCCGCCCATCCTCCCTCTGGTAATGGTCATCCAGGAATCGGGCAGTAGCTTCTGACAGGTGGACTTTGCCCGCCACGCCAAGCTGCTCCATCAAGTTGGCCAGATTTACATCATTTGACCACACATCAAACTTGAAGCGCTTCATTCCCAGGATTCCACATAGGACGGTGCCCGTGTGGACGCCGACACGCATGCTGACAGTCTCGCATGTCTCCTGGCAGAACTGCTCAATGGCCTGGATCATACCCAAGCCCATCTCTACACAACAGTAGGCGTGGTCTGGCCTTGGCTCAGGGCAGCCAGCTACACAGTAGTAGCAATCTCCCAGAGTGCTGATCTTCTCGCAACAGGTCAGTTCACAGAGCCGGTCGAAACGTCCAAACAGATCATTAAGAAGTCCCACCAAGGCTGGTGCTGACTTATTGGCAGACATTCTAGTGAAACCCACAATGTCCGCAAAGAGGATGCTGACAGGCTCCATGCGCTTCATATTGAAAGGCCGGAAGATTATCTGTCCACGTGGGATGGAGGTCTTCTTGCGTTTGTGATTGTTGTAAGCGTAATTCTTGGCGCTTGTGGCACTTTGGACTTGTGAAGCTCCACCGCCTCCTCCACCACCCACTGAGATGGCTGAGGCAGAGCAGGCACCAGAGGAGTAACGCTTGCCAGAGTTCTCACCACCGCCCTCGTCATCACCTTGCTTCATCAACTCATCTGCAACTCGCCGCGGCATGACCGAGTGGATCATGCGCTCCTTCAAGGCCTTCTCCACCTCCAAGTCTTTGCCATGCATGATGGCCTGGCCCACTTTGAGGAAAGTGCTGCGGGATCGCACCTCCGACATGATGAACAGGTGGATGCCGATGACATGGGCACACAGGTGGAGCAGAGCTTTGGCCGGGCCCAGCCAGCAGAGAGTGTCTCCTTCCCAATCAGCACCTGAACCCGCTAACCCCGTCCCCCATCCAGTAGTGTCATAACTCCTTTGAAGCAGCGGTAGCCATTCTAATGCCTCAAATAATATAGAGTACAGGAGCCCCAGCAACACAGAGGCATACAGACGGACATGGAGGACACTGTATAGCAACAACAGAACCTCCATGCACAGGGAAAAGGTGCCCACGGGGGAGATGCAAGGGGTTGGAGGTGCTACTTTGTCTGGTGAGCGATATGAGACATTCCTGTCGCCAGCCCACTCCAGCTCAGTGTAGCCAGCAGTCTGTATCTGTGGAGCTAAAGTGATGGCGAAGGTCACCGCGATCAGGAGCAAGGAGGTTTGGTTGTACAGCCATGTGTAGGGCTGGGTTAGGGTGAAAAAAAAGAGGAGCACTAGGACGACTAAAAAGGAGGCCGTAGGGGCTAGGAAGGTCACGGGGTTGCAGCGATCACTATTGACTCCAAAGTACACCCCCCAGAGTACAGCTGCCACTGCCAGGTAGAACAGGACATAACGGAAGCGCCGCTGGGTCTGAGGAAAGCACCTCTCTTGGCACGCATCTTCAAGGATGGGGGAGTCAAACTTGGGGTCCCAGCACTGAGCAGCAGAGCGTTCAAACAGTGGTGGTGCCTTCCTCTGCACCCTGGAAGTGGAGGTCCCAGCCGGTCTGGAGTCTGCTGAGCTGCAGGTGGAGGAGATACTGTATTTGTGGAGGTTAGGGTTCATTTTACCCACAGCCCCATAGCCTCCAGCTCCTCCTCCTCCTGCTCCACTGCTGGCAGCCTTCAGAGGCTCATGTTGATGCACGTGTGGCGCGCTGTTGGTAATCCGCACGGTCACGGCGCCATCCCCGCTGGAGTCGCAGCTCACTTCCGTGCCGTGCATGAGAAGCTGCCGGTGATGTTGCAGAGTGGCCATATTGACCGGTGTGACGAGGGAAAACGAGGGCGCGCGGGGAGAGGTGTTAAATATTAATATCTTGTGATGGCGCTCAGACAATTAGACGCGGTGCGTGGGCGCCGTGTGTGCACATGTGGCACGGAGAGGAAGGAGGAGGAGGCGGTGGGAGAGTGACAGGCGGGGTGACAGAGAAAGAGAGAGCAAAAGGTGTTTGTTGGAATAATCACAGTGCATGAATGGTGAGCACGGCACAGACGTCTTTGCTACGCACACAGCAGCCTGCACACTCACTCACACAAGACGCGCCGTTCCAGTTTCTTGAGCAGTTCATTATCCGACCCCGGGTTTGCGTCAGTACTCACATTACATGTATCCTTCTCCAAAGAGGCTCTGGGTTTGAGCCCGGCTTTCTCTCCAGCTGCGGTAAAAACACTGTCATCACTCTTTCTGCCTCCTGAATTGAACATCCTTCTCGGAAAGGACTGGTTAGTGATGCAACGGGTTTTTTATGCCTTCATCAAGTCGCTCCTGACGTTACATGACTGGAAATTACCTCCTCTGGATGTGCGCAATATTTCGATACTGCTGACATTACAAAGTCAGACCGCGTTAGGGAAAATGCCCAGATTTTTTCTGCATCCCGAAATAACGTTTTTTGCTTTTGCGTGGAAAAAAAATAGCCTTCAGGTCCAGGGTTTCATTGCAGGAGCAGATACAGATAGAGGCTGTCAACAGTTGGCGTTGTGCACAGCAAGTGGCCACAAAAGTTACACTGTGCCTCTTATCTCCGCAACATGCGCGTCAAATGGTCCATTTACACCTCCTGTCCCTTCTGAAAAACACCCCCTGAAATCTTATCTGTATACACAGCAGGAGGTGCCAAAATAAAAATGTGTGGATAGTTTGGATTTTCCACCATAAAGCAACAAAAATATCCAAAAAATATCAATCAGTCCTCACTTAAAACTAATCTTATTTCACATTGAGTAGATTATGTGCTGTGAAAGTTTTACTTACAAATGACTGCCCTATAAAATGTGGCCAAACTCCTAATTCCGCTAATTAAAAAATAAAGTGGGTGATCTGTAATTAAGGCGGCTTTACCTTCCACTACATCCCTTCTCATGCATGGCTCAGTGTGCTAAGGATTTGCATGTCTTATTCCCATATATTCTCCTTCCATCTACACTCCAGCGGGCCCATGAAAATAGTCCAGACTGAGTTATTTGGGAGCTCTGTCCAGTCCAAGATCCAGATCATGAGAGGCCTGACAGGCAGGCCTATTCCCACGGATCCAGCCCCGTCCTTTCCTGAACTCCCTCTCCGGATCTCCACCGTTTATTCCCCCTCTGCCTTCCAAAGAGGGGGTCGGGGAGGGGTATGCGCTATTCAAAGACGCGTAATCCGAAAAGAGAAGCGCAGAAAATACCACCCGCTGGCCCAAATTAGTGTAGGTTTGCCTCTGCTGGGAGTGTCTGCAACTTGTTGCGCGCAGTTGGCAAAATATACAGCTATGAGGAACAGCCTCGGTCGGAACAGGCTGGTCTATAAATAGTGATGATCAAAACTCTTGCAATAACAACACCAACGCGTGTAACATTTGAATGCTTTTCCCTCAACTCAATCCCTTAAATAACAGAAGCGCTTGTAGTCTAGGCTACTTAAAAATCACGTCGTAAAACGCGTGCAAAACGTCAGCGATAGGCCCCCTCTCGTTTCCAAAAGCTCCCAAACTTTTTTTTTCCCAGGCCGTATTTCCTGCGTTTGGAGAGGAGACCCAGTTAGGAGTCTCTGGTTATTTGGAGCTGAGGCTGGATTTCCTCCCCTCAAGAGCAAAGAAGTAGAAAATCCCCAGAGCAGTGAAGGAAACCCCTTGGATATCTCCTCGGTGGGATTCTCAAGAAAAAAACAGTCCCACCAAACTGCACTATCTCCTTATCTGAACCAATTCCTCAGGTCTCTGGATTGCACTAGTTTTCGCTGGCATGCATGTGTCCAACAAACACAACACTGTGCGCTCTGGCTGTGGTGCGTCCTCTTCCGTCCGCCGCTGGTTGCCTCCCTTTTCTCCCCCCTGATATAGCTCTCTGCTGGAGTTTGAGGGGGGCTGAATACAAACAGAACCACAGCGGGAGTTTTTGCGGCAGCTTTTCCGTCTTATCCTGGCGAAGGTAATATCTCCACTCCTCTAGTTTCCACCATCTTCGCTGTGACTGGGTCGGAAATCCTCCCCCAGCTGTTGTGGCGGTGCGGGTTGGTGGGACCAGCCTGTCAAGCGAACCATAGTTTTGAAAAACACCATTTCCGGTCTTGCTTTTCAACACGGACAGTGAGATAATTAAACATGCTGCTGGGGTTGTACAGGAAGGTGGTCCTGGGAGAGATACAGGACAGCTTAGAGAGGACATAAATGGCTTGTTGTTAGTTAAAGAAGCAGCATTAAAAGCACGAGACAATATAACAAAAAAGTAAAAAGTAAAACATTGACAAAAACATTAGAAATAATAAAATATAGCCTATGTTATCCTACGCATAACAGCCATACCTTTACATAGTAACATTACCCTACCCCTGGAAGTAAACTGAACTTTCTAATTTAACAAACTGGTAGTTGCCAAAGTGAGACAAACAATTTAACGCTTTTAATGTGAAGACAGACTTTGACTTCCGGTATCTCCCTGGCTGTCTCTGTCTGACTTGATGGTTGCTGGTGGGTGGATGTCCAAAGTGGAGCTCTGCTGCGTTCAAGTCACATGTGAACAACAACGTTAGTAACTAAAGCAAAACTAAACCTAAATGTGAAACAGAAAAGCAATTTAGTGAACTAAAATAAAAGTAAACCAGAAATAATATCGTGTACTTATAAACTAAATTAACTAAATAAAATAAAATAGAATAAATACACAGGAAATGTTTTTAGTTTCAGTCTTTGTCACTTTGGTCAAATGTGTCAACACTACAGGCATGAGGAGGCATTGGTGCACATTGTTTATTGAAACTGGGATGTCTACATGCTATGACTGCCTTCGCAAAATGTTTGTATTATAATAACTATTCTAAACTTATTAAAAACTGCTCCTGATTAACACTCCCCCTGTTATACAAAAACTAACTCTGAAACTAATGTAAGATAAACAAAAACTAGACATTTTAAACAGTAAAAACTGAACTGAAATGAGCAAACACACTCTTAAAACTACCTGAAACTATACTGAACTGAAAACAAAAATAAAAAACAAAATAATTAAATGAAAAGGTGGCTGCTTTTTAATTAACCCTGGGTTTTAACATTCTCCTGCTCTGCACCATGGGCATGGAACAATCTCCAAAAAGATCTAAAATTAGAAACACTTATATCCATGAATGAATTTAAGAGCATTGTAAAGAATGTGGTGATAAAGACGTGCTTGTTTTGCTTGAGAGGCCACTATGTTTGAATAGTTGTTGTATTGTGGATTTTTGTATTATATGCTGTATTTGTTGCATTTCAAATGTGTTCTGATTGGCTGCTACCCCTGCCAGGTCTCTCTTGTCAAAAAAAGATTTTCAATCTCAATGGGACTTCCTGGTTAAATAAAGGTTAAACAAATGAAAATAACTGTCAGCACACTCTCCACTTTTTAAACCATCACCACTGATGTTGTCCGTCTAATTTTTGCATTGCTGTAAATAATTTTCATCCCCCTCACATGAACCTGTATCATTACACACTCAAGTAGGTAGGGGAGACCGGGGGCAGTTGCAACATCTCAAATCACTCCAATCAGAAACGAGACAGAACCATGAAAGTCATGACACCCACAGTCTGTGATGATCCATCAGTGCCTGCAAAAGGACAAACTGATGTCTCACATTTGTGAGATTTTCTGCAAAGACTGAAGAATATATATATTTTTTTAATTTACAATATTTTCCTCATTCGGTCTTAACCTTTAATGTCCGCTAATTTAAGTCTGTCTAGTTGTGATGACCATTCTGTTGTCTAACATCTGATATCTTTGTCAAATACTAGCTTAGTTGTTTCAGTGTGTCATGGGTGGTACGGTTGGAGGCACTTGTTACACTGTGTTACAGTTTATATTGATAATAAGTGGCCTACTGCCTAAAACTTGAGATGATTATTTTCATGATATTAGTTCATAGACACCAAAGATTCCTATTTACTGTAACGCAGCATGACACACTCACAATGATGTATTGGAGGGAGTGTGTGTTCATTAGCTAAAGTTTGGTGCATTGACTAACTCATACCTTCTAAGACTTATAAGCAGTATGGACACGACCAATCTTTCACCCTCACAGATCATGCATTTACAAAAGGCAGAGCACAGACTCTTCCTGCTGTGTAAACTGAGGAATTTGTAGGTCATTTTAAAAGTATATGATGCAGGATTTTCCTGAAAAACAATGTATAGCTTCATACAAAGTAATCCCTCTCAATCATGACTTATGACCCACTGGAAGTATTCATCTGTAGAGACTCTACCCTCTGCCTGTATTTTCCTATTTTCTCCTAATTTTGCTGTGTTCAGGATGTTCTTGGGCACACCTTTTTAAAACGGTAGCGACGGGCTACCAAACCATGAGCAGCACGCTTCCAAGAGGGAGCTATGAAAATCACAGACACAGCGCAGAAAACCCCCCCACAAATATAGCAAACAGCAACTGAGACTTTCTTCTGGATGGATTACTGAATGGGCCCTGCTAGGCACACACCCAGGGGCCCAATGTGTAAGACCAGGTGACACAAAATTGGGCTTAACAACTTTGATGTGTGTGTCTTTGCTTCTATGTAGGAGAGATGAGGGGGCTTTGCATATCTGTGCCCAGGGGCCCATTGTCTAATAATCCGCCCCTGCCTTTACACACAATGTAACCAATCCCTAATTGAAAGTATATTCAGTTATACCATTGTGTCCTGGTTTTAGCACCAAAGTGTCAAAAGCAAGACAAAGCTTCCCAAAGTAGTTACACTGGGCCGTACTTCTGCACTTTAAAGGCTACTGTTTTTAGATTGTCTGTATAATGCTTTTTGTGGCTGCAGCATGGGTGAACAAACCCAGGACAAATTTCCCACTAGTGGGACAATAAAGCTCATCTTATCTTATCATCTTATCATCTTAATTACAGCCTGCAAACAAACCCCACTGTCCCATTACCATGGCAAAGCAGTCCAACATTTAGGTGGTGAAATCGCACACAACTGCATCCATCCCTTAAAGCACCTCTCTCAGCTACTGCCCTCAGGGTAAAGGTACAGAGTCCCCTGATGCAAAGGAAAACATCTGTAGGAAATAATTTCTCCCTGTTGCCATAAAATATCTTAATGAGTAAGGACAGACACTTTTTAAAGCCAGCTTGGCACCTCAGCAAACAGCACTTTATATTTATTTATTCAACTTTGATTCAGTCCTCATCGCTGTGCTCCTTTTAATGTAGCGTCTATTGTATGTTGTGTTTTTATGTAAATGTGTTTTAATGTTTCCTGCTCTTTAATGTGGTATGATGTGTTTTAATGTACCTTTTTTAATGGCAGATTGTAGACATGCAAAGCAAAGAGAAATTTCTGCCTTTTGCATGAAGAAAAGTAGAAATAAAGTATTTCTATTCTATTCTCTGACTGTCTATAATGAATATAGGTCTGGCCTAAAGTAATGAAGTAAGACATATCACATCATCATATTATTAATGAGCCATCTGTGACCTGAATGAAACACGATTCCAGAATTGGACCTGATTTACTGCAAAAAAAAGCTTACTGTTAATGTTCGCCATTTTCAAAATATTACATTAACAGTGAAAGCAAAGTAATCCATCACACAACTTGTTTCACTTTTATCACACCTTCCAAAACTAGCAAATGGTAGGACAAACGTAGTTTACCTTTCTATGCCTTATCGAGGGAGGCAAATGATGTTGTTACCTACACCTGTTTTGTACTGAAGTATCAACAAAAAAAGGTATGCAGCTAAGATGAATTTTGTGTTTACGTGGGTCATTTGATCTGAATTCTTTCCCAACTCCATTTTGTGTTTGTGTGTGAGTGCTGAAACTCAGTGAGCGATCCATATCTCTGGAATGTAGTTCAGTCTGATATGTAGGGAAAATATAACATTTTATACATCACATTTTATTTGTATATCTGATATCTATACACAGACAGGGGGTGCATTCCTATTTGTAGCACTTGTCATATTTTCCTGGGGAGAGTTTCTCGCTGTCTCTCATTGGGAAATAATTTTTGATCAGACAGACAATTACAGTGTAAAATGAAGAAGTACGAAAGGAACTTGTCAGTTTGGCAAACGGTTAATCTCCAAGGTCAAGTATACTGAAGAAGGAAATACCACGAGGAAGAAAGGAGTATGGTTCACTGTGCAGTGACCTATTACACAATAAGAGTTATCCCCGGCAAATCATGCAGAGGAAACACAAAAGTATTGTTATTTATGTCGAAGGAACGTTGGCTATCAAATGTTCAAGGTGGTGTGTGCTTCATCAGAATGAATGGACATTATACACTGAATAAAAAGAAGATAAACAAGGTAACACAGAGTTAAATTATAGTGCAGATTCAGTGTGTGTGAGTGTGTATGTGTGTGTTTGCTGTGTGTGGCCATGCCAAAAGATCCTCACTACCTCAAGCACATAAGGCCTGTAATGAAAAGTATAGCATCATATAGTCAAAGACTCCTTACATCTGCCTGCTGTTAGCAGAGACTGAGCTGCTCAGAGGGATCAGACAGCCGCAGTGGTTCCTTATCTGCAAACAGACCAAACCACAAGTGGTCATTTCACAATTTCAAATTTTAATAACATGTATTTATTTATTTATTTTGTACAATATTTTGCAGAAATTCCTTCTGAGGCTTAGAAATAGGCCTACATCTCTAACATGAGGGCATAGGAATTGTTGTACCTTGAATATGACATCTGAAGTGTTCAGCTCAAAGTGAGGGCAAAGGTCAGATACTTCATTTCTCCAGGGTGCCTGAAAGGAGGCTCTGACTGATTGTTGACCCTCAGATTCAGGAGGAGCAATGCGGATTCCATCCTGGCCGTGGAAGAGTGGACCAGCTCTTTACCCTTAGCGAGGCTGCTGGAGGGGTTGTGGGAGTTTGCCCATCCAGTCTACATGTGCTTTGAGGACTTGGAGAGGCTTACAACCGCATCTCTTGAGGGGTCTTGTGGAGGGTACTGTGGGACTACGGAGTACCAGGCTCGCTGCTACAAATCATCTGGTCTCTATATGACCAAAGTAAGAACTGTGTCCGCGTACTCACCATAAAGTCAAACACGGTCTTGGTGGGTGTTGGCCTCCTCCAAGGTTCCCCCTTGTCACCGATTCTGTTTATGATATTCATGACCAGGATCTCAAAGCACAGCAGAGAGGAGGAAGGGGTCCAGACCTCAGAACTGCATCTCTGCTTCATCACACCGTGACCTCATGCACTGGGGTGGTTTGCAGCCAAGTGTGAAACAGTCAGGATAAGAGTCAGCACCTCCAAATCTGAGGCCATGGTTCTCTGCTGGAAAACGGTGGATTGGGGGGGAGTTACTGCCTCAAGCGTTCAAGAATTCAAGTATCTTGGGATCCCCAAGGAGAAGCTGGAAAGCGTTGCTGGGGAGAGGAACGTCTGGGATGCTTTGCTTGGCCTGCTGCCCCTGCGACCCAGCCCCTGATAAGCGGATGAAAATGGATGGAAGGTGAGCATGAACATTATGGGCAGGTGCAATAATAAAAGCAATAGGTGGATAAACGTACCTGAACGATCATGGTGAGCTCAGCTGCTGGAGGAAAGGACACTTCAGATACAACATGAGATGCTACCACTTTCTAATACGTCACCCTTTCAAAAGTGTTTATACGTTCTGACTAATGGCTGTATTGATTGGTTTAATCTCACTGACCCCATAAACTGCAAATGCCTCAGTGAGTGTTTACGTGGCATTAGGACGGCGTGTGCAAGTGTGCATGCTTATGTTGGAGAGCTTACAAGAGGCCTGTTTGAAGAGTCGATAAAGCTGCACTGATAAGTCTGTGTTAACATTGGGCCTTTAAGCTGGGAGCGCTGCCTGTCGGCTCAGCAAACACATTATTGACAGAATATGAGCTCTATATTTACATGTATGGCATTGATTACGTATGTACAGGTGGGTTCGTGCCCTGTATCATGTGAGTCATCCTGTTGTGGTTGATGTGATATTATATTGTCCGCTGTGGGGAAATACACTCCTTGCCATAGAGATCAGGGTCAGTTGTGGGACAGCTGCAGATTTTATTCCGTCTTGAAGAGAAGCACCAGGGAGGAGACCAGCTGCCAAAGAATATGGTGACAAATAGGCTCAACTCTGCTCATAATAAATGGTGGGGTTTCCTCTCATATGTGCTCCACATCTAAAAGCCCATGTGAAGTATTACCAGCAGTTTTTTTGTGTACTTAAGGTATGGCAAAGTCGGTCATTCCACCACTTTGGTCAAGACTAAAATCTCTCAACAGCTATGGGATCGATTTACCATCAATTTTGTACAGACTTTGATGGTGCTCAGAGGATGAATCCTGTAAGCTTTTTTAATTTAGAATGAGGTGTGTGAGACCTGACTGGGAACATCACTGCCTAGTACAGAAACGGCACCGGACAAGACCACAAGGCCCTGCAAAGAGTGGTGCCTGTAGTGGCTGGGTCATGTGATAAGAATGACATCATGTCAGCTACCCCGCAGAGTGCTATATGGCCAGTAACATCAAGGTCAACGCTTAGCAGGGGGGCCAAAGAGGCACTATAAGGACCAGATGAAAACCATCTTGAAGAGGTGCAAGATCAGACCCGAGGACCTGGAGGATGTTGCTTCTGACTGTACCATCTGGCAAAGGCTGTGTAAGGATGGAGTTCATATGCTGGAGATGAAAAGAACAAGAAGGACACAGCAGAGGAGAGCCAGAAGAAATGCAGCCATGACTGCAACCATGATCACTACCTCCACATGCCACACCTGCAGTGGGGCTTGTGGGTCCAGAATTGGGCTGTTGAGCCATCAAAGAACTCACTGTCAAAGAAGTGGGTGTCATCATTGGATTATGGACAACTGAAGAGAGAAGACCCTGCCTTAAGGATATTTACACCAAGTGCTGCAATAATAAGGCCAGGAGAATCATTTAAGTTCCCAACCACACAGGTAACAGCCTTTTCTCCCTGCTGGGGTCGGTAAGAAGGTGCCAGATACACTTGGCTAGCACCGAGTGGTCCAAGAAGACCTTCTACCCTCAGGCCACATGGATCCTCAGTGATGACAATGTCCATGACTGCACCATCCCTCCTCATCCCCAAATAGCCTATATAATTCTTATATCCAACCAGACACTTTTATGTCAGCTGGGGAACTCTGGAGGGTAGACATAGGAAGGTCATTAAAAAAATACCTCAATCAGTTGTCTTTATGTATATACATATATACATTATACATGCTCTTCTACAAATTCAGAAACACATCTGAAACCACAAAATATCTCCAACATGCTCATCTATAGTGATCCAAGTGTCCTGAAGCCCTGACTTAAAAAGTTGTTTCGAAAAACGTCATATGAACTCTGTTTTTAACCTCACTGTAGCCTGTAGCTCTGACTCCTTCTCTGTGCTCCGCGTTCACGTGTGCACGCTTGTGCGAGACCAGCGAAAGCACAAGCTTTGCTCACCCGTGTTTACATCACATGACACGTGCACCGCAGGGAGAGACAACAGTAACCACAGAGCTAAAAGATAATTTGCACTACGGTCTTTTAGCAAAGGACAGCCCAACATGTCTGAAGACTTTGAAACTGAGAAGGAACAGCATTTCTTTGTTGAGCCATATTTGTTTGAGCCCGAGTATACACACGGAACTCAGGCTACTGGACGAAGCAGCCGCAGCAGCTCATGAGCCTCAGCCAGCCGCAGAATACCGGAGTCGAGCACTGGAAACCTGGTGGTGTAGTTGTTTCAAATGCCAACGAATGAGGAAAGTCTTTGCTGCTCAGACTGGGAATTGGCGATGCCTGCACTTGAGAATCAGTATTGACGAGACTGCTGGTCTTCAGAGACGTGCATCACCAATCACCCTGAGTTTCCAGCACTACTGACCCGTGGTGTTCTGGAGACATTTTTTTTACTTCCCCAAGATCAACTGGAAGAAAAGGCAGAGGCCCGCAGGACCAGATAGCAGGCTTTCAGAGGAGTAAGTCATTCATTTCTACCGTAGTTCAGGCGGACAATGGCGTTGGTCTCGGATATGTGGTTACCGTTGTCTCTTCCTGCGGTGCACGTGTCACGTGATGTAAACACGGGTAATCAAAGCTCATGCTTTCGCTGGTCTCACGCAAGCGCGCACACGTAAGCACGGAGCACAGAGAAGCAGTCAGAGCTACAGGCTACAGTGAGGCTAAAAACAGAGTTCAAATGACGTTTTTTGAAACAACTTTTTATTTCGGGGCTGCAGCACACTTGGATCACTACAGATGAGCATGTTGGAGATATTTTGTGGTTTCAATTTTGTGTTGTTGGACGTTAATCTGGGGCGCCATCTACCATTAGGTGTGCTAGCTGCTCCCCCCACTGATCTCCGCAAGGGATGTGAGGACTCTAAAACTTCATCAGAGCCTCCCTCAGCATGAGGGTGAGTAGATAATGGCTGAATTTTCATTTTTGGGTGCACTATCCCTTTAATGTCTTTCCAATATTTATCCAATTTGGAACAATCCCAAAAAATATGGGTGTGGTCACCAACTTCTCCACATTGTCTCCAGCATGATTCAGAGGTGTTGCTCCATTCAGACTCCCTCCAGGCAGGGCTACTTGTTAACTTGTGACCCTCCTGGCATGTCTTTCCCCATACTTCTGTGATTATAATATTCATTTCTGTTTCGCATAGTCCCAGTTTGTTTAGGTTTCTGTTCTCGATTGATGAAAAAGCGAGTGAAGTTTTTCAGGAGTAACATTGTACCTGTTAGCATGTTTGCATGTTGACTTTAGCATTTAGCTCAAAGCACTGCTGGACTTAAGTACAACCTCACACAGGCAGCTAGCATGCTATAGACTCGTCTTGTTGTACATTACCTCCTAGAGCCTCTGGTGGCATTGAAACCCATACACTTGAAAGTGGTGCAGCTTATTTTATTTTACTTAATTCAAACAAATGATGGTAAAAAAAAAAAATCAATCAACCCATTAGCTGAATGAACTGTCAGTAAAGAAATTACAGATTGTCCTTTACAGATGACCAGTGTACCGTGACATCCAAGTGTCCCTTCAAATGTCACACATTAAACTAAACTTTAAACCAAAAAGGTAAAATGGACAGTGATCCATCCATCTATTATCTAAACCCAGTAACTGAAAGTGAATGAATTGAAAGAGACAGGATATAGGAATATTTATGTCACTGTAGGAATGTGTTCATGTGACATAGACAGTTGAAAGAAAGCCTTCAAGAGAAAAGGTTTTTTAGGAGATTTTCTTGAATGTACTTGTTCCAGAATTTATTTATAACACACATATGGATACTTTTGTTTGAGCAAAGTTGCTTTGAATTACTGTTTAATGAATTGAAAAGGGCACCAGAATGACTTGAGTGCAGTCAAAGAAAGTTATGGAACGACGCATATAAACGGATGCAAAGGAAAAGATGCCGTCACCACTGGGAGTGACGAGACAATAACGTTATCCGTCATGGTGGTGTGCCACATTGTTATTCTAATGCTGTGTTACTGTATACATTTAGAGCAAATTGCTGCATTCACATACAGGTTCAGACGGTTTATATACATTTATAATGTCATTTGTTTCTACTGTCTAAAGCAGTTACACTCAACTTGAAGACCACTGGCCAAATGTGGCCTGTGATAGCGTCCTGGGTGGCCCCTCATCCATTTTTAATTCACAATGAAATAAAATACTTCACTGGGAATTGGTTTTCTTTAGTTTTTAATTCCTTTCATCATTCATTTCATTATTTTCTATTTGTTTCACCTGTCATATCATTATCTGGGTCATGTGATGGCCTCCTACTGGTTTCTGCTGTTATATAAGTGGGGGCCACACCATTGTTGTATGTTTTTAAAGCCCTGACGAGCAGTGGTTGTAGTGGTTTAACCACTACAATAAAGGCTTTTTGATATTTCCTTCCTTGTTTTCTATATTTTTGGAATGCCTGAATTGCCTTCCTCTGTATCCTGTTGTTTCCCATTCTCCATGAGTGCCCAACAAAAGGTTTTAATCTACATTTGATTATACAGAGCAACTGGTCGTCTCTCTCTTTTTTGTGTGTGTGTGTGTGTTCTTCGTTCTTTGAATGTAAGTAAGATGCCAGCCTGCACAAAACGAACAACCACATTAAAAACCTCATCAAAATAGAGCTTGGAGGATCCCCCAGACCCCCCACAGAGGTCCAACATAGGCCCCGAGTGTCCTCAGAAACGCCCCTGACTGTTCACCCAACCTGTGCTGTGATGCTGTGGCTGTATTTTCCTCTTGGCAGTGATGAGTGAGGACAGCAAATGCCAAAATGTAAAAAAACAACAACAACAGGCAAGCCATTTATTATGGATATTGCTAAATATTATTAATGTTTGTGTAATTCCTGTACATCTAAATTATTTGGTACTTTAAAGCAGACCAGATGACTCACAGCAGAGTTGGCTCTGCCACATCGCTGGGTACCTGATGGATTTGGCATCAGTCCACGGTGTTTATGATAGCAATACCAAAGTAACATCAGACAGACCACTGCTGCCAAATACTCATGTACACATACACTTTTACTGGCCAACAAAAAGCATATGCTGCTTTGAATGAACTCATGCCTAATTTAATAACACAAAAGAGTATAACAAGGTTTAATAATGTAAAACTATCGGCAAAGTGTAGTTTAAAATATTCATTTGCTGTGTACATGGATTTACACTGAAGGGGTTTGAAGGAAAACTTCACCCTCAAAATAACAATTTGTATATGAGTCAGTCGTGTTGTGTTACCGTGAATTATTGAAGAAAATTTAGTTTTTCTCACATGCTTTTAAAGAAAACCATAAACATATTGATTTATTGATTGATTGGGGGCCAACATCACTTTTCTTGTGCTGCTTTCAGATGCCTTTCGCAATTATTCAAACCCTTGAACCCTGAGCATGTTGGTGCAATTTCTTTCAAAGACATGGGGAAAAAGACAATGAGCAATTTGGTATGAAATGTTCCACAAACTGCCCAAAATTAATAGATTTAGAAAATTATTATTATTTTTTTTAAACTATGGAAAAAAGCTAGGGAAACACTATATTTATAATTACCATTATTATTTATTTCAAATAATGTTACAGAATTATTATTATTTTTAAGCACCTTTCACAGGTCATTTGTTTAATTGTTTGTTCCTAACTTTTTTTCCACCCTAATTTTCTTGTTTTTAATTTATTCTATTTTTTTTAATTCTTTATTTTTTAATTCCCTCTTTTTTTTCATTTTTTTCTTTTTTTTTTACTGATTTCTTGCTAATTTTTTGGGGGGTATTTTTGGTGCTCATTGCCTTCTCCCCATGTTTTTGAAGGACGCTAAGCCAAATTGCTCAGGTTTTAAAGGGTTAACACATGCATTTTTGCTAAAAACATAAAACCCTTACCATTTAAAACTGAAACTTACCTATACTCACTCCAAAGCCAGACTCCAATACTAAGGGTTTTTTTTTGTGTGGTGAAAATGCATGTGTTTGGGAAGTACTGAGCATACGACTGGATAAATGAGATTTGGATTATACTGCAGGAGCTGTGTGCGAGTTTGTAAATAGATGTTTAAATAAAGTTTTGTTGCTAAACGTGGTCCCCAGTCAATCAATAAATCAATATATTCACTTTTTTCCTTTGAGGCGTGCAGGAAAAACGAAATTTTCTTCACGAATTCAAGGCAGCACAGCATGACTGATTTACAATCGATCATTTTGTGGGTGAAGTTTTCCTTTGAGGCAGACGTTGCTGTTAAAAACCTTAGAGCAAAAGCAAAGATATTTTTCCCTTTTTCCCTTTTCCTGCATGAAAAATAAAACTGACATTAAGAAATAAAACTTCTCTCTGCCATGCATTCTGCTGTGTAGTCAGTCTGATGAACACATTGAGTGGAGGCGCCTCCTGGTGGCTGTTTCCAACTACTGCAGGGTATAATTGATAAACAGCCATCAGACAGCAACATTTTTATTTTATTGTTAATGTGGTTTGGGGCTGATGTGAGCTCACCCAGCTGTTACACATTTAATCGTGTTTTTAATTCCAACAATGCTTTTGAATATGAACAAATCTGTCTGAGATATTTTATTCTGAAGCCGCAGCCTCTCCAATCTGAAGCTGTGTGTTGTGAGGACGAGAGCCGGTGCTTTTAGCTTGCATTTGGCCCATATTTTGCAGACCCCCTTTCTGCTGCATTTTGCAGCTAAACAACCAAATGATATGAATTATGTATTGTTTCAGTGGAGGAGACTTTATCTGTCTTTGTAGCCTTAAAAAGGAAACCAAGCCTGCCGATTTTTATTTTGTTGTTTACTCAAAAGAAATCACTCAAAAGAATGACAATTACAAACAGACCCAGAGGAACAAGGAAAAGATTACATTTTTAAAGGAAATGCCCATGTGGTATGCAGCCGTGTTGAGGTAAAACTAGCAACAGCTCAGAGGGCTGAGAGGGCCACGGTGGCATTAAATACAGGCTTCTTTATTGATGTTGTTACGAGGAGAATTCAGTTAACTCAGTCCCAGTGCAGTGATGAGAAATGTGAAATAAAACTATGATGAACATGTAGAACAACACAGAGAAAAGAAGACAGTACAGTATACAGTAGTGCAGTACAGTACAGTGACTAAACATGGTCGAATCCCTGCCCAATAAATCATCCTTCCTTCTTTTTTATTGTCCCACCACCTGACACCATAACAACATACACTGGTTTAACTGTAAGAACACAGCACAGCAGTCTGAACCTCAAACTTCAGACTTTGCAAACATACAGAAGACAAGAGTGGCAGCGCTTACTGTATTACTGTACAGTCGCTGCCAGCATCTCTCTCTCTGATGAATAAAACTTGAATAAATAATGTACAAACTTGAAAACAGCGAGAACAATTAAACATTCATTCTCAGATTTCATTAATATGAAAGGCTACATAGGAATCAGACATCTTGGATTTTTTTCTGTTATGTTTTGGAAGTTTGGACATTTATCACGTTTTGCAGACAGCAGTGGCTTCAGATGGAAAGTTGACTCTTTTTTTTTTTAAACATGATTTTCCAACCAAACCATTAGTCAAAATATTTTTCTTTGTTTTGCCCTAAATACCAGAGGGGTGTCATAAAGGACAATGTGTACCAGAGAATAGTGCAGTCACAGAAAAGCTGACCCAGCTCTGCTTGGTACATCTTTGTACATTTTCTATTCTCTTCCCCTGCTCAGTCTCATCATTCCCACTTCTGAAAATCACAGCAGTGAGGATTATTTCAGGAAACCCTCTGGCTGCCGTCACCATCTGCCTCCTCTGTTCCACCCTTCTCCTCCATCTCAGTGCTTCCTCCAGCGATTCTTGGGTTTCTCCTCACACCCGGGACCCTCACAGGTGCCAGGGAGTGGAGGCGGATGTGCGGGTGCGGCCTTCGGCGGGGCAGGTGTTTCTGCGCCCTTGCTGACGCTGCTGAGCAGAGCCGGGAGCTCGTTTGAGATGGCCCTCTCTATCTTCTCCAGCAGACAACCGCCGGTCCAGCTGCAGTGGGAGGAAAGCTGCTTGAAACTGGAAACTGGATTCACACCGAAGAAGTCCTGGTAGGCCTCTTTGTTGGGTAGGTCGAACTTGCTGACATTGGTTTTGGCCAGAATAGATTTGAAGATGTAGTATTTGTCCGGGTCGTTGACTATGTCTTGGAACACCTCGTAGGGGTCGCTGAACCAGCCCAGCTTGTCGTAGTAGGTCTGGAGGTAGCGGTCCACCAGCAGGGCATGGATGCGCACACGGATGCCATGCTGGCGGATGAAAGCGATCTTGTTCTCCATCTGATTCTCAATCACCTGCAGGGGAGAAGACCTAATGAGTGCACTGAACTTTTCAAAGCGTGGCTAGGATCAATAAAACTGACTGAAGCAATTACCAGTTACTATATCTAAACCCACAGTCAAGAAGTCCTATCATACCTGGTTGAGGTCCTCCAGCAGAGAGGTCTCCTCCTTCATGAAGAGCCCTCGGCTGGTGTCTGCAGCATAGTCCTGAGGCCAGAAGGAGCTGACGTACACCCGAGGAGGCTCTGTGACGTTGATGAGGGGCGCCATGCTCCAGAACAGGGCCCCGTAGACCCTCATCAGGTCCTGGGTGGTAAGACTGTCGGCCTTGTTGAGGATGAGGCGAATCTGGGACTCGCGGCCCTTCATCTGCTTGAAGAGCATCTCCAGCTCCCCGCCCACATCTAGCTTGGTGGGGTCGAACACCAGGAAGATGAGATCAGCTCGATCGATGAACCACTGGCACACGTCATTGTAGGGGTAACCTGATGGAGAGGAGATACAATACACGGACAAATAAAGGTTTTGGCTGTGTGACAGTTCCCAAAGCAGCATGACTGATGCATTATTTGAACATTTAACATATGAAAAGCTTTTTTTGTAACAGAAAAAAGTAACACATATGTTGTTAACAGGATTTCTGGTTCAGGAACTATCACACATAGTAGTACACACACATAAAAAGGTGACTTTTGCAAAGATCTGTTACATTATTTGACTTTTAGCTCAATAAGCTGTCAGATGTCTGAAGTGGATATTGTTGTAGTAAGTCTACTGGTTATCCGCAGCCTTGATATAAAAACATGTGGTCAATGGTCACCTCTCTCCTGCTGTTTGCGGTTTTCAATGATGCCGGGCGTGTCGACGAAGGTGACCCTCTCCAGCAGCTTGTGAGGCATCTCGATGCCCACCAGCCGCTCCAGGAAGCCTTGGCCGAACTTCTCCAGAGGTGAGAAGGACCGTGAGCTGTCTGCTGCCATGACGATGCCCTCTATGGACCGAAACTTCTCACCGTGCATTATGACTGTGTACTCTGAGGTGGTGGGCTCAGCACCTGGTGGAGGGGTGAAGACACAGTCTGTATCAGCGGGTTAAACTTATGTGTTGGTTGGTTTAATATCACCTGATATGTGTTAAAATACATGAGATAAACCTTTTTATATAGATAATATGTAATTAACTAGTAATTTTGTCTTAACTAAGCATGTATTACTGCAAACATGTGCCTCGGATAATGCAAAATGACTAGATAATTAGACATTAAAGTAGAAATAGGATTTTTTTTTTGCTTTGACCTATCTTTATGGAGAAAATGTTGATTGCACGATGTAATGGCTATAGACTAACTACTTGCTACAGCCTGGTCTGGTATGACCAATAACTTATAACGGCTGATACGCTGGCTAGCTAATCACCAGTGACGGACACACAACTTATACATTTATTAGCACTGTTCAAGCTATAAGTTGCTAGCCGCCAGCTTAGCCACCTCCATGTTGAGAGCTGTGTGCAGACAATCCCGGCTCAGACTCTGAATCATAGATTGCTCTGAATGTTGTATACAGCTTCTCGACCTAACCTTATACTTGTGATATATTAATAGAATTATGAATCTTCATTGCTACTCTGGTCTACACTGAGTATAATAGGACAATAGCTGTGTGAACCTGTGTAGAGCTCCTGTGAGGTGCCGTGAAGACCCAGCAGGTAGTTGATCATGGAGGACTTGCCGACACTCCACGGTCCCAGGAACAAAACCATGGGCTTAGAGGTGATCTCACCATCTGCAGAGATTGTGACAAAGACATGCACAGATAAAAAAGGTTTTAAGAGAGAAAGAACATAGAAAATTTGCTTCAGCACAAAAGACAAGTGCAGCATCAGGGTGTCATCTTGACCTGCAATATTACCATGTATCATATTGCTGAATACAAGGTTCTTAATTTAACTACAGCTTCTCTCAGGACCAGCCAGAATTCAGTTTTACATGAATATTCGTGTTCCTCAGACATTTAAAGTTTTGTGACCTCCCCTGATTTGTTTTTGTCATCTTAAGGTTAAAGTCTGAGGAAATAACAAAATCAAAAGGGCCTACTGAAGTGAAGTTTCAACAACACATTGATGCTCCCCTCACACTCCTGATGGTGTGCATGTCTTTCCATTTTGCACCACAAGGGGCGCCAGAGTCCCATGCCACAAGTTGAAGTCTTCATCCTGCTCCTTTGCATAAATAATACTCCCTGCCCTTGAGTGCAATGGAACAAAGTTGTAGGGAGTCTGGCCCACACAACGTTCCCTTTAATTTTCAGCAGACAGAGTCCTTATTGTGCTTCTCTGTGCGCCTGGTTTGAATAATGTCAGGTCCTGGCTCTGTTTCTTCTTAATTATGACTTTATTGGTGCTTCACTGTTTCTGTGCGACTTCAGTTTATTAAACAATGTGCAGGATGGTGTAGGGAACTAATAGAGGAGCTGTGAAGTGACGTGTTTTTGGTCGATTTGCTATTGGATGTTGGCTCCAGTGTGCCTTTTTTCACAATACTGCTAACTGCTGAAACTGAAAATGGTGACTAACTTATTCGTTCACAGCATGCAAAATGATAACTTCATATTTTACAGGGTGTGGTTCAGAAGTCCGACTGTAACTTACAACAAAATGTCTCAGGAATTCAGCCTGTAAAGCTTGCTATGACAACATTGTTCCCCTGTAGGAACACACTACTGTTAATGCTTCTGCACATGCTGTTCTATCCAGGTGTGATCTCCAACAGGAAGCTGAGTTACCTGTGACTTCATGCTGCCTGAGCTCATTATACTTGTAGGCCTGCTCCATTGGCTTGATGGCAGTGTGGTAGATGTCCAGCAGCTTCTTCATAGCAGCTAGAGAGAGAAAGAGAGGGAGAGAAGGCAATGTGCAATAATTGGGATGTAATGATGAGAAGACATTTTGGATAAGAGTATTATTAATGCCCTTGCTACCATTACTGATTACAACAGTTCCTTTGGCAGTGCATGATGAATTGCTCTCATAAAGTTTATTGAATCGAGCCGAGGTGATTAGAAGAGCGGCTCTGCTGCAGCACTTTGGCCCCTCTGAAATGAACCAATCTGGTTTAAGAGAACAGAGGGGCTTTCATGGCCACGGACAGAGTTACACATTTGCACTGATTAATCACCTGCCTCAGGACCTGTCTGCACGCTCACACACACACACACACACACACACACACAAACACACACACACACACACGCTCACACGCTCACACATACAGCATCGGCCCCGGGGACTGGACATCATGAAGCAATTTTCAGAATAGTTTCGGCAGAAAATCCCCCTCAAAATTGACTCAAACTTCCTTTATTCACATGCAAACACATCTGTTTTTCTTTTTCCATTGACAAAGTAGCTGTAAACATTCTTTCATTTCAATACAGAACTTCGAGCATTTCCGCAGCAAAAGTCTGAAAGACATTTGAAATGGTGGGCGGCACAGCAGTGTCTTCACTGAACGTCCATGTGGGTCTCACTGGTTCATGTGTATGAAGTATGTAAGTGTTTGTGTGTGTGTATATATGTGTGCTGGTGGGAGTGAGGTGCTTCATGCCCTTACATTGCATCTCCAATAATTCTAAGTCTGTGTTCCTCACCTGAGAACTCTGCTGAGGGTTCAGTAGTAGCCAATCGCAGTGTCTCCTCAATGTGGGCGCGGTCCCTCGGTGTCGGTCCTGCTGCTTCATCTTTCTTATGCTCTGATTGGAGGATTAGACTGTCAGTCAAGTGTTAAGGTCAAAAGCCCTGACATGCAAAGCAGTACTTGGAACATTCATACATGCAATCTGGGAATGTAAACTGGTTAACCCATTTTGGGAAAAAGTTGTGAATGACATAGGGAAGTGGTTGGGTATGACGGTACCTAAATCACCAAGGTTAGGCCTTATGTAGCAAAATATGACCTTGTTGTGATAAATGTAGGGGTCGTCACAGCTGCTTGAGTGAACCTCAAATTCTGGAAGAGTACATCACCTCCAGATTTTGAAAGGTGGAAGAAATCTATATTAGAAATTGTGTCATACAAACACGTTAGCTCGGGTCAGCAATGAAGTAGAAAGATGTGGTTGCTAAATTCCTATTATGGGTATAAGAATGTGTAGCTACCAGGTGCCTGTGGATATGTTGAGTTCCTATAACAGTACGGACAGTTTGTTCAGATTTGACTGAATTGATAAATAAAAAAATATTGAATTATATATATTACAAAAAGGGGAAGCAGTACATAGTCTGACAAAGACGGTCTGGGCAACAATTTTGCAGGTTTCTATGGCAACTGTAAAATGCACCATGTTCTCCTCAGTGTTGAGGAAGCTACTTGAAACCAGAGTTTTCACAAGAAAGTTGACCTACAGAAAAAATAGCCTATGGAGAAATCTAGTTTGGTTAACTGAAGATACTTAAAAAAGGTGCTTCAAACTACTTTTATAAAAAAAAAAAAAAAAAAATCAAATTGATTATGTACTTGTCAAACAAAATTATAACAAAATATAACACAAAAAATAAGTTTACTGCAAAACAAATTGCCCATGTTCAAAAATAAAAGAAAATAAATATAGAAATAAAATGAACTAAACTAAACTAAAATGAAATAAAATAGAATAAAATAAAATAAAGTGCAAAAGTGCAATCTTATTTCATTGAAACTTTGAAACTCCATCCCTTCCTGAGCTCCATACATTTTTTTTGTAGTTTCAGTAGTTTACTACACAAAAAAATGAAAAAAAAGGTATTTAACTACTTGAATCACAGTGCAAATATGAATGTAGTTACTGTAAAATGCTGTTAACCTACTAGTTTAATTACAGAGTCCATTACTCCCCAACATTGGTTCTCTTGTCCACATAGTACAAACTCATCTGACACTGTTACATAATAGAAATGCTCCCCCAGGTAAATGGTTTCCTGAGTTGTGAGCGACCACACCATCTGGACTAAGTACAGGCCCAACTGTTATATCATGCCGTTGTCCATCTAAATGTATATTCCCTTCCTCTGCTATTTTGGCTTGTTTATTTCTGTACCAGAGGTTGTTGATAATTCCCTTTAGCTACACACAGTGTCATATTCAGGGCGCTCTGCATGCCAGAGAGAGAACGATAGAGACCTCTGCTGTTGTTCCATGGCCCATCTCACTTTGATGCAAAGTCAAACAAGAATCATCGTTTGCTATCACTTTTTAAAGATGTGCTTACTTCATATAGAGCTTTATACATGGTCATGTATGAGCAGTGTATTCAGTAGATCTGCAATGAACCATTTGTAAGAACAACTTTTGTTTTGACAGGTTGTGGTCTGGATGTCCTGCAGCTTATTTCCAGAGAGGAAGTAATTCTTAGAGGGGTCCTCAAGGTGAATTAAAGCGTTATCTTACAGGACAAATCAAGTCATGTGAGATGTGAAGAAACAGACCTGTCCTCATGCCTTTATTTAAACATTTATGAATGATTTATCAGCCATTAATAAATCCTTAAAGAACACCTATGTTGATGAAAAGCTGACTAAACACATTTTTTCCCCTTCTCTGTTGTCTGTGACCGTTTCTCTCTCGTTTTTTGTGCTCTGCTGTTTCTCTCCTTCCTGTAAGAGGTATTAACCTTGCTTTTTCAAACGGAAAAAATGTGTTGGCATTGTACTAACACTGAAATGTTTTGCTCCCCACCTCAGGAAAAAGATTGCTTATTTCTCTTTGTGTTGGAAAGTAATTGTGTCTCTGTGTACATGATTTCTAGACATATTCTTCTTTCAAAACATAATAAATAATACATGGCTGAACAGTTTCCAAAATATTTCCTTTTGTTGACTTGAATGCAAACTCTGCAGATAGAGCAACAAAATCTAAAAATATGGCACAACTCGTGTTAGAAAAGGTACTGCAGGCTTTTAACTGTGATTAATTACTGTGGATAGCCTAAGAATTTTCAACAACCCGGACAAAAACACCCATTGCGTCCAACAGTCTGCACTGACACTCACAGAAGTGTAATGAATGAAGCGATGAAGTGGGATTAAGAGCTGGGAGACTCAGCCATCATCTTTTATGGCAGGTGTCAACACCCAGGCCTCAGATAATGGCATGCTTCCTTAATTACAGAAGCACCCACTGGATGGAGACAGATTTACTGTAACAGGATCCCTGCTGCTCTACTTGTCGCTGCTCGGACTGTCTGACAGAATGAAGGCAAGACGTTTTACCTTCGGACAGAGGTTCTCTTTTGAGATGAAAGGAGAGGAATTTGAATTTTACATGAAAAGTTAGACCTATGACATACTATCAACCCAGTGTTATCTTTTTGTACCTTTGGTTTGAGACTGTGAAGGCTCCTCTGCAGTCACCTCCTCGACATCAGCAGGTGCCTCCTCAACTGTCGCCTCCTCAGCGACATCTACTGCTGCCTCCTCCACTGATTCTCCTTCCACAGCTACATCCTCAGCAGATTCTGGTAAGACCTCCTCCACGACGGGCTCTGGCTCCGCTTCAGGGACAACCTCTGGTTCTGGTTCAGGCTCTGGAATCACCTCTGGCTCTGAAATGACTTCAGGCTCTGGCTGTGCTACTTCTTCAATCTCAGCCTCTGGTTCTGGTTCAGGCTCTGCAGTCACCTCCGGTTCTGGTTCAGGCTCTGCAGTCACCTCTGGTTCAGCCTCAGATTCTGCTACCACTTCTGGCTCCTCAGGTTCTGAGTCTGTTTGAGGAAGTTCCGCTGGTTCTTCTTCTGGTTCAGATTCAGCCACTGCAACCTCTTCCTCAGCTGCATCCTCAGCAACGGTATCTTCCTCCTCTTCAGCCTCATGTATGAGAGCTTCCACACCTTCCTCCTCAGCTGCTGCCTCTGTATCCTCCTGTGTGTCTTCAACTGTTTCTTCTTCCTCCTCTGCAACTTCTTCCTGAGGTTCACTCACTTCCTCCTCTTCGTGGGGCAATTCTTCCTCTGCCTCTTCCTCACCTTCCTCGACTATCTCCTCCTCCTCATGAACCTCTTCCTCTACCTCAGCTACCTTCTCCTCCTCCTCTTCAGAAGATGCAACCTCTTCGGCAACTTCCTCCTTGTCCACACTGTCATCCTCAGCCTCCTCGACAGCTTCCTCCTCAGATGTCAACACCTCTTCTTCTACCTCTTCCTGGGAAGCTTCCTCCTCCTGCTCTTCTTCTCCATCACTTGTCACATCCTCTGCAGAAGCATCCTCCTCCACAGGAGCTGCCTCCTCTTCATCCTCTGAGGAAGAAGCTGGCTCTTCTTTGGAATCTAAAGCTGATGGTGGTTTGCAGGGTTGGCACATGGCCCTCTCTGGGGCCGGGGTGTCGTTGGAGGAGCTCTGGCTGGCGGGCTCCTCTGTTGCGTCACATCCACAGGAGAAGAGGTCTCCCTCTGGTTGCTGGAGCTGCAGACGCACCAGAGGCTCCTCATCTTGGATGGAGGACCCTGCCAGGAGATGTAAGAGGAGGAAAGATGTGATTAGACAAGATTTCTCTCTGTGCTTGTGTATCTTTCCAAAATGTATCACAGTCTCTGATCAGCACCAAGACAAATGAGATACCTGACCAGAACACTAATCACCATTACCCTTTAACAGAAATATGTTCAGAAATAAATTGACCAATCAGACTGCACGGTGTAAACCAGCCAGACCTCTGCCGACTAGTCACCTTTGTCTGTTGCGTCAGTGCAGGACCAGTGCTCAGTCACTGTGCAAGAACAGAGCAGATCAGATGTCCAGCACCTCCCAGATTTAAGACTCACATTTCAGCTCCTTGAATGGTGACACTAAAGCTCGGACTATTTGAAGCAGATGCACAGTGGACAGTTGCCATTAACAGTTGTGTAGAGAATCTAAAAGAAGACAGCTGAGTGGACAGAGTGGCTTGGAACAGAATATTGTATTTATTATCATTGCTTACACTCATCACTGTTGTAATGTTTTAATCTCTAATTCATGAAAGAATTTCCATGACAAGGGTCTTTAAAGGGGTTCTGGGTTCTTGGTGAATAAACAGGTCACATTGTTGTGTTTTACTGACACTCAGAATGCCCTAAAACACTGGTACATGAATGAATTTAGGCTTACTGTACTGTTAGTCCCCTCTGTATTCTCTATTTTAAGATATTTGAATGTTTCAAAACATGATCTCTTCAAAATATGGAAAACATACTTGAATTTATGTCTGTTTTAAAGGTCGTGTTGACCGATGTAATTTGCAACCACTTCGTGACAAGAGCATTGGATATATGTTTTTTTTTTCACATGAAAAATGCTTTATTCTGTGGATTCTCCGACTCCTGGTTAAAATCTCCTGGACGTCTGGATCTTTAGTTATCAGAGAAAAAAAAGTGAGCACACATTAGCAGGTGCTAGGCTGGCGGCCAGTCCCTGACATGCCAAAGAGCATAGGAGAAACATTGATTTGTAACGTGAAACTGCTTTATCCATTGTTTTTACCAGTTTAAATCACTGGGTCTGTTTGTTCTGGAGAGGGAGAGACCTCTGTGGATAATTCAGCTCCTGGTAAAAACCTCATGAACAATGAACACTGAAGGAATTCTAAGTTTCAGCTCGATGCAATTGGCAATTCTCACCTCTAGATGTCACTAAATCCCCCTAAATCAAGCTGTACAAAACTAAATCCAAAGTGAATGTACATCTGTAAACTAAAAATGCTAGTAGCTGTTATTCTAATAAATATACAACAAATGTGCATATCGTGTATGGACATAAAGGTTCATCAAAAGCAAAGCCTCAGATGGGTTCCTTCTTTCTCTCAGGTCTATAAAACATAGAAGACATTTACAAGCTGCTCACACACACAGTCAGGACCACAGGTGAACAGACATCACCATTCCTCAGCATCATACAGTAGATTACAGTTACTATGGCTTCAAAACAATCAAAGCTATAACAGGGGACTCCCTCTCAATTACATACATGTACATTAGATACTCCTCATGACCACAGTGTACACCGTGACCTCTATTTAATTATAACTGCTTGCCAGTCTTAAGACCAAGGAGCACATAGTGGTACACAGTGTGATATGAGGTGTCTGAATGTATGTCTACAGTTCATGTTACAAAGTGGGGTCATCGTGTGGGATGAGGAGTAGTAGCTGGAGGCAGCTGTCATGATTTTTTTTTTTTTTTTTTTACGTTTATAAGGTGTCTGGAAAAATGCCCACCATGTGCAGACAGGCTAAGGCTAAGGAAGACGCTAACACACGTGATGATAGCTTTAGGTACTCTTACGCCAGTAAACCTGCAATAACTTTTTTGGCCACGCGGGGGCGACACAAACAAATTGTGAACACAATATAGAAATCATCACATATTAAGTTGATATGGCAAAGTTGTTAGCAAACCAGTTGCACCTCCAGCAGTTGCAGAGCAACATAAGCACTTATTTGGAGTCATGTTTCAGGTCACCTTATGAATGATAAGTCCAACATTCACTCTCTTTCAGCTCTGTTTTTGGTCTCCACCAGCTCCTGATGGAAATATTTGACTCTTTGGCTGCTAAATGCTCCACTACAACCCCCTTTTAAAAGTCCACTGCTATTTTTATGTTTTTACTACACCTATGTGATGACATTTAACCAGAAGTTTAACCTACCACATACCTTTCTCACAGCAGCCATTTTGACATGTCATAGTAGGAAAACCACAGGTGTAACTACTAACATTAATGTTAGCTGTATTCCACTTAGGGGAAGCCCTTGTATTGTCAATGCTGGCTCACTGGGACCGCTTACTGGGACACTTAATGGAACTGAGCCATTGTTAATGTTATCAGTTTCATCTATGCTTTTCATACTAAGTCAAAATGTCTGCTGAAAAAGGTCCATTAAGTCCACAGTCCTGAATCTTTAAAGGTCCTGCGCATCCACATGGGTGTTTTCAAAGACTCTAAGTAGTTGGGTTGAAGATGGGTGGAGGTATACTGGATATTATGTGATGTCATAAAACTCTGTACTTATGAGAATGATAACAAGGTAAGACTAATAATATGCTTACATGACATGACTTGGCAAGGTGCATCACCAATGGTTTCTTTCTAAGGATGCTGCATGATCATTAGTATGTCTGTCCGCTGCTTTCTGTTTTAAATATGGATGTGAAAGCACAAGTGTAAAGCCCCAGAGCTGAGTCCACCAAACCCTGATCAGCTGCTTCTGAATCAAGACACATGCTCATCTGGCTATCCTAAATGATGCTGACAGGACTCCGTGTACTCTCTTTTTCCTGCACCATCCTCCATGACGGCTTTTTTGGATCTATTTTAAGGCCCTGAATCACACACAAACCATTTTGTTCTCATGCTGTCGCTTGTCACCTCTTGTATCTGGAAGCTTTATTAGCTTATCACCTCCTGAGGGGATTGTCAGCGTTAGTTACTGGAGAACATCAAGTTTATATTCACCAAAACATCCTCACTGTGTGCAAACTGTGAAGATGAAGACATTAGATCTCTGATCGCAATGGTAATGCATTCTAATTGGCTAAATAGAGTCTTAAAATCAAAATCCAAGAGACTGCCAAAGAATAAAATCCAGCACATGAATCAGCTCTGCAGACATTTGGGGTGTAAAGGTCTACTGATCTGAGGGGACAGTCACATATTTATGGTGTACTTCCTGACAGAGGTCAAGGCACAAGCCTGTCCGGCTTTCTGCTCGAGCCACGAGGGAAGTTTGGGTGCTGTCCAAAGACATAGTGCTACAGCTTCATCTGTGTTGTAACATGAACAGCAGCAGCAGCCAAGATCCTTGAGTGCACGGGTTGCCAAAGTTAAGTGACATTACATAACAGGAAGGTCAGCCCCTAATCACCATTTACTGGTTTGTTTACATTGCATTTAATAAGGTGAATGTGCTACAGGTTCTTTGATTTCATTTCCTGACTGTGATCCATCTATTTATGTAGGAAGCAGATCTTTGCACACCTTGATATGATGGTTTAGGACACGCTCAATGCTGTATTTTCACAGTAAGTGTTAGAAGAGCGTAAGACAAAATGTATAACAGTTGATAAATAATGTAACCTCGAGGCCTCCAGGCGATCATACGAGCTGGATTCAGTCTATTAGCTTTTCTCCAGCCTGCATGCCTTGAGATAGTTATGAAGATAAAGTGGAGAGATCACTTTCTGCTGGGGCCAGTGATGGCTAAATTAAATTAAAGTTAACAAAGTTAAGAAGAGCGGGGGAGGAAAATATGAGAGACAGAACACAAGTAAAAATAGTGCGATCTCCGAGACACATTTTGTTGAGATTAACGAGAGGGGAAGTTTTAGGAGACAAATGCACAAACAAAACATTACTGAATTATTTGGGAAACAGTTTCCCAAGTAGGCTCTCTGTTTTTAATCACAATAGCAACGTGACCCAGGGATGGCATGTGGATCTGTTGTGTGGTCGGCCCATCACATTAATCCAGACTGAAATGTCTGAACAACTACTGAAGGGATTGCCAAAAGTTTTTACATGTTTTTGATGTTCATCCTGATAACTTGGTGCTTCCCCAGTTTTTCCTTTTGTACCACCATGAGGTTGGTATTAACATTTTTTTGAGTGAAATAATCTAAATATCAATCAATACATTTGGTTATACAGTGATGTCAGGGTGAATTATAATAACTTTGATGTCGCATTCATTTTTCATTTAGCGCCATCATCACGTCAAAATTTAAATTTGTCTTACACTCTGGTTTATGACCAAATGTCCCCATAATAATCAGCCTCAGTTCTACTCTGTGTTAGGTGCTAATCAGCAAATGTAACCTTCTAAACATTAGCATGTTAGCATGCTGGTGCTTGACGAAATTGCTAAACTGATAGGCTGCGACATCTGTGATCCATAGAAAAGAAGAAACATTTTCTCATTTTTAAAGCAGCATTATAAATGTTTATGGCCACTTGGGGGCAGCAAAACAAGCCATAAACATGACGTTGACATACTATAACCTTATGAAGTTGATATGGAAGAAGTCACAAACAGTTGACCGTTTATACATACAGCAGACATGGATTTTTGGAGACTTGTTGAAAGTCTAACATTGACTCTTCTTTTTGCTCTGTTTTGGTCTATACCAAATCCAAGAAAAAGATCTAGCTTTTTAGCTGCTGAATGCTCCACGAAATTCACCAGCTAGTCTCCAAATTTGTCTGTCAGCCGTTTGGTGCTGGGTAAGTGGTGGAAAGTTCTTTTTGTGCTGAATACAGCTGAATGCTGCGACTTTAAAACCGAAACAATGAGCTGAAAGACACATAAATGCACGGTAGAGCTGAGGGAACTGCAGAATCGAGTGATAATTTTCAGTGGGTTTGTCGCTATGAATGTGCACATTCACATTATTCAATCCATTGTTGATATAACCATATTTAAAAGTGCAGCTTTAAAATTTTCTTTAGGGATGCACAATATTGGATTTTTTGCAGATATCCGATATGCCAATATGTAACTACTCATTTGACTGATAACTGAAAGCGATATTGATACGTATATCCACTTTTTTCCCTACTTAATATTAGTGATCATAGACTCTCTTCTGCAATGGAATTAACATCATATTATGCATGCATAATTTTATCGTGATGGCCCACCAGCAGATGGAGACATGAAATACAATACTATTCAATGTATGCAATATTTATTCATTGTGCAAATTAAGAAAAGCATGATGGCCGATTCTAAGAGTTAATTTTAAAGAAGATATTACTATTATGAATTCTTAATTTTCTTACATTTATTTGCAAAGCAACTGTTATAATTTAAGTTGCCTCAAGCATAGATATAATTATCTATGTGAAGCTAACTACTGTAGGTCCTGACTCCTGAACATTGTGGGAGTATCAGAGTGTGCACATCCAAGAAAACAGCACATCATTCATTGAGTTATTAATGCAGAGTGAAGATCTTTTGTCTGCTTCAACTAGCGTCAAAAAGTTGAGTGCACTGTGCCTCTCTGGTGGTTCCTCACCCTGCTGTTGCTGCGGTTAGGCCTGGGCAGAGCACTGTGTCGTGGGGACAGAGTGGGACAGGTGCCTGGGTGCTGGATGGTACATCTTTGAGACAGAAATAGTCCCACAATGAGTCAGAGGGTGAAAAGAAGGAGGGATAATTCCACTTCTATTTTCAGGGAGCGTGGCGCTCCCCTCTCCTCCCTGTGATTGTCATGAGGCTGGCCTGCAACTCTGCTGCACTATTGCTCTCTTTTCCTGCAACAGCGTGCAGCTGTGCGTGACTCAGTGTCTCTTTGAAGAGCGAGAACAATAAATGTGTCAGCACTGATGAGATGTGCTCTGCTTACTGTGTAACCTGAGTCTCGCCTTGATGAATGACAAGTTAATATGTTCAAACACATGCAAAAATTCTGCTTCTAAGACCTCAGTGCCTAAAGCGAGGATGCACAGGAACACAAACGTGACCAGCAGTCATCCTAATTCATTAAAGGGTAACTTTGGTGTTTTTCAACCTGGACCCTATTTTCCCATGTCTTTGTGTCTAAGTGACTAATGAGAACAACAGTTTTTGAAACTGTTCCAGTATTGAGCGAGAGGGCTGTAGCTGGCAGCAGCAAAACAAGCTGCAATTTAAACACTTGGGGCAACCATGCACTGTAAACGTACATTCACTGAAAGTGCTTGTTTTTGTCACTGACCGGCTCAGATTGTTATTGTAAGTGTCTGACAACACTGTACAAGGATCCCTACAGAGAAGGAGTAAGGTCCTTTGTGTTTAACCAGAAACAGCCCTAACATTGCAATCATGAAAGCCACCAGACTCCAGGGGCCAGGTTGAAAAACACAAACGTTACCCTTTACGGCTATTCAGCCCAAGGTAAGTGGTCTGCAAACCCATTTTGAGTTTTACTTATCGTTGCCATAGCTCCAGCACCAATTGATTACAGAGACAAATTCAGACACAGTCTTTCTCTGCTGCTAATAAACTTGTAACACTCACCTATTTATCTCATCATCCGGTTTGCTATTTTTGTCAAATGTCATACTTTCTGAAACGTACTTGCGCTCAAATAAATCTATGTGCATGTTGTGGAGGGGGGTGTGGACTGTTCATCTATGTCTCTACCTCACTTTATTACCACTTACTTCAACTTCTAATTGTCTAGTTATGTAACTTTAAACAGTCCAACTGTTGCGCTACTGAGCTCTGGTCCTACATGCCCTCTGCTGTGTTCTCTCATGCCTGTTTTAGCTGGGACATCCCCTGGACATGGACCCTGCTGACTGGAATGACAGATTAGCAGCTCTGCAGACAGAGCAGAGCGGGAATGATGAATGAGACATTTGACGCAGCACTGACTTTTGACATGGAGTGTATTTGTGCTCATGTGTGACTTTACGATTGTCTTGTCATTTCAAGTGTGTGCACCTCAGTACGTCTTTGTCTGTGTGTGTGTATGTATATGTTGTAGATGTGTGTGCATTCCTGTGAGCCTTAAAGAGATGTGTATCAGTGTGGTGACCACAGTATCTGGTGACTTTGTCTGACTGACGCCTGACACCTGACTACGGCAACTTGCAGGGGCCAAAATGAGCCGGTGGAAGGGCAGACAAGGGTATTCTGTGCCTTAGCTTCAACCAAGCATGACAAGTCACTTCTCTAAAACATGTGAAAGCAAACAGAGCAACAGTTGTGATGTATAAACTTTTATATAGTTTAATTATGTACCACTAGTGTCATGGCTGTAGTTTCCAATTTCTGCAGTTTAAAGTTTATTAATTTGACGTGGAATGAAAGGCAAACCCATAAAACATCAAGCGACTGTAAAATGCCAAAATCTTCACTTGAGCACCCACTGAGTTGCACGCACTCATGCAACTTCTGTGAGAAGACAGTCAAACCGAAATAGATCCAGTGGGAAAACTAATAATTTCTGCCAGCTTTTTCTTTGGCTGCAGCGGAGAGTGTGTCTTTGTAGTGGGTCCAAGTCACTCAGTCAGTGCTGTCACTGTGCTTCTCTCCAGGGCGGAGAGAATAAGCAGCAGCAGACAGGACAGTTTCCATCAGCTGGTGTCACACCTCAGCCCTGACTTTTTCACTCGTACAACCACAAAGCTCCATACTGCACCACGAAACCCACACAGTACACTTTTCCACTCCAGTCAGCTGAGTTTACGTAAGCTGTGTCGTTTAAACTTTGAAACGTATGTCAACCCAACTCTGGCCAACTGGCAGGAAGCAAAATGAGCAATCCATAAGTAATGAATGGAGCTCATTCAGCTGCACATTTATTCTCATTATATCAACCACTACAACTAAAAAAAGATGATCTTTTCACTTTTCCTTCATTAATGACGTATCACTGTCCACAGTGAACTCTAAGCAAGACACACAAGACACACAAAGCTCTGACATTTCATATCCAACTGCAGTGGATCAGCCTTTTCATTTCACAAACCACACCTGCATCAATAACCCCCTCAAATACATTCACCAGCACTTAAACCCTGACATAGTAATACATATAATGTAAAGCCATGCCCTACACCATACCTGCAGCAGACAGGGCCAGCAGAGACAGCAAACAGCACACAGACAGCAGAGACTTCATTTTGGCTGCCAGGGGCCTTCCCTTCGTCTCCCCACGGTTATATATACCGCTCTGGCTGAAGGTCAGAGGGCATGCCAGTGGAGGTGGCGCTCAGAAACTGCACCCATATCAGCCATTGTGTGTCAGCGCAGCTGCCTGGCCCCATCAGGAATGTTGAGAGCAGAGAGAGGCCGGAAGACGGTGGCTGACCGTGTTGTAGGCTTGTAGTTTTATCACCAATTAGCTCATGGCCAGAAACACGTGGTGAAAAATGTTTTTTTAATGCACAGGTCAATATTGAGATTTGGGGCTATTTTGCCTCCGTAACATTTATGTCTTTTTTTCAGACTAGTGGAATGATAACACCAGAAATACTCATGTAGGTGTTTGTTTTAGTTCAGATTTCCATTCTGGAATTTTATGAGAAAAGTGAATATTTAATTAGATAATGACTCACTTGCATATTCTAACACAAAATTTCAGAAAACTCGTTAAACAAAAATTAATGTCAGTAATCAACTGGTGAAGTTAAATATCACCTATTCACCTGTTGTGTCTAAATGTATACGATTTTGCAATATATATTTTAAGGCCATTTTCTGAAAGTAGTATTTTCTCATTGTCTGAGCCCAAAATCTCCACTTAAAGCACTTAAATGTGGATTTTTTTTTTTTTTTTTTTTTTAACTTTTTTTCAATTTTTAATTTCTTTTCTAAAAAAAATTCAACCTTTTTTGTATACAAAACATTTTTTTTTTCCGCCCTGTTTACCTGTTGAGTTTATTTTAGTTCAGATTTCCGTTCTGGAATTATATGCAAAAACTGAATATTTAATTAGATAATAACCGATTTGCATATTTAAATAACATTTAATGCTTCAATGTATGGGATTTTGCAATATATATCTTTAGAGGACATTTTCTAAAAATATTTTTTTTCACTGTCTAAGCACTTATAAGTGAATATTTTTTCACTTAAATTTTTTTTCTTGCCTTTTAAAAAAAATTCACCCTTTCTCGCCCCCACTTTTTTTTTGGACTTTTTTTAAAATTTATTTTTACCCTGTTCATCTGTTGTGCCTTAATGTGTGAGATTTTGCTATGTGTATATATATATATATATATGTATATATAGAGGCCAATTTCTCAGTGTCTGAGCCAAAAATCTCCACTTATAGTACATATAAATGGAGATTTTTCACTTTTGAATTTTTTTCTCACCCTTTTCTGCACTTTAAAAAAAATTTCACCCTGTTTACCTGTTGTGCTTTAATGTAGAGGATTTTTCAATATATATCTTTAGAGGCCATTTTCTGAAAATACTCAGAGGGTGTGTTCATATATCACTCATTACTTAATATATATATATATATATATATATATATATATAACATTTTATTCCTAAAAAACATGGAAACATTTTAAAAATTAGGTTTTTAAATGGCTGTTATTTTTGATATATAGAGTAATAAAAAGAGATATCCAAGACCCCCCCATTAAAAACCTTTGACTCTAACATGTCAACAAAATGAAACAAATTTTGAACCTGGCTTCATTCAATATTCCGATTTTTTTGTTCTGGAAATGTATACAAACCAGTGCTTATTTAATTAGATAATGCCTCATTTGCAATTTGCATTTTTAAATATAACATTTCAGAACTTATAATACAAAAAAAATTGTCCTAATGCAAGTTATTAACTGGGGAAGTTTCATGGTGATATCTATGTTAATTTTTTTCCACTTTTCACCTGGCGTGTCTCCCCTTAAATGCAGCTTTTAACATCTTAAAAAAATGTCCAGTAGGGTATATTTAGCTTTTCACACCAGTGTTCAATGACCAAAAGGTAATTCTTTAAAACATGCACATTTGTAACAGCTGAGGGTCTCTGGTAGCTGTGTTTATGATAAAAGGCATTAAAATGAAGCCTGTGTGCCACCTGTGTTTATCAGACATATGAACTCAAAGCTGCAGAGCAACTTCTCTCTGCTGCCACCAGATGAGTCTCTCAATGTTGCCTCCTTGTGGACAAAAAGCTCCATATCATGCACAACTGAAGTGAAGCAGAGGAAGCAGAGGGGTGTAATAAAAAAAGTACAAATTTTATTTTTTTTCATCTTTACAAAGGCCTGTTTACCCAAGTTTTTATAAACAAAATATAACAGCTTCTCATCGACCTGGACTGATGGGAAAAATAACAAAACAAAAAACAAATCACAAAAATATAAAAAATGCTTGTCACCAAAAATGGAAAACCGGACAAGAAAAATAACAGAAAAGACTGAAATGCAGAACACAATAAACAGCTGTTGAGTTCACAGCAAAGTGTTTACAAAAGGAAATATAAATGGCAAAAAAAAATCAAAAATCTTCCTCATCATTGATTCAGGCAGTACAGAACAGCAAGTGCTTCATATCAAACATCTCAAACTCCACCAAAAGACAGCAGTGCTGCAACATAATGTACAGAAACATTTGGGGGAAAGTGTTTCGCTGACCAATCACAAACCTCAGCCTAAACTTAGCCTGTGGCTCACCATTCGTCGGCGAAACACCAAACCCTTGAACAAAGTTTCACAAACAAAATATGAGAATTTCCCACCATGTTCGGCATGAGAAACACTAATCTAACCAGATATAAAACTGATGTCAGCGAGTGTCCAGATAGTGTCTACACATCTCACACAAGACATTTCACACTGAACGCATCACTCACATGTTCATGAAAAAGGAAAACCTGTGAAAAAAAGAGTCAAAACCAAAAGCCCGCTTTAGACAAGAGAAAACAGCAATTAGTAACATGCATTCAATTGGCAACAGAACATATAAGAGATCAAAAGACAGATACAAATCCAAATAAAAGGAATGTTTACAGCATCAAGTCAGCGTATCAAATCGAGTATGACAGGAGGGAGGCTCCGAGCAGGGATTTCCAGTCAAATTCCCGAGAAATATAAGCAACGTAACATGAGGTGGACAGACGTGGTGCGTTTTAGAGAGAAATGGGGGTTTGGGGAGAGATCTGCAATTCAGTTCAGTGCTTGTCATTAGAGTTCTGCACTTCATCAGCACGTGATTAGTTTTCCAACTAAAGCTGCTGATCCTCTTGAGATCTCTTCCTTAGATTTCTTTTCCAAAACGATGCTTTTTGAGTTCAGACAGATGCTTGTATTTAATGTTTTTTTTTTTAATTGATGTGTGTAAATATCACAATGAGATAGCACAAAATCTCCTCCCTGCTCCCTAAGCAATTCCAAGATGTGGAAATGATGCGTATCATTTTGAGAGAAAAAAAATTCAGACACGTAATCAAACGTGATCAAGAGTGAAGTTACACGAAGGGGTTTTGGGGCCTCGGCTCGCTGCTGGTCAGCACAGCACCAGGTTGACAAAGAGCACCTTGCAAGTAGAGACTACATTCTTTTGACACAAGCATGTTAAGTTTCATACATATACTGTAGGTGTAATGTACACACCTATCAACGGTGCATAGATAACTTCACCTCATGTATAAACGACACCGACAGATGGACTGAAGATGGAATTGCATAAATACCGAAAAACTAGTGCATAGTCACTGAAATCAACAAACCAAGACCAGAAGATAGACTGGAAGTCTTTGGAGGAAAACCGGAAGCCTTCACGCAAACGTGTGAATCGCGTCAATATGTTTCAGATTTTCACGTCAGCCAAAATTTCCACATTTTCAGATGCAAGTTTGATTCAGTCAAATTGTCTTGAGATTGATTGAAAATTAACAACAGCCACTAAAACGCTGCTTGTGTTCCCACAATGAAGCAAGTTTTGGTTCTTTAAAGTCTTTTTTAAAGTCAAGATTTAAAAGGTATACTATGCAGGATTTTCCTTAAAAACAAAGTAGAGACTCGTACAGAGGTGATCCCTCTAAATCATCAGTGACCATGAGAAGTGTGTGGCGGTGTATTTTTGTGTAGAGTCCTTGCATGCTGCCTGTATTTTCTTATTTTTTCTTTGCTCGGGACGTATATGACCCCACAGCACTCAGGTGACGGGCAGCGACCAGGTGCCCAATCGTAAGCAGGCATCCAAGAGATACAGCACCAATAACCCACAAATATAGCGAGGTCGCACGCCGAACAAGAGTAAATCTGCGGTTGGCTTTTGCGTCACTTTAGCTGGCGAGCGCATCACAACCAGTAACCGATACTCCTGCATAGTGTACCTTTAAATCAGACCTTCAGATTTCATCTCAAGGCCTCCGGTTCTCTGTGAAAACCTGACAAACCTCCAATTTTAAGTTGTTAATCTCAATATAACAAAATGTTCACCTTCGACATTCAGTAACCCTGACGGAAAAGAAAAAACACAAACATGAAAAAACATTAAAACCAAAAGACGATCAATGTAAATTGTTCAACAGCTTATTTTTTTAAGGGCTTATTTAGATATCAAAAGCACATCCTTGTTTTTCAAGTAAATCAGACACAATTTAATTCAACATCTATCCTCAAATTAATTTTGCAATCAAGTTTGAATTTGTCCCTAAATCTCTTAATTTAGAAATGCCTTCTGTTGTAGTTTAAGTCGGGTTCTGTGGCCGCTGGCGCTGAAATATCACCTCGCCAACCGGGAAACAAAGAAAAACAAACGCATTAAGACTGGGGAAGAAGAACTGCAGCTTTTTTTCAGAATCTATAGCTGCTCTCTTATTGTGTTGTTACATTCAACTCTTCACTGCACTGGCTCCACCAATTTGTAGCACAAATAATACTGTCAGCGTGCCAGTGACGACAGTTAGCTGTGATACTGCGACTGTATGTAGCACACATAAACACACATGAAGGACGGACTGATAGCTTGTTTTTTTTTGTTTTGTTTTGTTTTTTTTTTACACGAGGAGACCCTCAATTTTTCAAGTAGCCACAGACCGGCTCTGACATTGAAAAACAGCCTCTAGAAATCAGACGGGGGGGGGGGCTCCTCTGCACGCTGACCATCCTATGTTTTCAATCTTCAGAGATTTTACAGTACAAGACTGACACAGAGCTTAACCACTGGATTTAGGAGTTTGGATAATGCCAAAGACAGATTTTTTTTTAAAAAGTAGTCAAGCTCCTGGAGGGAATCTTACAGTGAGTAGGTGTTTTTAAGTGTTTGTGTGTGTGCGTGAGTTCATGGGGTGGATCAGTTCATTGAGCAGTCCTCGCCCTCCGTGTCGGTGTCCGTGTCTGAGCAGGCGGTGTCCATGGCGACGTGGGCGGGGCTGACGATGACGGCTCGTCTCTGCTCCTCCTCGGCGCTCGCTCTCCTCTCCTGAGCGCGCTCGATGTGCTGGATGGCCTGAGAGCAGAGAGTGAAATGAACAATGAAGGCTGCGGCAAATATGAATTTTATAAACAAATATTTTTACTACGAAATTACTTTGAGCTGGCTCAATAAACAAACTCTTACCTGCACAATGGTGTCCAGGTTCTGTCTGGATGTGGACACAGTGCTGGTGTGGACAGACGGGCTCATGGTCACCACGGTGACGTGATGAGGGTGCTGGGTTAGTGTTGGGGCCGGAACGATGACCGTGGGGTGGTGGGTTGGGGCAGGGGGAGTGGGAGGAGCCAGCACCTGAAGGGAAGACAGAATACAAACTAAATATTAATACATCTGAGACTGTGTGTTTTCACTGTTACTGTTGAGCCCTGCATGAGTTTTAGGGGGAATCACTGTGATGCTGTGCTAACAACGATGACTGGCAATTGATTTAGATTGCAGAGATACATAAATTGGCAAACCTGTCATTTTAAGCCGTAACCATAACTTTTTTTTTCAGTTTAACACAGACCTTCGACCCGTCTGATGTTTCTGATTGTCTTAACGTCTGGAAGTTGCAACACAGATGTCTACTATGTTTTCATCACGTGTGTTTCTAACCTGTGGACTGTGTGGTTGTCTGTCAGCGGCGTGGATCTGCTGCAGCCGTAACAGCGTCTGGCTCTGGATGAGCGCCTGCTCCTCCTCCACCTGCTGAGTGATAACCTTCAGACGCTCTGGCTGCAGCTGGCTGTCCAGAGATCGCACCTGCACACAAACACACAGCGTACACAGGTTAATTACATAAAGAACAATTTCAGCATCAATATAAGGACAGCTAAAAACATATCCTAGCAAAAATATATTGTCAACATCATAGTAATTATTTCTAGAGTAATGACAGCAATGAACGCTAATATGTATAATACACATTAAACTGATATATTTGAAGATACGCTGATAAATAATATTAATGCATGGCAACAAAAGTAGTTTAGAAAAGGCTGTATTTGTTTCAAATGTCCTTCTGAGAGAAATTTTATACAGTATTTGCTTTTCTATTGTGCAGTATTGTGTTCTATTACATGTCATTAAACAGAAGCACAGCTCAATTCGGACCCTGTGGAAATATCTCAACTTCCTCAGCTGCATCTCCTCTACTGTTTACTTTTCTCTTTAACTATCTGTTTACAGCTTCTGTTTGTATTCGCCACCTGCTCAGTCCCCTTTGTCTCAACCTGCTGTTCAGGTAGATCCAGGATGTGAGCCTATCAGGAACTGGCTGGTGCACTGGTAGATCTGTCAACACCACCAGCCACCACCTTGTTAAGGTGACTGATAATCATGCAAAGGATCCAGACACTGATTACAAGTTGAAACGGCTGGTAAAAAAGAATAATTGATTTGGGTGTTTTGTGGTTAATGTTCACTGTGACAAGACAATCTCACAGCCTGGAGATGTGGATAGTTTCTCTTATCAATTTTATCTTTGTAAATGAACTTCCTGTCAAGTCGTTTTTTGTTTTTTTTTTAAATTTTGAGTTAAATGTATTGCTCTGAAGCTTTGCCCATTTTCAACCAGCTCTGTGTCGTTGCAATTTGAGCAGTGCATTTTTAATAAACAATGGTCATCTGTCTTCCATACTGCAAGTGCCTGGAGATCCATGCTCATCTGCTGGATGAGGCAAAATGTGCCACATAAACCAATGAGCAGGAAGCTCAGGGCACTGGCAACACGCAGTGAAGCCGAACATCCACACAGAGCAAGTGGAAAATCTGCAATTCTTCCCTTTTATGGTTGCAATATTGGTCAGTTTTTTAAACTATCCCACCTTCATGCTTTCATGCTGTCCGTGTGGCATTTAATTTTCACTGTCACTGTCAACTAATGGTTAAACATCACAAGCGTAGATCAGATTGAGAAGTAAAATGTCTGAGAATCAGTTACTGTTATTGTTAAATGTAATAACTCCTGCACTTGTGAAATAAAAGTTCACTTCTGAAAGACATTAAACTGAATAAAGAACTGATTAAAGAATGCGAGTCATGTAACAGGAGCTCCTCCCTTTGATCTCACCTGTTCCTCGAGCTGCATGCGCGCCGAGCGTTCCTTGTCCAGTTGCTGTCGCAGCTCTAACATCTCCCTCCTGACCTCCTCGACTTTCTCCTCCTCCAGCGTGTCTGGAGACCCGATCCCCTCATCCTTCTCCTCTGCTCGCCTCCTTTTGGGTGATGAGCCGCTGAACTCCTGGAGTGACATGGAAACCACATGAGGTTATATTAAATATGACACATTTAAACTTAGTATGTAAATAAAGGTGCTCCAAAACCCGACCAACATAGTGTCAGTGTGCACAGAATCTGAGGAGTTTCCACTCTATTTAAAAAACAACACATGCTGCTTGTGCCGAGTTGAACAAATGGTCAGTTTGGCGAGAAAACAAAACACTGGCGAACCAACAGCATAGTAAACAAATGAAACAGGTAGAACACATATTTTTCAACAAGTCTTGCATGACTGTGTACAAATTGAGAAAGTACTGTACTGTCTTTGCCAGCACTTGCAAGCTGTCCAAATAGGAAATTAAATCTTGGCTGAATGATACTTGCACAAGTTACAATAATCACACGGATATTCAAAACAACCTACATCTAGGGCTGTACAGAATATATTTTTTACATTCAAGTCTTCTATTAAGGTTTTCCAATAAAGCTTTGAGAATAGAAGTTAAAAATAAAAACATAGAGTGAATTCTGGAAATTATTACATCTCTTTTTTCAATAAAGTTTGACCACTAGACTTTACAACAATCTGGACATATTGGAAATGTTTGGTTCCCATGAGTCAGAAACAATTCTTAAAGCCACCAATGACGTTGGTGTAACCTAATCTTTATCTGTGACTGTGCAGAAGTACCAGGTTGAAACTGAATAAACACACATGCCAAAAAAAAGCTTCCCAGCATTGAAATGTTGATTTAGAATTTGACAGTATGTATGGAACGGCCCTACCTATGTTTTATTCATGTGCTCCAGGTAGCCCTTAAGAACTCAACTTCAACAGGAAGCCTGGCTGCAGCATCTCACACACTACCTGATGCCATTTGATCATCGGCTGACAGAGATGCAACATCACCTCTCCCACCTGCAGCACATCTAAACCGTACTCTACATAACATGCCACACACTGGCATGACCTATTAAAGCACAGCCTATAGAAGACAGTTTTTTATACTGAAGAAAGTCTGTAGCTCTGTGCATCTCTAAGGGCCCTGTCACATCAAGCTGATGATCTACCTATAGTCAGTGTTGGGCTGTCAGTGTGCTTCTGTCACACTCGTGAGTCTTGTGTCCCGCACTGTTGCCCCTCGTCTGTCCCTGTCGACTTTTTACTTTTGGCCGATTCAGAATGTTTAATTAGCTAGTTGAAGCTTGTCTGTGAATGAAATCACTCTGATTGGTAGTTCAGTTAAGTGCACGAGAAGAGAAACGGAAGTGAGGAAAGTAAACAGCTAAAGTCAAGAGGGAGTGAGATCAAAACAAACTTGTTACATAAGGCAAGGTTATTTTTCTTTAGCCATTTAGCTCTTTAGCAGAAACGTTTCATGATGGTTTGTGTTATTGTTCACTGGTGTGCAGTAAATATGCTCTGTTCTTTCAACATTGTGCTGTTAATGTGCTAACTGGCTAACTAGTGTAAAGACAGTCTTCCAGCTTCCCTTTTTAAATGATGAATACAGACTACTGCCGCCTGCTGCTATGGAGAGTTAACTCCTTTCATGCAGGTGCAGAACGTACATGCTGGTTGGCCGACGGCTGAAGTCTTTGTGGTGCGTTCATGTGCATCTTTTTGGCAGAGACACAGGCGATGTGAGGCGATGCCACAGTCTGCTTTCGTTGCCACTAGTTCTCTCAAGTTGTATGGTATGTCTGGGCCATAAAAATTGATACAATTATGATGAAAAATAATGGCACAGGATGTTACCTGGATAAAGCGTTTGAGCTGGTTGTTCTGTGCCAAGAGCTGCGTCTTCTCCTGCTCCAAGGCAAAGATATAGTCTGCTGTCTGCTGCAAGATGGCCGCCTGGTAGGGATGAACCAAAAAGGTAAATACTAGAACAGTGCACGGACAGAAACTTCCAAAACTGTTGCGAACTGAGATGTAAAAAGTTTTTATTCTCTACTGCATAACTCATCAATTGGTGCCAGCTGCTTAAGCTTCACCACACAGTGTACATCTACGCTGTCAGAAAGTGTCTGTGTTTGCATGGTTTTTGCACCTTGCTGAGCTTCTCTCCATCTGTGTGGGGCAGGAGTGTTTTGAGGGACTGGAAGCCGGCGTTGATGCTCTGCATGCGCCGGCGCTCGTTGCTGTTGGCAATCTCACGACGGATTCGTCTCTCCTGGTCCTGGGCTGTCTCCGGACTGAGGGGGATGTTGGCTAGGCTGAGAGAGCGGGGTCAAAGGAGAGAGACGGTCATTATTCAGTCCATAAAGGCTTTGTGTGCAATGATAAGGCCGAAGCTCCTCTAGGACACACATCTGATCCATCTTCTCTTTGAAGTTGTAGATATAACTATAGAAATTTATACTTGACAAGTAGTGTTATGCTGTTAAGAACACGGGCAATGCAGCTTAAAGAAAAATAATGTTGTGATAAAAATAATTAATTTGCACAGTAAGCTAACAACACACACACCTCTGACATAAATCTGCGCTTCCTGGTCAAATAAATAAACCACAGCAGTACAATTAGCATTGAGCTGATCTCTGACTCTGATGCCTTGAACCTTTAACCTGGAGCCTTAACCAGGCTTTAGTCTCGACCTCACTACATTCCTCAATTTAGCTGCCTGAGGATCTTTGAGTTTAGCTGAACTCAGTGCCCCCTCATAGGGTTGAATGTTGGTGGTAAAACGCTCTCTGTCATATTTACTCAGGGGGGAAAAATTTGTGAACCATTAAGCCTGGAGATGACCATGGTGCCAAGAAAACAAAAAACCTGAAGAGCTAGATTTGGGATGTTTACAAAAATGAAAGAGGTCAGACAGAGGACACAGCTACACATGGCTAGAAATAGTTATTTTCTACAAAATGTGGGTGTGCAGCCATACTTGTTCAGAGCTAAAATTAGTGATTTGATTTCAAACGGTGTTTACAAGCCAGCACCCCCATCTTAACTAAAAAGCAGCAGAAACATTTCTTAAAGAGCATAAAACACCTTCATTATCTCATGATGCACACTCCCTTTAAATAAACTCTGAGTCCCTAATCTTATTTTGAAATATTTGGGAGACATTCTCTCAAATATATTGTAATCTACTTGTTAAACCCCTTATAATGAGGAGCAGAAGTAACATTAGGGCTTAATTTTGTCCATTGGGATTCAAGTGTCCATTATTTGGTGCAGATGTGCTTACTTGACATGAGATGTTCAAGGGGTCTTGGGGGATTTTTGTTCACTGGTCCTGTGTATGTACAAACCATGTGTGTGAGGTGTGGTGAAACGGTTAACTGCAGAATAAAAGAAGTCACTATAAAACCAACTTCAGTTCATCATCATCAAGTAAGAAAATGATGTGCTTGTTACATCTATTTTTTCTTTCTTTTTCATTATTTGGCCTGAGTGTCCAAGGCTTCCACCCAGAAAACTTTATGAATAATCCTGGATCTAAATTGCCTGTATTTATATATATTTAAAAAAGGATAGGTATAATAATATTTAATAAAAGCCCCAGGTCTGATAATGTGCCCTTTAATCAAACATTCAAGCCCTCAAAAATGTTATAATATTGTTGTACAAAAACGCAAGCAGCATGTTGGTGAAAATTCTCCGTCATCCGGTTCATGATAATCTTAAGAGCTTTATCGTAGGCAATTGATGAGAGGCGAAATATCTTCCAAGAAACTCAGGCAAGTCCAGCTGCCTACAATAAAGCACTTAAGATTACCATGACCTGGATGACCTGAAATCATCACCAACATGTTGCCTAACAATATGGGAGAAATGCCCTTCAACTGGTACGGGAATTTGAAAGATCAGAATTGAGGAAGCTGGTGAAACATGTTCAAGAAATTTAAGCAAGTCCAATTACCTACAAAATAGCACTTAATATTCAAGAAGCACCTATGTATAACTGCATGCAAGACAGAGAGTGCACGTAATTACTTTAATGTTGCAGCTGGTAAGGGTGGAGCCCATTTTTTAAATGCTTTATACACTGCTGGGTAGTTTAATCATTGATTAGATGTCATCATATGGTAGTTGACTATATTTTGTGTTAATAATCATAGTTTGCAAAGTAACTAATGTATAAAAATAAATGTTGTGGCGTAAAAAAAACAATATTTCCCTCTAAGATGTAGAGGAGTTGAAGTATAAAGTAGAATTAAAATGAAAATACTGTAGTACTGTTTTTACTCAGTACTAAACTACTCCTAACTGCTATTAGTTTTAACATCACAAGTCATAATTAAGATGGAAAATACAATAAAAAGGTTTTATGGGTAAATAAGATACCAGATTGCATTAAAAAAAAGCATCAAAATAGAGCTTTTTCATAAAATAAAACCCCCAGATGACACCACCCCCGGACCCCCCATACAGGGGTCCAGGCTGATGTCCTCAAATCCCAGAAACGCCCCTGATAAACAAGTATAAATATTTACAACTACATACAGTATGTTGACACAAATCTTCCTGATCTCTGACCAGAAAACAGCTCAGAAAAACAGCCACATCTATCGCAGCCAGCTGAAACGTATCGGGGTTTTTAAAGTTTAGAGATGAGATCAGCTGTTGTCAGCTGTCGTTGCCAGGAGCTGCGGACTCCAACATGGCCGCCGGAGGGCGCGTCATGCAGTCTGGACCGTAGCAGCAGTGAAATGTGACTCCGCCAGCAACAGCAGGCCCCCGGCGTCACGGAGAACAATGCTTTCAACAGTTAGCACCAAGCTAACTCGTACTCACTGGTCTGCTGCTGAAGTATACAGATGTTTGGCAATTGTAACACTATTAAAACGACATGTTTTGGTGTAACAACCTAGTACACACAAGTAACAACGAGTCACACACACACAACACGGTCTGAAAACGAGTGCGTGGTGATAGCTAACTAGTTAGCCAAGCTAAGCTAATTTTAGCACGCGACACAACCATGGCTGCTACGCGGAGCTTTATTTAACTACGCACGTAGCGCAGCCGAACCACGTTTCACGTGTCCGCATTTAAGACACCTACAATTTCATTATTTAAACACACGTAGTTCGGTGTAAATAGTAAGGGGCGTAAGAAGGTATGTCGTTACAAACATGTGATTTGGTGTACAGCAGTGAGGCGGCGGGGAACACGTTAACTACCACGTGGTTGGTGTTCAACTGGAAGCAAATGTATCGATTTCATGTCGCTGATTTACATATTTCTGAGCTGAATGACTGCAAACATACCCTTTATGTTATTACATGTGATCAGGCCAACTAATGTAACAACATGTGTTAAATATATCCTCTATATTCACACCGCCACTGGCAGCAGCTGGCCAACAAGCTGCTAATTTTTACAACCATGCTGCTGCTGCCAAGATATCGCAGCGAAGCTAACACCTAGCATGCTAACCCGAGTCAGACTGCATCACACACACATACACACCACAGCGACACGAGGGATGATTTGTGCAGGCAGTTTCGCTATCAACTAAAGAAAATAGCTCGATACACACCTGCAGAGACCCCCAATAACATCCTTCTCCGTCTTCTTGAAATGCTGTAAGGACGGTATCTTCTCTGTCGGCATCATGAAATATTCCATGCTTTCAAAGCCACCTTCTGTAGTCCGTGTTTTCTGTGTTTTTTTTCTTCCTCCACTGCTGTCCTTGTTAAAATGTAATGATGAACGTTGTTAGCTCAGAGCTCTCGCCGTAACGTTACTCCTCAATGGCGCATATCTAAAATACCGCTTCAAAATCAGGCAATCTCAAGAATAGACTTAGAAAAATAAAAGTAAGTTGGAGCTGTGTTGCTTCCCACAGCTGATGGGGTTCCCTCCAATGTGTGTGTGTGTGGCTTCTTGCCTCCGCCTACTACGTGTCTGTGTGTGTGTGTCTACTGCCTCCGCCTACTAGTGTGTGTGTGTGTGTGTGTGTGTGTGTGTGTGTGTGTGTGTGGTGTGTGTGTGTGTGTGTGTGTGTGTGTGTGTGTGTGCAGCTGACTGTGTGAGGCGGGAAACAGCTGGTTGGAATCAGAGCCCGTTTTCCGGAAAGCAGAACAAACAGAGCAGCCAGAGTCACTGTGTAACTGCACTGCAGCAAAGCAAAGCCTCATACTGAAAGTGTAAGTGAGCTCCTCGTGTCTTCACCTTTGCTTTTTAAACGGTAATTTCTTAAAATTGTAAATCATTAATAATTAATTTTACCTTTGATATCTTTTTTCCCTCTTTATTCTTTTATTGTAAATCTGAGTCTTTATTATGTTTTAATGCTCTGTAAAGCACTTTGAATTTCCCTGGTGCATGAAATGTGCTATGCAAATAAAGCTGTCTGCCTGAGCAGTGAACACAAATACTAATAATGATTGTGTAATAGCACAAGTATCAAGAGGTATCAAGACCCAAATATACATGGAAAATAAATGACTGCATGAATAAGTGATCATGATAACAAAATAAATCAAATTGCTCCCTAAAAGAATAAATAAGGACATTACAATGTACTAAATTTATAAATTATGTTATATTTTCCCGTATTTATCGATTTATCTACATATTTATTCCTGTAATTTACTAGTTTATTTTTACATGATCCATTTATATATCACCACAATTATTTATTCATCCATTCATCCATCCATTTTCATCCGCTTATCCGGGGCTGGGTCGCGTGGGCAACAGGCCGAGCAAAGCACCCTAGATGTCCCTCTCCCCAGCAACGCTTTCCAGCTCCATCTGGGGGACCCCAAGGCGTTCCCAGGCCAGATGAGATATGTCTCATCTGGATTATATATGTAATCCCTCGAGCGTGTTCTGGGTCTGCCCCGGGGCCTCCTACCAGTGGGACGTGCCCGGAACACCTCCAGCGGGAGGCGCCTAGGAGGCATCCTGATCAGATCCCTGAGCCACCTCAACTGACCCCTTTTGATGTAAAGGAGCAGTGGCTCTACTCTGAGTTCCCTTCGAATGTCCACGCTCCTCACCCTATCTCTAAGGCTGAGCCCAGCCACTCCATGAAGTAGACTCATTTCAGCTGCTTGTAGCCACTATTGCAGTCTTTCAGTCACTACCCAGAGCTCATGATCATAGGTGAGGGTTGGGTCATAGATGGAGCAGTAAATCAAAAGCTTCGCCTTCCGGCTCAGCTCGCTCTTCATCATAACGAACCAGCTCACGCCTGCATCACTGCAGAAGCCACACCAAACCACCGATCCATCTCACGCTCCATTCTACCCTCACTTGTGAATAAGACAACGAGATACTTGAACTCCCTCGCTTGAGGCAGTAACTCTCCCCTAATCAGGAGAGGGCAATCCACAGGTTTCCAGCAGAGAATCATGGCCTCAGATTTGGAGGTGCTGACTCTCATCCCAACTGCTTCACACTCGGCTGCAAACTGCCCCAGTGCATGCAGATGATGTGGTTCTGTTGGCTTCATCATACATTTACGTCTCAATTAAAATATTAGCCTCCACAGACATGAACTTTTGTTTGGTATGTATTTCTAATTTCTCTTTGGGATCATTAGGACCCAATAAGTATAAAAAACTAAACATTGTCAGCAATAAGTCCCCATGTCCTCAGAGGAGACAAGAGACTCCCAATGTTTTCAAATGAGTACTTCCTCATCAACAGTGTCTTAGCTTGTTACTGCTGTTAAAATTGGTCAGATCTGTTGCCACATCAAACTACAAACATTATTAACCATAACTAAACATGTTTCAACCATAAATATGTTCAGGTTTTGGACCTTGTTCACTCTTGTGCCAGAATCAGCTGCAGACTGACTTGGCAGAGATGGCTACCATCTCATTTTTACATGGATTAGTGTATTGTGCTCTTACTACCACTAGGTGGCATAAAAAGTGTCCACAAATGAGGACAACAGATTTATGTTAAGTAGAATTATGTATAAGGTCAAGTAAGCCCCAAATGTGATGTCCTCATATGAGGATACAGGGTTAGAGCATACAGGGATCCCTAACTTGCTTTTTTTGGGGGGACACTTTTGCAAAATGACAGAAGGCAAGGGGCCAGTTATTTAACAGACATTTGTAACATTTATCAGCTTGGGTGGATTATGAGAAAATGGGCCTCCAGGCACAGATATGCAAGGGGCCCAAACACCTGTCCTACACAGAAGCAAGTTACACGGACTTTGTGGTAGGTTGCATCTTTTTGTGGTCTTGTGTCTCTTTATGGTTGTTTTGAGTCTCTTCCTGGTCAGGGCATGTTGATTTGACATTTGACATTTTGCAATTCAAAGCCAGGGGACCCCCCTGACACTTGGGCCCCTGGGTAGGCCCCTGCTGGGCAAGCCCTTTCAGTAATCCATCCATGTTTATCAGTATGTATAATAAATGAATTCCCGGTTTTCAACCTTTCAGCGTTTGCTGTTGCTTGCTGTCCTCACTCATCTTTGCTAAGAAGCAAATTTAGTTGCTATAGCCCCTTGTAGCCAGTCACAGCAGCCCCTGCACAGGTCAGGTGTAGGTAAGGGCATTTCTAGGATTTTAGTATGCTTGGGCTCAGCCTGGACCTCTGCTGGGAGGTCTGAGGGATCTTCCTGTGAATCAATTTATTTTCATTGTGAATTAGAAAATGGTCAGTGGGCTGCCCAGCACCCTATCATGGGCCAGATTTGGCCCAAATTGAGTATCACTGGTGTAGAGCTAGTATTTTCATATGTTATAGACCACATCACGTCAGCTATGACATAATTCAGATATAGTTGTTGGGCACATTTTGCACATTAGTGAGTGTAAAGTGTTGTGGAGCAGAGAGACCACAGGCCGCTCACACACCTGCAGGTGGAGACAGACCTGAGGACAGATATGATAAAAGATACGATACAATATGAAGCTGCTGGTGATCATGAGATCGGAGGATAGTTAGATAAGACTGCTGCTGTGTGTTGATGGGAGGACCTACCACGACAGACATCTGACAAGTTGCTTGCAGACTGAGTTGAACACTTTAAACCTTTGCTGTGCTCAGATAAAGGCTCAACTTTGTCACAGCAGTGGACTAAATCCAAGGTGGGAGAAGCCTGCACTTGACTAGGTTTTAAAACATTCAAAATAACAAGATAAATGACAGAGTGAATATATTTATTGCTTAGAGGATTGTTGTGTTTCATTCCGGTTGGTGTCTGGGAGGAGAGAGTGATGAAGAGGCTGCTTTTATTCAGCAGGTGAAAATGTGGTCCAAGGTTAATAAAGATTGTTGTACTAAATCTGTCTTATATTGTCTTGTATTGAAATTCAAATCACAGGTTCTCGTCCAGTTATTTAAAAGGCCAAGAACCAACCCTGAACACACCACCACAGGTTTGTTTCCACAGTTTATTACTTTATGTACCATAGATCTTGGGGGCTGCAGGGAACACCTTCTCCTCAATATTTAGAACATTTTTCCCCCCACAATAAAAACATGAAAGCAGCAGAGAACTTTTACTTTGACAAAATTAAAGACATTTGCACCATAAATTGATGCAGAAAAAGCACAAATTGGTGTATTAAAAAATCACTAGAATGCAGGAAGTTGTTTGTCGATCAAAATTTTCTGGTGGAGAACCTGCATGACGTGGTCACATGTCACGTTGTCTACATCAAGACAAAGAGGAGGAGCCTCCATCAGTTTCTGCCCTTTGCCTTTGTAGGGGACTACAGCTCTGCAGTATATGTTCAAACAACTTGTACAGAAACTGTATATTCATTTCCAGGACAATGAGGGAAAGCGATAGAACAATATGATGGGATGTATTTGAGGTAACATTTAAGACAAGTGGGCTATAAGGTGCTGTATAAGGTGCACTGTGTTTGTCCTTGTGAGTTTGTAAGTAAGTCAGTGATGGTGTTAAAGAGCAGCTCAACATTTTTCTTGCAACTTGCACTTACAGAGGCTGTTAATGGAGTTTGTGTTGGTGGTGTGTCAGTGAGGGAAGCTTAACTTACAGCTGAAACTTTATCATAAAATTCAGCTTCACATTATGTAACTGTTACACAACAAAACTGCCCTGAAAGTATAAAATCTCTCAAAAAAATGTTTTCCCATTATTTATTTGGAGCATGCGGCAACCTCTGAGGCTGAAAAATAAAGCCAAGTGCCAGAAACTGCAGTTCAATGAATGGCCACTTGAGGCTGGCTCCAAAACAGAGTAAATCCCCAGAGACGCCCATGTTCAAATGCCCATCTTTACAAGATAAATTAACAAGTTTACACCCTGGTACAAAAAACAGTTTTGATCTCAAAATTATGCATATTTAAAGGAGCAATAAGCGAAATTCATCATTTCTAGATTGAAGGAATTAAAAAATTGCTATGTGAAGAACTAGAGGTGTAATTTCATCTGGAGTATAGCATGACCTCACACACCCTCTCTCTGTGTTGATCTCTTCCGGGAGGTTTTTATAAACTGATGATAGTGTCCGGTTTTCCGTGTGTTTGTGTGTGTGTGTTAGAGTGCGGCACGGGCCACATATTTCTGTTCGAACCTGAACCGAGTCCGACATTATTTAATGACCAAAGCACTGAGTTTGTGTCACACAGTTGTTACGGTTACAGGCTATTTAACAGGCCGGGTGTGCGCCGTGGGTGCTCCGCGAGAGGGAGACCTCCGTGTTTGAGATGGGAGCGGGAGGCGGGAGGTCCGACGCTTCTAGCGAGAGGAGAGGGAGAAATAAAACAAAATAAGATAAAATAGGTAAAACTTGTCTCCCTCTTTTATTTTCAGCGTTTAATCAAGGCGGAGGCGGGCGGCTGGAGGTCCGAGACTTCCAGAGAGGGGAGAGGTAGAAACAGCCAATGTGTGTCTGTGTATGTTATGTTCAGGTGTTGTCACGTAAATAACAGTGCCCAAGCAATAAACAGGACAGACAATAGGATTTTATTTATTTTTACACTACATTTTCAGTGAAAGCTGACTGAATCCGACCTGAGCCCGAATACAATTTATAGCTACATTTTTGACCAAACCCGGCCCGACCCGTCAGGTACCGTTGGGCTCGGATCGCCACACTCTAGTGTGTGTATGTGTCCCCTATTGGGGCCTATCTGAATTTCTGTCTTTGAGAGATATTATTTTGTAATATAACTGAATTTTCTATCCATACATATAAATTTTAAATATATTATAATTATAAGGCATCTTTGAGTAAACTGCGAGTATCATTTAAGTAGACTATGTTGTGGCCGGCCGAGTGTCCTTTTTTTTGGAAATCAAAATATAGTCACCCTAACGTCCCCACGCTTCTCGGCTCCGACTTACTGAGCCTGGCAGAGAAGCGTGGGGACGTTAGCACTAATCGGCTGCCATGCTAACGTTCCAACTCTTCTCCGTGAGACCGTGAGCCCGGCTCCCGGCTCAGTTGGAGTTGGAGCGTTAGCGTGGCAGCCGAGTAGTGCTAACGCTAACAGGAAAGCAGGGAAATAGCTAAACACAGCAGAGACCGAGAGTGAGTGAAAGACATCGCTAACTGCTAAACTAAGTTGGCTGTTTAGGTTTTATTTCCTCGCCCCTGTGGCGAGTGAATCTGCCTGCAGTGAAAGTGGGGCTAACCGGTGCTTCCTCCTCATGCTCCGTTTCACTCAGCTGCTAACACAGCCAGTTAGCCTCCGCTAGCTCTCCGTTTGGATCCAACCGGAGCACCGAGCCCTGATTTGTTATTCAGCTTAATGTGGGAAGAACCAGTGGATATATCGGGCAGCTGAGTGAAGCTGAGTGAAGCGGAGCCTGCGGAAGATACACCGGGACCGTCTGGATGTGATAGTCCGTGGGGGGGGGGGGGGGTTGGAGGGCAGAGGTAGAGGAAGGAGTGGCTCATG
>NC_065510.1:30460228-30515431 GCF_006386435.1 Epinephelus moara | reverse complement strand
GGGGGGGGGGGGGGGGGTGGGGGGGGGGGGGGGGGGGGGGGGTTGGAGGGCAGAGGTAGAGGAAGGAGTGGCTCATGACACACTTTGTTTTGCTCTACAGGCAGTGCACAACAGCAAACCTAGCGGTGAAACGATTTTGCTTATTGCCCCTTTAAGCGAAGGGCCACTTGAGTGACAGGCTGTCTGCAAGTTGTCGCTCCACTACAGCTCCACGCAAGCGATGACTAAAATGCCGAACTCAAGGCTTTATAACGGCTGTCCACAAACCAGTGATGTCACAGTAGCTGCATCCTGAACACCATAACAGTCTTGGTGAGACGAGCTGACTTGAGAGTTTAAAAATGTGGCTGCTTTCTTTTAGTTGATACTACCCGAATAACATCTTTTTTTGGGGCAAATGTTTCTGTAGTTGATGCACAGATAATTTGGTCTCTGACATCATCACCCAAGACCTCCCACTTGAGGTCTTCAACCTGCAAAAGATGATGATGATGATGATGATGGTGCACTTCTGCACTGCCATCATCCTCACCTCCTCCATCACCATCTGGTACACTGCTGCCACTGCCAAGGACAACTGACTGCAACGTATCATTCACTCATCAATCATTCAATCATTCACTCTGTTGTGAAGGTGATTGGGCAGAGTCGGGCAGGTCAGGTTCGCTAACCCAGGAAACGCAAATTCACAAACTGCATGACCCTGAGGTGGTCAGGGAGGATTGTAGCAGACCCCTCCCATCCCAGACACAAACTCATAGAAACACTCCCCTCTGGCAGGAGGTTGCGGTCCATCAGGATCAAATCCTCACGCCACAAGAAAAGTTTCTTACCAACACCAGCTGGCCTTGTGGACTCTCAAACCCATCCCCACCCATCCCACAGACACTACATGTTACATTAACATCTTCACATCGGTACAGAATATATGTGTCACAATATTGCACTATATCTATATCTCTGTGCGATATTGCACATTCTTGATATACTTCATACTGGGAACCTCTGCACATTACTTGTACCATGTTCCAAATGTTGTGAGAATCTACTCGGCAATAAAACAGATTCTGTCAAAATAGTGTTAGTGAATTATTATTTATTACATGTTTTTGTTTTAGCAATTAAGTTGCTAAAGATCCATTGTAAAGATGGAGAGGAGGCCGTGCAGTGGGCCTGCACAGCTTCAGCTTCAGTTAGACGTCTGCAGCAAAGTTCATCACATCTGCAGCACACAGCTTCAATATGAAGTACAAAAATCACAGAAAAAACACAGTTTTCCAACATCTGATTAACATCAGTAGTGAAGGTGTCCATGCGTGGAGAGGAGGGCAGCTGAGGCAGTGCTGTGGGCCTGCACAGCATCACCATCGTTGGGTGACACCTTTCCTCCAACGTCCTTCCAGTGGGTGGACTCTACGTTTGAGTTGGCGCAAGGGGTGAGGTCAGAGATGTAGGTACTGCTTTTAGAGACTCCAGCCTGGAGGCCTTGCCTCTCTGTCTCTTCCTCTTCTTGCCCTGCACAAAAAGACACATTAGACTTTCCACCTCTGATATCAGCTGATAAAATCTCTGTGTTTGATCAGCTCTAGTGTCGTGAGTGTGTGGTGATAGAAACATGTATGAGTTGTGTGTGAGCAGGGTGTACTTACATAGTTGTCCTGGGTGGACCACTCAGGGTGCTGCTGGGAATGGAGCAGTCGTTCCTTTTCAGCCTGGCAGAAATATTTGGCCTGCTGCTCCTTCGTCAGTGACCTCCACTGTGGACAGACGACAACACACTGTCAGTCAGTGCACACACACACACTGACACACAACTACAGGCCGGCAAACACTGGCACAAAAATATATTAACAGACACAATGCTCAAAATCCTTTACAGTTTGGTTTGCTCTCTGGTCCTGGGACATGATCAAGTTTGTAGCACTGAGTGTCTCAAACATACGGATCAAACACACTTACCCTCTGTCCCAGGATGGTATTCAGGGCCGCACTCCCTCTCCAACCAACTTCTGCCCGAACATTTGCTCTCCGCTCTTTCAAAAAGAGCATGAACGCGTTGGGAGGCTTCTTTATGTACGGCCGATCTTCGTCCTGCTGGCTGTCACGCTTTCTCTTTCTACGGGAAAAAACAGAGAAAGACATAATGTTGCTATATTAGAGAAAAAAACATTAAGTTAAGCAGAATAATACAACACATTAACCCTGTCTGTGCTGTGTCATTAAATTTAAACCCTTTAAAAGAGGTTAATCATGGTATTGTTCATGCAGGCATTTTTGGTAGACAAATAAAAGACGCCTGAATTCAAACAACAGCTGCTAGAAATGGAAAAAAGTAAAGTACATTTTGACCAAAACTGTCCGGAGAAAACTTACTTTGAGTTGGAGGTGTCCTGTGGAGGAGCAGCATAGACGGGAGGAGCAGTGACTTCCGCTATCACCTCATACAACGGCTGTCCGTTACTGCACAGACAAAGGGAGACGGATTAACACATTAGATAATAGACAGAGTTTGTGTGATGATACAAACAGAAGCTCAAAAGCTGTGTGTGTTTGCAGTCATGTGTGTGTAACTTACAGCACTCCAACAAAGCGCAGGCTCTGGCCTTCAGCGAGCTTTACCACTGGCCCGTTGGTAAACTGGAAAGACACAAACAATCACAGAGAACAGGTGATGAGACAAGCTGCAGTGGTGTCATCTGACCACCAGGGGTCAGAGTTTCCCCTCTCTTTGAGTTATAATGACACACGGGGAGCTGCTGAGGGTCACAGGGGTCAGGAGTGTGGATTCATGCAAAATTATATCTTCAAGGCATTGAGAAGAAGTGGGAAGCATTGGAAAGTAAAATTCTGCAACATGCTAAGTGAACTTAATTCACAGTCAGAATGTGTGAGGTTATCTGGGGTCTTACTGGCTGTGGAGGAGGAGCAGGGTAACTGAAGGCTGCTGCTGTCTGTGGAAGAGCAGCAGCAGGGTGACCGACACCTGCAGCGGTCGGGACGTCTTCCACAGGCCATAGATATGGCAGGTACTGTGGAGAGAGAGCAAAGGTTAACCAGCCATAATACACACACTTACTACACAATCCCATAAACCAACACTATCTTTCCTTCAAGTAACCACAAAATCTTTACTGTGAACGGACACATAAAAACTCAGCACTTGAAATCTACTTGATCAGACTGTCCAATGAAAATGACACAGTGCGCCACAGGAACATGTTACTGTGAGTGCACAGAGACTCTGTTTGCTTTGTGTGTGTCATCCGTGAGTATTCAAGTCTCTACCAAATCACTTGTATGATGATGAGGAGACTGTATCACCAACATCCAACAGAGCAATAATTGGAGGCTGATCACAAGGATGGAAATTTTACCATCAGCATCTGTGTCATCTACATAAAACTGTATTCTTGTCTGGTTTCTTTTCTAGGAAAGTGTTAAATCAGAACAAAGTTACAGTCACTCGACAGCTTCACTGCACTGAGCTGTCTTGAGTTATGACTTTTGAATCATGACTGATTGGGAGCTGTGAAGTTTATCCATCATCAGAGCCTCACAGTGAACACGTGAAGGGACAACAGAGTGAGCTCATATTAAAATTTAGCCTAATTTCTTTTCTTGTTTTATGCATAAAGCCTCCACCATTAATAACTATCAGAACCAATACTGATCTGCTCCTAATGATACCTTTCCCCAACTTATACTTAGGATCATACCTGTCCCTGTACAGGGATCCAGTCACCATATCCTCCATCCTGGCTTTCTGCTGGCTGTGGCTGGGTGTTGGGTTCCAGCCCAGCAGACACAGGAGCAGGGGTTGGAGGTGGAGGAGATGGAGGGTTGGTTGTGCCGTTCAGTAATTCATGAACTGCAGCCGTGAGAGTGGTGACCACCTCTCCCCACTCCATCTCCTCTAAGGCATGCTCAACAGCTGCACTGAGATCCATTTTGGTTGCAGTGATGTTGACGGTGCTGTCTCTCTGCAGCTGGTTGTCTGAACTCCAGAGGAACACTGTTGTGGGGAATAGGAAACATTTGATATCAAATTATACCAACTCAGGGATATATTGTATGTTTCAGCTCACTACAGATCTGATCAGTTAAGAAATTGTGTGGATTTAACTTTACCTGGACCCACTACTACATGTTAATGAAATAATACCACAGCATTATAATGTAGGCCCGTACAATATAATGACACCTTGAAAGGAGCCAACCTGCATGATTACTACTTCTAATTTTATCGATCTCTACTTCTTCAGTAAGATTTGAAGGCAGCTCTGACATTTATTTGTGTAATCAAGTATTTTCACATGATGTCAATGGTATGTTAAGATCTGAATAGCAGTGGTGTACATTTATTGAAGTGTAAGTACAATTTCCAGCCACTGCAATATTTCCATTTTCTGCTGCTTTATATTTTGATTTCACCACATTTCAGAGGCAAATGCACTTTTTACTGCAGCACATTTATTCAACAGCTTTAGTTACAAGTTACTTTGCAGATTAAGATTTTTCCAACAATCACAACAGTTGATTTTATAACAACAGTAAGTTATACTGTGTAATATAAGTATCCTCATTGACCAGCTCTAACATTTATACACTGCTGACAAGTTTATGTCATAATATATGATTATAGTAGCATTTAACTTAGTAATGTACATTTTTGCTTGACTGCATTATCTATTTACTTAATTAAAATGTGGAATTCACTTAATTTCTCCATGTTGCAACTTTATAGATGAGGGAAACTCTTCTATCATTAACTAACATGCTTTAGAGAAAATCTGTAGAGAAAATATTTAGTTCATATTCACATTAACTGTGTGTGTTTGTTGAAAGTGAATCATTGTTTCTCTCACTGCACATCTGATCAGTTAACATTCTGCATGTTTTAAACACATCACTCACCTTTAAATCACAACAATGACAGTTTAGTTTGATGTATCTACTTATAGGTCTTATAGGTACTTATAGGTCTTGAGTTTTTCACGATTTCTTCTCGATAGTTGATGCTCACAAACTTGTGGTGCACACGATGAAGGCTACTGGTGAAATGAGCCAATTGTGCCTACAGATTCAATTTATAGCTTCCAGCAGCAGAATGTCAGAAGTCTGATGTGATTACATATTCCATTCCGAGAACCACACCCAGTGGGGGCGGAGCTTATATGCCACTAACTAAAAGGGCTGCAATGCTAACAAAATGGCTTCAGCTGGCTAAAAACATTAGATATCAGCTTGTCAGAGGACTATTTTAGTGCCGTATGTTTACCAGAGAGGAAAAGTTACACTGACAGACTTAATATTGGCGCTCTGTTTCAGTGTCCGCTCTCCTTACATGACTTTTTTCTTGGAGAAATGATCCCACTGAACGGCTAGGAGTGACATCAGTCATCATTTAATCTAACAAAGATCAAAATGAGGCCTTACATTTCTCAGCTAGCTTCAGTCTTGACTTTTTTCTTTGGCCAAAATGAGCTAAATGCTCGCAGCATGTACTGAGTGTTAGCATCCCACATTGTTCCTATATATTCCTGCTGAGGCCTCACATCTTATTGCTTAACAGCTCAATTTTTTGGTTCAGCAGCCTGTAAAAATTATAGTTATGGATTCTTCACCATGTTTGTAGTGTATCCCATCACAAAGCAGCTTTTAGGTATTTTTGTGTTGTTAGCTAGCAGATGTAAATGACAAGGAGGCACCTTCACACAATACAAAGTCAATGGAGAGCGATGAATTGTTGCTAGTTATTAGTAGCGTGACTACATTTACTCAAGAACTAGCTGTAACGTTTCTTAACTACAAGTTTGATGTACTTGTGCTTCAGTTGAGTATTTCCATTTTATGCTACTTTACACATCTATCCATCCAGGTATTTTTGTATGAAATGACTTTGCAAATGGATTATTCCATCAGAAAAACTAATCAGATTGTCAGTGTTTAATTATAAAAGTTTGCTCACAAACTTAGGTGGACAACTGTGAACTTATGTTTAGCCAACAGTCAAGAAAGCAAAATTTGACAGTTTCGTGAATGTTTTGTTTTTATTTATTTATTTTCTTCTTCTTGTTTTTTTTTATTTTTTATTTTGCTTGATGAAATAGTAGTACACATACATTATACATGGGCAGATATGCATTTCAGACATAGGCCTACATAATCAGACAGCCACACAAATCAAAATGTTAACATAAGTGCACACACACATTCATACAGACGAATTTATACATCAGTCACAGTTGATGCATAAGTATAAGATGCCTTATACTTACCAACTGGAAGCAGGAGGCGTCTCCTACACGTCCAGTGGGCTGGTGATTTCTACACTTTTCTACACTTGGAGAAAATAAGGTGCACGCTGGGTGGCTCTACAGGTAAATTTTACAGGCCATGGCAACCATTTCTGACATATATGACTACGCTGAAACTGTGTGATGCTTCATAATTGATTCTTACTTCATGCAAATTACAATGTAGGTTCGCTATAGACAACTGTGACTGATGTGTAAATAATAATAAATCACACAATAAATAAGTTATGATAATAAATAAATAAAATAAATAATGCTTGCAAAAAAATGAATAAAAACATAACAAATATTATGTTATAAAGAATATTATGCTTTTCTGTATTTATTGATTCCTTTATATGTTTATTTCTGTCATTATATCATCATTTATTACTTATTTATTCATAATCTGTCATGGACCATATCTTGTGACTACATGTCACCCTTTTGACATTATTCAGATGCAGCTGTTATGTACAGTTTTATGTTAGTGAGTGTAAAGTGTTGTGGAGCAGAGAGACCACAGACCCTCACACACCTGCAGGTGGAGACAGAGACCGGAGGACAGATATGATAAAAGCAGAGTGCAGAGGAGCACTCACTGAGGCTGCTGGTGAACATAAAATAGGAGGAGATTTAGATCAGAAAAAATACAGTTTATGATGAGTATTTTGGAAGCAGCAGTCTGGATGATGGGTAATTGAAATTTAAAGTATTTACCACAGAAATGTCATAGAGCCTTCACCACTGCTGTGTCAGCCAACAAAACAAGCATTACTTGTGATATATGTCATCAAAAAATACAAAAGTTGTAGACTGAAAAATAAACCATTTACATAACCTAGAAAAGATTTCATCTGACAGATTGCATGACAGTTTACTCTGCAGGGAGACAATGATGTAAAAGGCAATGTATACCAAACACATCCAGCATGAACAGTCCAATGTGATACAGCAGGTGGCAGTAATGTGCCATAACCTTTTTTTTCCAACCACCACTGAGCAGAAAAGCAGGATGTTGCTTTTATATGTAAAATATTACTGTCAAAATGGTAATGAGCTGTAAACATGTGGAACTGTAGGAGCAGTGTTGTCGGGAATGGATGCATAATAACCTGAGGGGATTTATATATATATATATATGTATATATATAATGGAAATAGTGAAAACAATGGATCCAGAATGAAGAATAAAATCATCATTTACAGTTTTAAAACTTAAACTGACATCTTGTTTACATTTGTTTTTGTAAACAAAGAGGCTCAACCCAAAATCAAAAGTGGCAAAATGAATAAACCACTGTCTCTGTTTAGCATGTGGTGATGTGCATACAGCAGCCTAACTGATACAAGACACACACATGCTCATTGAACATAATCTAAATAAAAAGGTCAAGACATGTTATCTTTGTCATCATTCTTCCATTGGAGCTGCTCACTGCCCAGGTCAGGCTTCTTAATATCTTAATATATCTCAAATGTGCCTTAAATGCAGAGTGGTTTATTATGTAAGGTAGTACTGTAGGTAAACAACACACCTGAAGCTGTGTTTCTTAGGTTTTTATTTTTTCCATGCAGCACGTTTGCTATACAGACCATAAAAACAACAAAACATATCTTCATATATTGTGCAAAGATAAATATTTGGTCCATATTCCACCTGATTGTTAAAAAAAAACAGATACCCCCCCCACATATCTCGTTTAAGTATGACTAACACACAGAGCTAAATATACAACCTTCCTCCGCTCACCTTAAAATAGGATATTTCATTTTTTGGAATGACACAAACCTGTATTAACAGACTACTCTTCATACAAGAAATACGCTACGTCCTACATTTAGATATATGTTAGTGTATCTAGTGAACTCAGTTAAACGTCTGCAGCCAAGTCCATCCATCAATGCTCAGTATTAAAGCTCTGCTTAAGGAATTCTTAATGATTCAAACAATTAAAGATGCGTATGATATCAGGTAACAGACAACAGAGCAAGCAGCACACATCTTCAATAGCAAGTATAAAAATAACATTTTTCTCACATACAATACGTCTAAAATTTCAAACTGAGCATGTAAAAGTTGGGTTTAATGCTGCAGATGAACAGTCCCTAACAACAGATTTTTAGATTCATGACATCTTAAACCTTGAGCAGTATAAAGACACGTTAAAACAACATAGTTACAAGTACGATTCATTTCAAACAGGCCTTCCTTTGGCAAATCAAAACTTGGAATGCTTGAAGATGGTCATGGAGTATAAACTTAACATCATAAACAAATAAAAGGAATGCAAGGAATAAATGCTGCATTATAACCAAACAGCCAAACCACCTGAACGCCTCCCAAGTATGATTGTCAGTCTCATGATGAAGGTCAGTGCCCGTACATGAGCTTTTAAGTAACCCTTTTATGATAACTCCTTCCCACTTGAAGCCTAGTATTATAAGCCTACATTGTTCATGTAGGAGCGATCATGCTTCATCTGTACCGTGATGTGAGATGTCATGGTAAAAGCCTTTGGACAGAGCAAAATGCGCGTGTCTTATATTGTTGCCTTGTCAAAGTTCAAAGATCACTAAGCTGATGGGGCGTCTCCTGTTGGCACTGTTGGTCTGGTCCTCTTGGCAGCTGATTCCTCCACAGCAAAAGTGTAGTTATACTGGAAAAACATATGAAAAACAAAACAAAGTGAGTACATTCTTGTCTTGAGAAATGTCATGTTCTCAATTTAAGAATCACAATGCTGAAACTGGGAGACTAAAACTGGGAGTCAGATGTGACCCTACCTCATTTTCGATGTCTTGGAGAGACTTTATACGAATGTTGTTAAGTTGAAGAGCCTGCCGGAGAGAGATATGGCAAAAATAAAGACATATGAATACATGTTTAAATTAGAGACCTCGGGTAAAAAGGACAAAACAAGAGATAAAGTGAGGCAAACACTGCTCCTTTCTGCAAGTAAATCCATCACTTTATTGCTGTTGAAAAATTCAAACGTACCGGGCCGTTAGCCGGGACATTGAACTTTGGGTGAAGAGTAAAGGGAACTCCATCCAGAGCTGCAGAGAATGAATACAGAGAATAGTTAATTGAGATAGTCGCAGTGAGAAATAGTTATAAGTCTCCTGTGTATGAGGAGACTTGAAGTACCTGTGATCCCATGGACACTGCCATCAGCAGGTTTGTCAATGTTGTCCTTGGTGTGGAGGCTGTGGCGTCTCTGACTCAGTTTGTTATGTGGCAGTGGAGGAGGGGGGTTGCTGCGGGGACAAATAGATAAATATTTACACCAAGAGTAAATCATCTCCAGATTACAAACTGTGCTACGCTGAAAAAATATTTTTCTCATTGGTTTCTAATGTAAACTTTCCCAGTTTGTGTACAGTCACAACATGTCCCCCAAATAAATAATGACCAGCATTAATTTTTGGAATTATCTGAATGCAATGTAGGCCTTCTCTACTTAGACATTAAATATGTACTGTACCTGGGTCTGAGGGGCAGAGGAGCAGACGGCTGATCCAATGAGAGTGTGCGGAGGTCCAGGCTGACACTGCGGGGCTTGGCTTGGGGCATGGGGCTAGAAAAATGTCCCTTTCTGCACCACAGCACGTAGCCGTGGATGTCTCTGAGGAAAAGGCACATTTTATGAAACATTAAAAACTGTACCACTTAAGTACTGAATGCAGAGTTGAAAGCAAGTCGTCATAAAATAACTGATTTCTGAATGCAGGACACTGTGTTTCGGCTCTGGGACTGAAGAAATGCCTCTATAAAACAGGTGCAAGTCAAACGTTTGTATGTGTGAATGCAACCAACCCCACATATGTGTAGTGCTGCAACATCATTTTGCTTTTGGCCGTCACTTTGATATCCAACACAGCTGTGTCCACACTACCCACTGGAACGACGCGTACACACACACGTTTCTTCTTCCAAACAGAGGCCTCTGGACACACACACACACACACAATACATACACAAATACAGATAGTACCATCAGACTGTACAGTAAATCAGCAGTGAGTAAATATGAAATATGAATCAAATATCAGACATATGTAAACACCTGTGTGTGTGTGTGTGTGTGTGTGTGTGTGTGTGTGTGTGTTTGCTGAACATTTTGGCCATTCCTTACCTTTTCAAAGGACTGTTTGAAGGTTAAGACTTACTTTAAAAGTCCAGATGAAATGAGAAATACAGTTTTAAGCCTGTTTCCCTTTGTTAATTGATGATTTATCTGTTGCTATTGTTGCTTTTGTCTTTTTGTAAAACCAGGTAAAAGGGGTTCAAATGTTTGATGACTCATCTTGCACCCAAGGGCAGTGACAAAAAAATCATCACATCAAATGAGACTTTGGGCGACTAGCTAGCCACACTGCTGCTAAAATTGGTCAAAGTTGTTGCCATATCAAACTACAAACATTATTAATGATAAATAAACAAGTTTCAACCTTAAAATGTGATCAGGTTTTGGACCTTGTCCACTTTTGTGTTGTGATCAGCTGCAGACTGACTTGGCAGAGATGGCTGTCATCTTGTTTTTACATGGATTAGTGTACTCTAGTCTTACTACCACTAGATGGCACAAAAAAGTGTCCACTAAGGAGGACAACAGGTCTAAGTTAAGTGGAATAAAGTATAAGGTCAAGTAAGCCAAAAATGTGATTTCCTGTGGTTGTATATCAGCAGGCAAAACCTTTGTTTTAATTTCCAAGGTATAATTTATTCATCTCTCCTTCATCCTCCTCCTGATCTAACGGCGAGATGTGTGTGTGGAGCCAACAGTCCACACAGGAGCAGACTCCATTGTAGCTCCGTATTGCCATTAACTCTAAGCATGCCTACTTCTCAGCGGTCCAATCGATTTCAAAGGATTTAATTTATATCCCCATTGTAAACGTACACTACTCAAATGTTACATTACACTGGAAAATATGTCACAGTAAAGAAGCTAAAGAAGCCCTTACTTCTGTTTTACAGGGACTTTAAGGTGAGAATTAAGTTTAAGTCTGGGTAAGAGATGGGGTTAGGCATCTAGTTGGGATAATGAAGGTCAGGAGCTAGAGAATGCATTGCGTCTATGAAGTCCCTCACAATTATAGAAAGACAGAAATGTGAGTGTGTATGTACTCACTTGCTTCGAGGTGCTCTGCTATAAAGCAGTAACCATGAGGGATAGAGTCCTTTTCTGAAATGAGCTGAATGTCTGACACCACCATGCCACCATTCAGGTCCTGTAGGGAGAGACAGAGAGAGAGACAGTCTTTTTATGGAAGAAAGAACGGACAAGTAAAGAGAACAAATGGCTGGTGGAAAACTATATTATTATTTAAAGCATGGAGGTGTATCTCTGATCTGATCTGTCCGCACCTTGCTGTAACAGAGGTAATATCCAGACTTCATTGCAAAGCTGCGTGTAAAGTTCGCTGCTGCTCCGTCTTCTGTGATGCTGATCTGCAAAGGGACAGAGAGAGGTGAGATGAGAAAAAAAACCAGGGTAAATTTAGATCTACCACATGTGACATCACAAACATTAACACACTGATGATTAAATTAAGAGTAGGACAATAATATGGCAAGTGGAGGCATAAAGAGAGTGGTTGATGACATTTCACTTAAAGGGACAGTTCATCCCAAAATCAAAAATACATATTTTTCCTCTTATCTGTAATGCTGTTTATCAGTCTATATTGTTTTGGTGTGAGTTGCAGAGTATTTGAGATGTTGGCCATAGAGATGTCTGCCTTCTCTCCAATATAATGGAATTAGATGTTACTCTATCTACAGACCTTGTGAGCAGTTTCACATAGGAACTCCTTCCTGTCTACCGAACTACACCTGCCAACCATACCTCCAAGCAGAAGGAAACGTGCATCTACTCATGGACGAGAGATGTAAACATTAACGGCGTCCTCCTCAGCTGAAATGTAATGTTAGCTAGCTCAGTGGTGCTAAGTGAGCTAGCAGTAGATTCATGGAAAGTTTGATGGAGAGAAAATAGTTCCTACATGAAACAGCTCGCAACAAGGTCTGTGGTGACAAGAGTGTGGTTGTGCTGTGTGCAGTTCCTATAACTATTAATGAAAAGCAGGTAGTGCTCAAGAAACATAAATGTGTTTGGTCCACTAGAAAACAAGATGACAAAAGTTAGCGTTGGCTGGGTCAAACATTTGAGAGTTTAACTTCAGGGTGTAATTATGACTATAATTAGCATTAAATTAAAGGTCATGGTGCTGTTCATTATAGTGCTCAAGTCACAACATCCTCCCTCCTTAGAAGGTGGTTTACAGTAAGCAGACATCATTTTTAAACAACCACTCTGTTTCTAAAGGTCAGGTTTACAGCTCCTAGAAACACTCAAACTGTCCTACTCAACTTTTCCAACAACATCTGTGTATAAAATTCCCTGCTGGAAGATGACTGACGTCACAGTACGGTCTCTCATTTAGCCTCAGAGACCGTGCGCATGCTCATTCAGTTTTAAAGTTTACCGTGTGAACAGTTAATTCCCTTCACTTGGCTGGTCAGTTCCTCTGTTCTTATTGTCTATATCCTTTGTTACAGCAGTGTGCGTCAGTGACAATATGTCATAAACCACACTCATTAGTGACACTGTATCAGCCGAAATTCCTACTTCACCAAGTTTAGAAACAATAAATACTGTTTCATCTGAAGGAGAGAAGCTGCGTTTTCTCTGAGCAGAAAATTAGGCCAGCAGTGCACAGTCAGATTATAGTTGCCCACACTGTTATCAACAATCTGACTAAACTCTGATGCAGGAGCTCTGGCCATTTTCTGAGTATCTGGCCCTGCTGACATACTATATATAGTCACTGACCTCTGTTTATAACTAGATGGACTGAAATAATATTGGTGGTCAAATTTGGGCACCATCCATACATGATACTGCATGTGTCTCCCCTTTTTCTTTCACTCTGAGTTTGCGACTTGGATATAAATTCATCTGTCAAGGAAAAAAATATCATCTTCTCTACATGTTAATCTCAATATTTTCTTTACACACCTTTGTTAGACACAGACATTGTAAAATTCTGTCCCTTAGACAGAATCTTTCAATTGCTTTCAAATCAATGAGGCTACAAATAAAGCTGCTCCTATACTTACAGAGGCGTAGGCAACGGACCACTTTTGTAGGTCCTCTGGTTACCTGTAAGTTTTCTTTAATTTCAAGACTTTACTTTTGCAGCTAAAATTTGCTCTGGCTCCACACTACATCACAGAACAGAGTGGGTCTTTCAGGTTGTCAGTTGCTAAAGTAGGCAAGGGAAGATTTTACCACTCACACAAACTGTGTGTGGTCACCGTTGGGGGAAATGAGGAAATACCTGGTTCCTATCAAACGTTGCTACTGTGGTGGCAATAATGTACTATTTTATGAGAACAACTGCATAAACTTTTATATCTAGTATAGTAAGTATATATACCAGAGTGAAATCTTTGGGGCAGGTACTGCTGTTGGAGGTCCATGCCACTGCTGTGACTGGCCGGACTGCTCCACGCTCCATCAGAGACATCTGGGGAAGAGAAACAGAAAATACAGTGAGCAGGGTGGTACAGGGCTACAATATAAATGTGTGTGCGCGTTTCAAAAGTGGAGGCGAACATAAATGATGGCTCTAAACATAGAAAATCTTGTCAGTCTTCTCATTACCAGAGGAGGTTTTTATACAAATTACACTGCTGTCGTAGCAGAGATTGTCATTATCTGTCATGTGTTGTGTGCGTGTGTGTGTAAGAATGTGCTTTCTCTGGGATTGTCTGCCATTGTGAACCAACTTGCTGTGTCCATGTGACGAAAAGGGAGAACTCATGAAGGTAAACAGGCTCCTATTCACTCAAAGAATTCGTGTTGCCCCTAAGCTACATTGTCTAGGACAGAAAGATCCTGTTCAGTCTAAACAGTCATGCTATCTCTATATGTTCAAGGACAAAAACAAACTGTTCAGTGCAGGAATTCATCTCTAACCACAGAAATTCATCCTGGGTAGTTCTGCATTTCCCGTTTTATGATATGTTTTACCACATTCCCCTATTCTTCTAGAACATAGGGGTGGTTGATTTGGATAAAACCCTCAATGTATAGTAATTCTGCCCTACGATATTGATATATATTGTATATATATAACACCTGACAAATCAAACTACTACCCTAAATTGATGTGAAAATCATACAAAAATCTTACCCACAAAGGTCTAAGACATACAGAGACATTAAAGGAAGGAGTTACAACAACATAAATGGTATGGCACAGTCTCTAATAGACTAATTTTAGTGTCTGATGGCACATGTTATAATACTGCCTATCCCTAACGTCCTCACAGCAGTGAACCTGATCCCTTTTTTGTTTGTGACTCTTAAACAAAGACATTTCTTCTGGATAAAAGAGTTTCACAAATGAAATATGTCTCCTTTTCAAATGTTTGAGATGTCAGAACTCATTAAATGCCTAGAGGCTGACAACTGGCTTCAGTTTTCAAGAGATAAAGCAGCTAAATCTGTTATATAAAGATGAAAATAACATGATATTGACTGGAAATGAACAAAATGTTCAAATGCCATAAACTACTTAAACCTGTTAAATGCGAAATGTGACCTGAAGGTAGATTTATGGGAAACATATTTATCTAAATACCTATATTTACTTCATTAATAGACAACTAATTGTCTAAACAAAAGCCTATTGTGATATCAGGGTGGGAAATCAATAGCCTACCAGGTAGATGCAGGTAGCTTTAAATCAAACCCCGGTGAGTTTTGACAGTTTTATGGCTTTAACAACAGCTTGGACATCAGCTTTATCACGCTAATATGTTTCCTAACAGATTCACGTGTAATGTAACAGAGTTATTCATAACAAGAAACCTCAGTAAGTTATAAATAAAACCTGGCTCTGAGTCAGTTTCCACGTACTTACATGACAGGCTGAGCTCACTCTAACTTACAACAGTAGCGACTGTTCATTGACAAAACTTCGCTGCTTCTGGTTCAAAATTAGCTTTATTGCGTTCGTTTTGTGAGTCGAGCGATAAAATCATAAAAATACAAACTTACCCTGTGTCGGTGTTTGCTTCTGCCTCTTCGAGGTGACACGGTTTGGCAGGTTAACAACTTTTTAGTCCACAGCCGAAACTGCTTGGTCTTCCTCGTCAAAGCAGGAAGTACTGAATCCATTCTGACTCCAACTCCCATCAGACCACGGGGCGAGACGTCAGCGTTTTAAATGTATGCCGGCCCAAGCCTGAACACAAGATGGCGGCATTACTACAGCCAGAGAGATATATCAAATTTGACACCACAGGCTACACACACAATGCTTTTCCTTTACTAATGGTGTAGACGAACTGTTTTATTTTCTATTTTCTGAGTGGTTTGTGTTTCTGTTCAAATAAAGGAAGAGATAAACATGGAGCCTGTTTCAGCTCGTTTACAAACAGCTATTGCAGACATTAGGTGTGGACAGAGGGGTGCTGAGAAAAGGATCGATTGTCATTTACATGAAAATAAGGGTGAGCAGGGCAGACTCGGGTGGGGGAGAGAGTGATGGGAGGATAATGAAAAAGGGTGACAGGAGGCAGGCAGGTAGGGTGGGGAGCAAAAGGAGGGAACAGTGACAGATAAAGAAGGGTGAACTGAGAGGTTTTTAAAAGGGGGAGATCTGAGGCAAGACTGGTGATGAAAACTACACACACACACACGCATACACACACTTGGTTTTAAAGGATACAGCTAAAGATATTATACAGGCTATTTTTTTTTTTTTTTACTAACAACAATTTCGATGAAAAGACAAACACCCAATAATGAATTGATCCCAATGAGATGACTTAGACTCAGACTTAATTGTCCCCTTGAGGAAATTCTTTTCCACAGCACCATCTCCATTCCCCAATGTCCAAAGAATAGAACAAGACACACATTTGGAAATACACATTAGAAAACAGACAAACAAAACAGTGTCAACAGTTAACAGAGTCCACACTCTGATGTTTATTCCTCTGTGGCATTGTCCTCAATATTGCACTGGCTTACATGTTCCTTTGTTACCAGGGGCATGGGCACTTTGGAGTATTTTGAAATTGTCCTGCTGCCATTATAACTCACTAAAACCAATGGGTTGAAAATAATCCCCAACACTATTTACTCCTGAGTGGATAGATTTTGCTATGGTCAGCTGCTTAAAAACTACCAAGCTTCTTTATTCTAAAGAAATTGAATTAAATACTTGAGACCCTTTTTAAAAAAAAAAAGATTATGAGGATCATAACAATACAAAATAAAGGGTATGGTAGATATACATAACTGCATATACATCCTCTTTTACAACCTATTCCATTACTAACACAAAACACATTCTCCACACCTATGAAAATATATAAATAAATATAAGTCAAAGAATCAATCAAACAATATGACCAAACCAAACCAAAAAATAAAAAAGATAGATAAACAAAACAAAACAAAATGCAAAAAATAAACTAAAATAAATGAAGGTTGAATAAGATAAGGTTCACAGCATCACAGTTCTCAGGGGCAATCGCATATGTTGAAGAGACAGTGGCATATGGAGCACACCTACATGGAGATGTGTTTCGAGACTTCAGTCCATGCCCATACAGTCCACTCCTAAGGGCCTGGGCCCCATCATTTCCAATATAGTCCAGAAAAGGGTCCCAAATGTTAAAAAAAAACCCTTGAACGGCTGGTCCTTGAGCCTGAAGCTTATAGCTTCTAAAGATATAAGTTTCATAGTGCTCTGGATCCAATATGAAACTGTAGGGACAGTATCTGAAATCCACTGAAGAATCACACCTCCTTGTACTAAAAAGAAGCACGTTAAGCAGCGTCAGTGAAGAGGAGCTAAGGTTCAGGGCTACTGACTGTATCCCAAGAATGCAAAACATAGGTTCAAGATCAATTTCTTTACACACTTGAAACAGAAATTTTACACTCATTGCAGTATTTTGAAAGCAAAGGATTAAACTTGTTGTGTTTCAGAGGCGTAGTCTGGAGCGAGACCCTTTTTAAAAGAAGTTCATCTTTAGCAGGAACAACTAAGCACTGAACTGAGTGCGTCAGAGAGGAAAGGGAAGACAATGAGGACTAATACGCTGTTTGTTTATGTCTCTTCAAGGCAAGGCCGCAGCCCAAGCCAACACTGGGAGGAACCAATGTAACCAAGAATCTCTGGGGGTCCCTGGGTAGAAATCTTTTATTAAAACTGACAACTCATTTCCCACTATATCGTTTCATGTATCATAAGCAAGCACAGCTATACAGTATACTATTCAAATGTGCAATAAATGAAAGCTACTACTGTCTGGGACATTATTAGCATATTTAATTATTGTAGGAGGATGTTTGCAGCTGTTTTGAGTAGTCAGCAAGCACAAAGAATGCAAATAATCCAGTGAAAAATACCACAAAAAAGATAACGCAGTAAAAATAAGTCACTCTTAACCTTTATTTATTATTCCCACCATGCAACAGAGAGGCAGCTGCATGCACATTAGGAAAAAGGCCCTTTAATAGCTGCAGACAGAACACACTCATAAAAGACACAGACACTCCTCTTAATCAACTCTAATGTTGTGTGTGTACATGTGTGAAATTGAGAAAAAGACACTCGACTGGAGCATCCAGAGGCGCTCAGGTCCCTGTTGGCATGGCAACATGCAGAGCAGACCACAGGGGGGTGGTTGTAGGGGGGCTGGAGATGACGGACTGTTCCATCTCAGTGAAAATAGAAATGTGTTTATTCAGAGCATTTAGCTTTATTGGCTGATTGGCCAATTAATGAGAGAGAGCCAGCTGTAATCTGCTGGGACTAAATCAATAGAGAGAAGAGGTAAATTACCACTGAGTACGTCCGTGTGTGTGTGTGTGTGTGTGTGTGTGTGTGTGAATGCCAGCACGTCTCTGTGTGTGTCTGCTTGTTGGGGGTGCATGCAGCTGCCTGTGTGCGAGCGGTAGTAAATATGAGAGTGATAGACTGAGTGAGGGAGCAGGTTCAGACGGTACTGCCTACTCTGCTGGGGGATTCATTCATCTTTTCCATCAAGTCAGCATCCTGTCTAAAGTGACAGCAGCAGACACACACATAGATTGAGTGCAAGTGCAGACAAACACTGCAGTCTCGGTCACACTGAACTGAGGAGAAAAAACACATCCTGGCTAAGACCACACACACAGGGATTCCCCACAGCTTGTACATATAAAGGAGGCTGCAAGTGTGTGAGAGTCCTTTTGTAATGTCCTGAGAAATATATGTTTTATTATAGACAATGCTGTACAGTAAGAAGCCACCATACATCAGAGATGCAGTCAAGGAACAGGGAGCCGTTAGGTATTCTAGGACCTCATGACACACATCATCACAGCATCATCACTGTCAACATCAACATCAACAACAACATTGTCTCCATGGTGAAATGATGGCCTCCTCGCGGTTTCAACTCAAACTGCAGCACTCCCCTGAGCCCACCGACATACTGATGGAGAGCTGCGTCAAGGGAACCACAAAAAGCCAGAAAGAGGCAGGAATTTAATCACTGTGGCTTTCAAAATAAAAGTGCTAAAATGCCTCAGTCTAATTTTATAGCCATTTTAAACCACCACTTGCAGCAGTCATCATTTTAAATAACATTTGATAAATCTGAGGTCTATGAATATTTGCCTGCGCTTTGTATTAAAGGGACCATGTTATTCTGTTTGGCTTGGCACCAGATATTAAAATCATTTTGCTGTTCACCTCCAGGGCAGGACTGAAAGACTCCACACACCTCCTTTCTTCTGGAGGCTCTGCTCTATCATACACATATAACACAACAGCATTATTATATCATGACATTTAAAGAATACAGATGACAAGGCATTTGACTAAGAGCAGATATTAAATGCAAATGTAGATGGCTGCACAAGATATGCAGTCTAAATGGATCATGGATGTTATGACATAATGTAGTAGTAAATCTGCATTTGTCAGGGGCTGACTAGTAAGAAAAAAAGCCAGACATTCAGTGCTAGACTGGAGCCAAATGTAAAAACGGTGTCATATAACAGTGCTACCACCAGTGGTGGAATGTAACAAAGTCTTTCAACTACTGTACTTAAATACAGTTTTGGGGTACTTGTACTTTACTTGAATATTTCCGTATCATACTGCTTAAGCCTACTTTGGCCTCACTACATTTAAGAAGCCAGTACTTTACTCCACTTCATTTATCTCACAACATTAGTTGCATGTTAGTTTGCAGATTTAGATTATTAATAGGCTACAAAATAAAAATCGACTGAAAAATTATTATGTATTACTATAAATTATTCTACCCAGCAGTAATAAATAAGCTCCACCTCTAGCAGATGCAACATACATGATGTTTACACATTAATGCATCACTAATCATAATCCAATGACATAGTCTACCTAATCCTAAAATGGGCACTCTACACAGTGACTGCTTTTAATTTGGTGCTTCCAGTATATTTGGAAGCTAATACTTGCATACTAAAAAAACAAAACTTAAAAATTTTATCCAAAATTTAATCAAAATAAGATTTTGAATGCAAGAGTGTTAATTATAACAAAGTATTTACACAGTGGTATTACTAGTGGAGAGCAGAGTTGGTTGGGACAGGGGGACAGTTGGGAAAGTATTTGACAGCAGCTATGCCATTCACCGTGCTCATGCTCAGCCACACCCTCTTAACTTTTAACCTCAAAGTGTAGACCTCTCTGATATCTACAGTGTGTAAGTACATTTTTCTGGCTCTTCTGTCATTTTTCTGAGCCGGGTGAGTGCCCTTGAGAAAAAAACAATAGGAATACTGCCAAATTCCATATCTCAATAATTTACAAGTAAAACTGTAAATATAAGGTGTTCAAATTTAGACTTTTTCCATTTGAATTATACTTTTGTTTTTAGCCCAGAACAGGGCAACCTGCGGCTTCAGAGCCACATGCAGCTCTTTAGCCTCTCTCCAGTGGCTCCTTGTGGCTTTGACAGAATATCATATGGAAATGCAAACCGTTATTTTTTTTAAAATTTTAATTCTAATTTATTGTTGTAGGCCTAAAGTGATTCTTACAGTCTTCAACTTCAACCATTTTCTAACCGCTTCTCCTCTTGAGGGTCATAGGGGGGTTGGAGCCTATCGCCTATCCCAGCTGACATTAGGCGAGAGGCAGGGTACACCCCGGACAGGTCGCCAGACTATCACACATAGAGACAGAAAACCATTCACACTCACATTCACACCTACGGACAATTTAGAGTTATGAAAACCTATCCCCAACCTGCATGTCTTTGGACTGTGGGAGGAAGCCGGAGTACCCGGAGAAATCCCATGCTGACACGGGGAGACAGAAGGGCTCCCACACCTGGGATTGAACCAGGAACCCTCTTGCTGTGAGGCGATAGTGCTAACCACCACACCACCGTGCCGCGCAACTGTGAAAATGCATAGCCTAAACACCAATTTTTTAAAAAAAAGAAATTTGAACATTTTGTCAGCTAAAATGTACGTCATACGTCTGTGGCCTGGCACCTTTTCCTCTAAAAACATCACTAGCGATGGCCGCAGTAATTTTGAGTCTCCCTAGCTGGGCTATCTGTGGATTCCAAATCCAAAAAGGGTTTGTTAAAGCACCAAATAATCAAAAATAGCCCACTGCAGATTAGCCACCTTGTGCTAAACCATATTAATTGATGCTCATTTAGATCTAGTAGTAATGTTGACTTAAAAAGCTGTGTCATCTTTATAAAGAGGCTCAAAAATGTTCTCCAGACAGATTTTATTTTTTTTTTGTTTTTTTGGGCAAAATTGGCTCCTTTGATAGTAAAGGTTGCTGACCCCTGGTAAAGTTGGACCATTTGGCAGTTTTTTTGCATTTTGCACGCTGTAAAAATCTTGGGAAGGATATAAAAAGTAGGTTGTTTATTGATTTAAATTAATCCTCATGACTGTAAACATGCACCTTTAATCCTGTTATACGTGTTGAAGTGTATTAGTGTGAAATGTCTGACCGGAAGTAGTCTATTCTCACGCTGTGTGGCTTCACAGAGGTCTGTACTGCTCTGTGGTGTTTTTCTGGGAGGAGTGGGACAGCAGCCGTACAGGCAAAGAAAACAGCAATAAGCACCAACTAAACCCGTCTGTGTGGGACTTTGGACGGAACCGGACAGACGAAGGTCCCCGGGGATACCTTTCCTACACCGTCTTCTTAGGTTCTCACTTTTAATCACCGAGCAGTATCCGGGACTCATGGATAAAAGGAGAGCAGGCGGAGACGACGACATCAAAGGGGCTCCCGGGTCATTAGATATATCTATAGCACCGTGCAGACCGAGATTTAACCCGCAAGAGCCGAGCAGCCGCTCAGAAAAGGAATGAGGTTTGTAACGACACAGTTTTGTTAATTGTCTGGAGCCTCTTGGTCGGTTTTTTTTTTCAGGGGGAAGAAAAGACGTACGCACGCGCGTCAGGCTGCTCATAAAAACAACAGTAAAGGCCAGTGTTTCTGAGCCGTGCCCTCCCATGCCAAAGAAGAGCCACAGTTTCCACAGCCTTAGTTTTGTAGCGTTGTCTTGTTTTCCTCAGACAGCCTCAGTAAATGCTGCACCTCTCTCTTTTTCTTTGTTACTCAGACAAACACAAGCAGGCAGCTCCAGCTGAGGCAACCCTCCCCTGTATGCTTCTTTTTAAGGGAAACTTTTCAACCTCATTTTTTAAGTGCTGAAAGTTGAAGTAGGAAAACCCCTTTTGTAGAGATCCTCCTCCTCCCATCCCTCCCTCCACAATAAGAGACACATCGTAGGTATGGAGGACCAGGCCGGCATGATGCTGGGTCATATTGGACTAACTGGACTGTCCCATGAAGATGTGGATGATCCCGACAACATGAGGAAACATCTCAACCTGGGTCAGCCGCAGCAGGACATTGGCGACATCCTCCAGCAGATCATGGTCATCACAGATGAGAGTCTGGATGAAGCCCAGGCCAGGTAATAACACAAGGCCTGATAGAGGGCAGAACATGTTTAAGAGCTGGTGTTGGGTCTGCACAGGGTCAAATCATCATCACAGTATCCCCTCAAGCATGCATGGTTTTACACACACAAGCATCCACAATACTGTTGGAATTTGTGTGCCCCTTCTCCAGCTGTGCATCACCACCTTTCACCCCACGAGCCTAATCAACAGCATTCAATGCAAAGCTGCTGGACTCCATAGCTGTCCATAGTAGAGCTTTGCCTGAAAAATTATGACTATCTAAATAGTTGCAGATTCCTTTTCTTTTAATCGAATAACTAAATGAGTTGTATGCTTTTGGTTTCGAGTTAAGTTGAACAGTGGAATGCAGTTCACTAGTTTCAACATCACATGGTTCATTGTATATGTGATTTTTCTTACATTTGCAACACCAATAGGCGACATTATCCTTATTATTATTTATCATTTCAATTATATCAGCCAACTCCTGTCACTAACAGCAGTATTTTGCTCAAAATAGCATCTTGACAGAGGCAATACTGGAATACATGTTTAGGAAAACCAATTAATCTATGAGAATACAAGATATACCCTTTAAAAATAAATAAATACATTAGTCCAGCCACATTTTTGTGTCAGTCACACATCCAATGCTATCTACTGTAATGCAGTGTCTGTCTACCACCCTCTGCTTATGATCTTTTTTGACGTTACATTGTGATTTAATTTCATTGAATCTCTTTTCTTCCTGAAGAATTCTTTGTATTACATACATAGTTTTTTAACAAGTTGGCATAAAACATCCTACACCAAGTTGTGTAGAGTTTTTAAAAGCAATAAGGACATGTGACAGGATCCACAAATTTAAAAACTGGCAAAAACAGTAAGAAAACAGCATATTTCCGATCAAATATATGTAGGAAAAGAATGACATACCCATGCCTCAGTGATTTAACAAAGTGTCACAACACTGGTAGAGTATCAGTATTGCATTAGAAGACAACAGTATGACATTATATGGCACTATTGATTATTTGTGCCATCCATTTTACACGTAGACTTCCATTTTAAGTTTCAGAGTTTCTGCATGATTGTGCATATGTCTTCTCTGTCTTCACTGAGGTGAGTAAGTTCAGATGAATTAGACAGCTATGTGCTCAGGCCTGTTTTCAGTCAAAGGCTTCAGGTCTGGTTGCACACTCACATATCTGAATCCAGTCTGTTCAGCACTGACTTGCTATGTGTCTCCATGATCTATTGTTGATGGATGTCAGTGTCTGTAACCAATAGAGTATGACGTCTACCAAAGAATGGTCAATAATTCACAGTCTCTGTCTTTCTGCCTTTATTTTTTCCATTTAAGGAAACATGCTTTAAACTGCCACAGAATGAAGCCTGCTCTCTTCAGTGTCCTGTGTGAGGTCAAAGAAAGGATAGGTAAGTTGTCTACTCGCTTCCTGGTGTCTTTATATTTTCTCATCAGCCAGTTAGGTGGTCCCCAAACAATCAGTAAGTCAGTATGTTTGCCGTTTTCCATTGAGGCATGCAAAAAAAAGTTTTTTCTTCATGAATTCAAGGTAACACTGCAGACTAACTGATATACAATTGGTCATTTCGTGGGTGAAGTATTCCTTAAACTTTATGAATGTGCACAAGCAGCATAAACTGACAGCAGGATGGTTGTTGCAGAGATTTTATCCAAATATTTGATTCTGACATTCAGTCTGACCCCAGACGCAGCAGTGAATTAGAATTTACAGTAAAGGGCCCAAATTTGTGTTTTACTTGTGATATAATCATCTTTAGGTGGCTTTTCAGTGGAGAACTCCTTCCACCAGAAAGCACAGAGAACTGTGGGAGCTACAGAGCAGCCCTTGTTATTACCTCATTTCATTCACTTAGCTTGAATTGGGAACCCTGTGGTCGGCACCAGGAGGGATGCAGAGTTTCCAAGGCAACTAGTTGTCTTACCTACTCACTGTCATTCAGCTTTTTTAACACTTTAACAGCCTGGATTTACCGAACCAGCCACAAAGTTGCTTTTATCTGCCTGTTGAGCTCAGTTGTGTATTTCTCACAGCACAGTACTGGCTCAGAGAAAGCCTATCGTTGCCTTTGGTGTTCCCACGAAACTCTCTGATTTCTCTATCCTGTCTGTTGCCATTTGTTCCCACTGAAGACGTAAATTTTTCAAAACTGGCTACAAATGTATAGTTTGTTTAAAAACGACTGATTAATATCCCTGAGCAGCTGGACAATGGAAGTTTTGCCTAAGGGGTAATCTCCTGGTCTGAGAAGTGAAGCCAATGCGCCAGTGCTTTTAACCTGCATTCTTGCTAATGGCCTGCAGAGGGCGACTCCACTGGTTGCAAAAAACAAGTCAGATTGTGGAGAAGTCAATGAGAAAATGACCCTACTTGCCACTTTATTTATTACCTCAGTTAATATTTTCCTAATGAGATCATGGTCTCACTGTCTAGTTTCAAGTCCTCTTCAATACAGCATGATATTCGTTTTGTAAATTATGGTCCCATTTAGAGAGAAGTAGACGATAAAGCAGGGTATGCTTTAGGCCAGGGTAGGCAACCTGCAGCTCTGGAGCCACATGCGGCTATTTAGACCCTCTCCATTGGCTTCCTGTGGCTTTAAGATAAAATTATATGGAATTCAATAAGTTATGTTTTTAACATTTAGATTTTCATTTGTTTCATTTGTTGATTATTGCACTATACAGCTGTAAAAATGTGTGGCCTATACATTGAATTAAAATTGTTTTAATGTTTCATCAACTAAATTCTGCATCAAATGTCTATGACATGGTGCCTTTTCCTCTAAATTTTGCTGAACTTCAGTAGCAGTGGCCTGGAGTCTCTCTACTAAGGCTAGCTATGGATTCCAAATCCAAAAAAGGAATAGTTTTGGGAGAAAATAGAGGATTTAATAATGTGTTGACAGATTCATTTGCTTTCACCACCAACGCTGCAAAGTTAAAGTACTGAATAATTATAGATAGCCCCTTGCAGAGTAGCCACCATGTAGTAAATCATATTAATACATTTTCATGAAGACCTTTTGTAATGTTGATGGGCTAATTTAGACTTGATATTCAAATATGTTTTGCGGCTCCAGATAATTTTCTTTTTTTGGCCAGTATTGGCTCTTTTAATATTAAAGGTTGTCGACCCCTGCTTGAGGCCATGGCTACCTTGTGGTTGACAAGTTTAGCATGCATGGTGTCCCCAGGTACTCAATCAGATCCACCCCTCGTTCCTCCACAGCTCCGCCCTCTCGTCCGAATATGGTCATTTCTGGCTCCATAAAACAAGATGACGTCGGCCAAATTGCCACGCTCAAGGCTTCAAATGGGAGTCCACAACAGTGCATTTGTTGGACTATTAGTCCAGAACTCTGGATTGTTGAAGTGGTAATGACTCATATTTAATTAAGCAGATTATTTAAGCGTTTAACTGGTATGAATGATCAAATGTATTTTGAACCCTTGGTCGGTATCTTGATTCACACACAGACAATTGTTCATTCTACTTTCCACTGGTGCCTCGTTGCTCCTTCACACTGATTTGACCAATTCTATTATGATGAAAACTCTTAAAGAAACGCATTGCTCTGAAAAACATTTTTATGGCTATGAAGTTTTAAGGACAGTCTGCACATCTAGATTGTAGTGAAAGTTTATAATATATATTACTCCTCTCTCTGTCAAGTTGGTGCTGCCATCCTGCTGTCAGTGTCTCGTTCTCTTCCTGAGTCTCAAGTTAGAACCATTAAAAATAACTCCTCACATGACAGCGACAGTCCAAGACACTGCTGTTTTTATTAGAATATGTGCTTCCTGCACCGTCCTCTGGTCCTTCCTGACTTCTTTGTCATAGTATTCCCGATACAACTCTCTATTTTTACCATCCATATTTTCTGTGAGGATTACAATGTACAAAATAGGACAAAGTAAGAAAACAGAACAAAATGACAAGAGCGAGGGCGCGACAGATTGATGGATGAGTTGGAGGAAGAGGCAGTAATGGTTGCGTTTCATGGATTGGCAGACAGTTGATAATCTCCAGACCCCTGAGTACTGTCAGTCTTCACTGCTAACAGACTCTCAGTGGGGGGACAGTTTACCACCCACGGCTCCAACTGGGCTCACAAAGCTGGATTTACTCCCTCTGTTCCACGAGGTGTCACGGACCACAGCTCATGTCTTTATCCTTTATCCCACTGTGTGTGAGCGTGTTGTGTTTGTACACACAGTTATTGATTAACCCAAACTCTGGATTAAAAATGAGTGAAAAGTAATTAACAGTAATTGGACCTGCCCCCTTTTGAATGTAGTTGTCTCTCCTTTTCTCTCATGTTGTCCTTCCTGCTTTGACTCCTGTGTTATACACTCAGTTACTAGTTTATAATGTAAATCCAGCTAAAACTTGTGCAGTCTAATACAACTGTCCTGCAGTAAATCCTTCCTTCATGAAGATTAAAATGTTAAGTGCTTGTTGAAACAGTTTTGTTGGCTATTGACACCCATCCCGAAACACATAATAATAGATCCCACTGCGAGCTGTGATTGGCTTGTACTCTTTACACTGAGGCACCCAGTTTGGAGGTGGTTAGGATCACGGCAAATAAGTCATGTTAGGGCTAGTACTAGGTATGTTCTCTGAGATTAAAATAGTAGATTTATGAGAAAACATACAAACGTACTGCCAGAGAGTGTCAGGTGACGTAGTATAAAGAGTGACACAGTCCATGGAGGGAGTGAGATGCGGTGGGTGAATGGGTCAGACAAAGGAGACTGGGGTTCGAGTTCCGTGTGAGTCAACGTTGGCTTATTATTTTTAGACTAAGCTGACACATTATTTTCAGTTTTTAGGATGAATAAAGCTGCTGAATGCACACTGTGTACACAGAATAGCTGAATAGACCCTTTGTGTCGATGTCATATTTCGATGTCACCAGGGCGCCCAGGAATATACATCAAGCCAAAGCCAAATCGGCTATTTATACTCCAGGTGTGAGTAGCACTGTTGGCTACAGACACCTGGGTACAAGCAGCATCTGCAACAAAAGACACACCACCATAAGAAACACCTCTCAGTACACCTAATAAACTCTATGTGTATTTTACTGTCACAGTAAATGAAAAACTTGTGTTTCTTTAAATGCTTTTCCTTTCCAACTCAGATTTTTCTCTCAGAAAATTTAAGGGAAAAAAAAAAGGATGATTTATCGAGAAGTGAAAGAGAGGAACTGAAGTTAGTGAATGATGAGTCAGGGGAAAAGAGGGGCTGGGATGTTGGATGTATAAGTAGAGGAAGAAGGGAAAAGGGGGGATGCAGAGGTGGAGAAGCACTTCTCTTTAAACTGGTAATGATCCCTCTTTGCCCTCTGAGAAACTGATGGATTCTTCTTTACAGTCTGTGACCTGTAGCCATGGCAGACGCTCACACAGGTGCACCTGCCAGTCAGACACATGTATAACTTTGAGAGTTATTGGGTCATATTTTATCTATTAAGATTTTAATCTGGCACAACAGTGTGTTAGGTGCAGTATACTCATATTTGGATGAAATAATACAACCATGTGACTGTAATATGGTTAGGGAAATCACTAGTTTTAGATAAATTGGAGTCCATCACAGATTGTCAGTGTTTATAGACTGTGTGTGTGTGTGTGTGTGTGTGTGTGTGTGTGTGTGTGTGTGTGTGTGTGTGTGTGTGTGTGTGTGTTTTGTTAGCCAGATGCGGAGGCTGTCACTGCCCTCGTTGCAGGATTATGAATGTGATCTCTGGAAATACCTTGTAATTGCCACCTCATTTGCATAACTGTGTAAATTAACGACCTCTCAAATGAGCCTTAATTTTTCATCGGGTCTTTAGTTGCTCCTTAAGAGCTGCCGTTAATTAACAGCTGTGTGCGTGTGTGTGTGTTTGTGTGTGTGTGCAAGGATGCATGTGTATGTGTGGCTGTTTTTCTTTAAGGCATGGGGATGCCAAGGAAAGCTGGCATCACCAGCACAGCAACAGTTTCTGTTTTTATATGTAAACCTTCCTCCCGGCAGTGTTTTTTGCTGTCTGCGTCTCTCTCTGCTCCCACCTCGTATTTTTCTATCTCACTCCAGTTGCCCTAGAGCACAGACACCACTTGATCTCCTCACCGCCTCCAACAAATAGAGCTGTAACTGAGGTTTCTTATGTCGTCCAGTATTTATAGTATACTGTCAGCTCTTCTGGGATTATTCAACAATGGCTTCTCTGAAGTTTTCAGCTGCACTGTTTGTGCTTTATAGTTGATTTTAAGAGGCAAAGCTAAATTCCTTTGAAGGTTTTTGTATTGTTTCACTATCATTATCACCTTTAAGGCCTGTTGCAAGGGGTTGTCTAGGAAGACAGTGTGTAGGACATTTGAGATTAAAAACGGGCTTGTTTCTGGAGTGTCTTGCAGATTGATATTTTTTATGGAAATGCAGTTTTCAACCTTGTGTTTGAGGACGTTCTATTGATTGGACAGTTCAGAGAAAAGTGAGTCTGGAGCAAAATGAGAGAATCTGAATATAGTGAGCAAATGTGTTTGCTGTGGGTCATGTACTGTGAGATAGTGCTCTCTGCTGGCTGTGAAGGGAACCTTGGTTGTGCATAGATCACTCAAACTCCATCGAGTTGTTACAACTTGTGCTGTTAGGTATTCAGTGCACACCTAACTTAAAAACAAACCTTGTTTTCTGTGATTCTTTCATTACTTTATTATGAATTTGGTTCACAGCATGTTTGTACTTAAAATCATAACGCAGCATTAATTCAAATAGTTAAACAGTAAGACAAAGACTACAGAGATGTGGTAAGGAATTTAAATTTGACATATTGAAACAGGCTACTGATTGGAAGCAATTACAATATTTGGAAGCAGCTTAAAGTTTGACTGAAAGCCAGCAGGTTGTGTGCCTGATGTCATGTAGTAACTACTTTGTGTGCAGTGTGCTGTGCATCCTGTTTTTCCAGTTTACACAGCCGAGGCAGATTTTATGAATGAACATTTAAGTCTTACATAAGCAGGATATAGTTATTTTTCTGCTTCCCCTTTTCCTCTTCCGCTTTATTCACCCGTCAGTCTCTGCTCTCTAGTTCCTTCTGTTCTCAGTGCCTCTGATTAAAAGATGCTCCACATTTTGAACATATGAAGCATTGAACTCTGGATTTATTTAAATGGAAGTAGTGTTAGTACCACCTGGCAGTGTATCTGCTTGGCAAAACCCCTCAAAGCTGAACAAACAACAACATAATAATACAAATAAAGTACAGCATCGGGTGAGTATGGTACATGAAAATCAAATCTCATGTGTGACTGTTTCTGTCCGTCTCCGCAGCTCTGAGCATCCGAGGTGCCCAAGAAGAAGACAGTCCAGACCCTCAGATCATGCGACTGGACAACATGCTGTTAGCAGAGGGGGTTGCAGGTCCCGAGAGGGGCGGGGCCTCTGCAGCTGCAGCAGTGGTCGCTGCGGCAGCTGGAGGGTCGCCTAATGAGGGGAGCGTAGAACACGGGGAGTACAAAGAGAAGCTCGCTCAGATACGACGGATGTACCACTCTGAGCTGGAGAAATATCAACAGGTGGGATATTTTTATAGTGATTGTAAAACTGGAAAAGAAGTGGTGAACAAAGCTGTGATGCAACATGAGTAAAAGAAAATACATTAATTCTTTATTGTAATAATTACAGAATAGTTTCTTATTTTAATTCAGTATTACTTTACTGATCATTTCATACATTTGTATGAGTGTGCGCCTGACATCTTTTTTCAAATATGTATGACAGCTTAACATATGACTGAGCCACTCACACCTAAGTACAAGAAGTTTTTTCTAAATTTAATATTTTGGGTTTGATATGCCAGGGAAGCAAAGTTATGGATCCAGCAGGGTTTTGGGCACAAGTGCAGTGAGTAAAACCAGGCGGTTATCTTAAGGCTTAAATGGATTTGATAGTAAGAGAATCAAGAATATTTTTATTCAATTTTAACAAGGTTACACAATGCATATTCACAACAGGTATCAAACTTAAAGCATATAGATGACAGGGAACAAAGCATGAAATCTAATCACAACCCTCCCCATTCCACTTACTCCTAAAAACAGCCGGAATATCGTCGATAGGACGGTCCTCCATCTCCTGAATAGTACAAAAAATGACAGATGAGGGTGAGAGATGCCTCTTAAAAGGCAGGTTCAGAATGATGGGGTACTTTATCAGAGTATACACTGACAGAAAGCACCAAGAACAAGAAACTAACACAAAATCTTCAATTTAACTGACAGCTCTGGAAGTATTTCAGAAAGGGGCCCCAAACCTTATGGATTTTTTTTTATATCTGAGTTACAAATTGAGTAGCAAATCTTTTCAAGATTAAGGCAGGACATGATATCCCTCAGCCACTGGACATGGGTGGGTGGAGCAGCATCCCTCCAACTGATTAGAACTGCCCGTCTGGCCAGCAGAGAGGCAAAAGACAGTGTAGGACGTTGGATGGGAGTCAGGTGTACATTATCCTCTCCGATGGTGCCAAAGAGGGGGAAGAAAGGGGTTAGGTTGCAGGTCGAAGTTGTGGATTGAGGGTGAGGTTTGGAAAATGTCCTTCCAGTACTTGTGAAAAAGAGAAGCCTCACCTCTTGAACATTTGTCACAACTAAGGCTCACATCTGGGTAAATATGTGAAAGTCTGACTTTAGACCAATGGGCTCTGTGCGTTTGAATTCTTTGTCTCTCTCTGTCACCTTCACACCTGACCTACTCACCTTTCCTCCCGTACAGGCATGCAATGAATTCACCGACCACGTGATGAACCTGCTGAGAGAACAGTCCCGCACGCGGCCCATCTCACCCAAAGAGATTGAGCGAATGGTGGGAATCATCCATCGCAAGTTCAGCACCATCCAGATGCAGTTAAAGCAGAGCACGTGTGAAGCCGTCATGATCCTACGCTCCAGGTTCCTGGATGCCAGGTGGGGTTTACACTTGTTTATTTTCCCTTATCCTCTCAGCTTTAATCCAGCCTTTGACAGCGCGCGAACAGCATCATGACAAAGAGTTTTTGCTGACAGTTAATTGTTGCTCTTCTCTGTCAGGCGGAAACGAAGAAACTTCAGCAAGCAAGCGGCAGAGATTTTGAATACATATTTTTACTCCCATCTGGCAAACCCCTACCCCAGTGAGGAGGCCAAGGAGGATCTGGCCAGGAAGTGCTCCATCACTGTTTCTCAGGTCAGGACGTCAAAGACACACTGGGGAAAAATAAGGAACTTTGGAGCATAAAGAAGTTGATAAAGTACCCATATTCACATACTTGGATGTGGTTTAGTGTAATGACAGCAGCTGGATTTCCTGGCTTACTTTTTTTAATTTGTCTTTACCTTTAACTCTCTCAGGTGGCCAACTGGTTTGGAAACAAGAGGATTCGCTATAAAAGGAACGTGGCAAAGTTGCAGGAGGAAGCTAACCGGTATGCTGTGAAGACAGCTGTGGACGCTGCTAGTGTATCTTTACAGGCGAGCCAAGCCAACTCCCCAGCCACACCAAACTCAGGTACACAACACACACACCTCCTGTTGCCAAGATAAATCCTGTTTTTACAATTTTCATCATGCGACTAAAACAAGGAAAAGAAAAAGGAAAGAAATAACTCTTAATCTTAGCCATAAGAATGTTGAGGACAAAATAACTTTTGCAAAGGTGAAAGATAATACTCTGAGGATATGCTGATGGAGATTGCTCCTAGATTGCTTTCGGCGACCCAGTGGGCAAAAAACCCCCCCAAAAACAAAACTCATGTGCCCCAACATGATGCCAAGAGACCATGAAGAATGTTGTCTTAATACAAAGAATAGAAATACAATTTAGCACATCAATAATTCTACAAATTAAAATATCATATTGAATTATATGATATGACTGTGAGCTTCTGCCCTCATTAAATTGTTCCGATATAGAGACTGTCTGCAGACTCCTCTCCAAATCAGGTGTGTGTTGCAGTACGACCACTGGGTTTATTTAAAGGGGACCTATTATGCTCACTTTCAGGTTCATACTTGTATTTTAGGTTTCTACGAGAACATTTTTTACATGCAGTCATGGTCAAAACATGCTTTATTTTCTCATACTGTCTGTGCTGGAAAACCTGTATTTGTCCTTTGTCTGAAGCGCTTCAATTTAGCGTCTGTCTCTTTAAGACCCTTCTCCCAGAAACATCCAGACAGCTCTGTCAGTGATTTGTCAGTGTTTCTGGGGTCTCCTGCATCTACTCTTCCTGTGTCTGTGCAGTCTTTGCAGCGGGGGAATTACTGTAACGGTGTATGGCGGCAATTTCTCCCATGAAAAATCAAAAAATTAAAGCTTGTAAACCAAAATTTTCACAACTGGACGTGTTCCTGCAGGAATATGATCCGACATTGGGGCGAAATTAACATCAGCAACCAAGATTACATGTGTCCCTGACGTTAGCATGTAGGTACATGTAGCAGTGTATGTAGTAGCCTGAAGCAGATGACCATATAAAGAGATCTGTTACAATCTGACATCAGCTCATCTCAAAAGTACAAAACACTGTTGGAAACAATATTCAGAGTGGTCTGAAGCCTCCCTGGGATTAGTTTTATATGTTAACCTCATTGGCTGAAACTTTGGCCACATTTAATATGAGTATCTGACTTTGCAACATTATATATATATATGGCAGGAACTAAGGAAAAGCATAATGGATCCCCTTTAGTGTAGCCATAAGTTGGACTAACTTTTAAAACTAGATTAAGTTCCTGCAATAAATTACAAAAAATTCCTCTTCCTCTTTGGCGGCCCTCCACCTGGTAATTCCCAAGTCACCCATCTAGCTCATGTATGTCTAAAACCAGCCCTGTGTGGAGCAGTATGCTGGTTAAAGTATTAAAATGTGTGTTCCCTGTACGCCAACAGGAGGATACCCAGCTCCGTGTTACACCCCTGACGGGAGGTTATGAGGACGTGCGTGGAGGAACTGTCTTCCCCCATCTCTGTGTCCATGTAAGTTGCTATGGTCACACACTGTTGCTATAGTTACACACTCTCCAAGTGAGTAGTCATGGTAACAGCCTTTCCCTGTATGCATGTATTATGGTGTGACACGTTCTGTAAACCCTGCTGATGTAGTTCCTCTACATATCCTGCACCACACCACCAACTGAAACTGGACACTGGGTTGATGGTGAGCTTTAAAAGGAAACATTCACATTAAAATTTAATTCTCCCACTCTGAACGTCTGTTTGTGCAGGGTGGTGACGGCTGGCAGGACTGGTGATTCCTCCTCTGATCTCCACCCACCCAGAGCAGCAGGGAGCAAGCACTACGTCACCTCCAGCTGATGCTCCACCTCCCCTCCCTGTCCTGCGCAACCCAGAATGTAGGCCGACCTCCAGCCGAGCCACAGACGGAGCATAACCAAATCTCTGCAACTTTATTCGTTTTTCTTTTCTAACATCTCTCTGAGTTTTTCAACCCCCTCACTTTACGAATGTGTTGACAGTTGTTGTTTTTTCTTTTTACTATTACTTACACCATTTTTCTTTGATTTTTTAAAAACAATAAATAAATAAATAAATGATAAAAAAGAACCTTTTTTTGATGTATTAGTCCACCTTTAGTGTATCATGCAATGTATAAAGGTTTAGGGCCTGTACGGAGCCTTGAACCAACTGTAGATTTATTTACAATTTTAATGTCTTTTTTTCTTTTAAGTTTTTTTTTTTAAGAAAAGGTTGTCGCTGAGAAAATGCAAATAAAAGTTCAACAGCAACAACAAAACATCTAAATGGCAGACATCACCAAAACTGAATAAAAGCATCGACTGTTGTTAAAATTTTCTTTGATTCAAACAAAGAGCTGTGTTTGACTTTGTTTCTATTTGTTTGAATGTAAATACAGTTTTGCTTTAACAGGTAATTAACGATTAGGAAGCAACTGAACCAAAGAGGCTTTAACCCAGGAGGTCAGGTTCAGTGTGGTGTGCTCATGTGCACACTTTTTTCATATTAACTTCATTGGCTTTTTGTTCATTTTTGAATAAACAGAACAAACGTCCACAAATAACATCCCCCATCTCCAATACACAACATTGTATGTAAAAGGAGAAACTAAACATTCAAAAATTTAAAACATGAATAAGCACTTGAAGTTATGTTAGGTGTCAGATCATATGTGTGTGTTTTTATCATAGTGCCCTCTAGTGTTCAGCAGAGCCACTGCATCTAATTGGCTTCTGGATATTTTGAAAAAAACAGACTTTTTTTTGTTTTGTTTTTACTGTCTCATAAGTTAGCTTAACTGTTGGATGTCAACAAATCATGACACCTGAGCAACAGACACAGGCTTTATCTAAATATAGCTGCTGAGATGGACAATTGTCCAGTATGTGATAATGCAGTGAGTGCTGCACAATGTAACAGATTGTTAGTATGATAAAATACCCCTAAATTGGTCAAATGTGTAAAACAAACAAACAAAACATTAGTGTGAATGTAATTATTACAATAAATTGTGATAATATCGTGACAGAATGCACCGTACATATGTAGTAGTAGTATGAGTCAAAGCGGCCACTTAAATAATTAGTTAAAACTACACTACGATCCATTACATTAAAAACTTTCATTACCTGTGCAATCTATTTACATGGACTTTTTATGCATTTTGTTGTTAAGCACACTGCCCAGTCAACTGAGGTCTATAATTAGTATTTTGTATGAGAGTGTTGATACAAACTATGATGTGAAATTACAGAGATCATACTTTCTTCAGTGATTTCTGATGGTTCTTTTGTGTTTTAATTGAGTTCTATACATATTTTTTTGATGTTTTAAAGGTCCAGTTTGCAGGATGTAGGGACATCTATTGGCAGAAATGGAACATAACATTCATTACTGTGTTTTTTATTAGTTTAAAATCACCTGAAAATATGAATCTTATTGTTGCGCTGCATTAGAAGTAGATGTTTATATCTACATACGAAGAGGGTCCTCTTCCACGCAGTCCGCCATGTTGTTTCTACAGTAGCCCAGAATGGACAAATCAAACACTGGCTTAAGATAGTGCCATCTGCATTTTTGCATTTTCATGTTGGCCACTAGCTTGGAAATTCAGACTCAAATCTAGAAAGATTTTGAGTCTGGCCCACCCTCCCAGCGGCGGCACTAACTGAGGCATCTTAAATGCCGCCGCACGCAACTGGATAGCACGATGGCCAATCAGAGCAAAAAACAAGGTGACGTATTCATTGCACTAAGCCCTATTTGTTTGCCGACCAGTGGGGCTAACCAAGCTCACCACTAGATGCCACTAAACCCCACACACCGGACCTTTACAGGCTTATCTCTAAACATTCTCCAGCTTTACTTCAGGTTACTAACATCTCGAATCCAGTGACAAAAATCTAAAAACTGAGACAAAACAATCACAGCTGTACCTTAAGAGTCCTTTGAACTCATCAGTCACTTATCACAAAATGACTGAAGAAGCCACAAAGTCCAGCTTTTGTACTTTTCACCAGTTTATGTCCTACAACTTTGGTCCATTTCATACAGCCTTAGTAACACAAGTTATTTGTCAGCGTTTACTCTTACTTTAATTAAAACAATTTATTATGAATAAAAGCAAACAAAAAAACAATAGTAAGACCGCAAAATAACCATATGGCAGTGAAACGCTTCATACGTGACTAGCGCTCGTGGACAATGTTTGAATAAGTTGGGGGTTAAAGGTTGACAGTGATTGTATGAAAAAGAGACAGAGAGACACAGTGAAGGACAGATTGTTCACAGGGGAGACAGTGGGACTGTTCTCTGGTCATCATGGATTTCTCACCTGGAGTTTTGATCCTGTGCTCACTGTTGTGTTCAGGTAATTAATCTGATTTACTTTGAACAGAATAACAGCTTCATTTGCTTGATGTCTAGAGATGTGTATTATTTTTGTACTTTTAAAAGGTCGGGTCGCACAAACTGATGCTCACACAGCAATAATTAGAAAAGCAGTGGTATAGTGGAGGGTATGGTCAGGTATACGGGGTATACTCATTTCTTTTAGCAGTATACCCACCTCAGCCGAAATCCATTGCAATATGAAGAAGATTATAACTCACCCATCTACCTAGAAGTGCAACCACCTCAATAACTACCTCTACACCACTGACAAAAAGTATAAACTTGAATAGCAGTGACCTTTTAGAGTGTTATCCTGATGACTGAATAATTCACAGACCTCACTAAAGAAATAGTTGCACAGATGCTGTTGACTTTGTGGGGGCATTTCTTGAAAAACACATTGGGGGGGAAGACCAACCCTTTAATATAGAAACTAAAATTAAAGTTTTTATTAAAGTGAAAATATCTCAGTATTTTTCTGTGACAAAATGTCTTGGAGAGAATCTAATTTCATTTCTCAACCTTTTTCATTTTTGCTTTCTCATCAAACGCACGTCGGCTCAGTCTGTGTATTTGCTCGGCATGTTTGCTTTGGGGTGGTGTGTGTTTATATTACCTGGACCTGTTTAAAGGTCCACTGAGTTGCACTGCACATGCATGTGTTCCCGCGTGCATGTGATGTCACCTGTTATCTCGTACGGTGCAGTGGCTGGTCAGGTTCCTGTCGTCTCAGTGGAGCCTCGGGCTGCTACTGTGCGCCAAGGGGAGTCTGCCAGCTTCAGATGCCAAGTGAAGAGCGGTGCGCAGCCAGTCCAACTGGAGTGGAAGAGAGGCAACAACCAAGCATTGCCAGGTCAGGAGTCATAACGTAGGCATTCTTCATCACCATATCACCATTTGGGAAGTTTCCCTGAATTCTACTTTTTCCTTCTAGACAATGCAAAGATTGGTCCTGATGGCTCTGTGCTGACGCTTGCCAACACCCAACCTGAAAGCCAGGGCCCGTACCGATGTGTGGGAGTCAACGCAGCAGGCCGTGGCACTGCCACCGCTACGCTGAACGTCAAATGTGAGCTTGTGTTCATTATTTAGTTCAGCCCACAACTTTGCTGTTCATGTTCACTAGCACAGAGTGACTAGCTAGTAAACAGAGTGGAGCATTTAGCAGCTGAAGAGCCAGATATTTCCTTCAACAGTTGATGGAGACCAAACACAGAGCATAAAGAGAGTGAATATAGGACTTACAGAGACACAACTTGCTCCATAAGTGCTGGATGTTTGCTAATATGTTCACCATACCAACCTATAAGTTGATGTACAGAAGCTGGGAATGACCCTAATGCCATTATCACACGATCACTAGTTAATTAAATATCTCGAAAAAAATGTTGATTTCCTCTTATTTCTTATGATGTCATAAGCCATGCCAGCATGCCTCTCTTGTTTGACTACTAAAAAGCGACATTTTTTTTCTCTAACGATGTAACTACAGCAAACAAAGCTTCACATTAATGCCTTGACTTACTGTTCATTAATGAATCCTCCCCAGCAGTTAAGACAGTGATCTTGAATGCTGAAATCAGATGTGATCAACTGAACCTGACTCTCATCTTCGTTCTTAGTAAATTTCCCATGATCTCAAGAAAACAAAAGTTTCTTGTGATAAATTATCTCAAGAAATGGGCCTTTTGTTTCCTTGAGAATCAACATAAAAGACCTGTTATCACAAGCAAACGAGCTTTGTTGTTCCGGGATAATGAATGATATAATTAACTAGTGATCTTGAGATAATGGCATTAAAAAAATAATTGCAAGCACGGCCGTTTTTGGCTTCCATGGTGAAGATATTCTATTCTATTTTATTTTGTTTTGTTTTATTTTATTTTATTCTATTTTATTTACAACGACAACACACATTAATCAACATTTCTGCAAATGTGCCAGTGTTAGCCTGCTGGCTACTTTTCAACTTTAGTCCTCTGGCAAGATGTTTTGAAACCAGTATGGTGTTCAAAGAAATCAGTTACAGCAGATTTAAGTCATGTCTGCGTGTCCTCTCTCTCAGATGCTCCTAAAGTGCGGCTGACACCAGCAGGGCCCCTGCGGGTCAGGATAGGTGAACCTGTGTCAGTGGAGTGTCGTGCCACAGGCAGGCCACGCCCCACGATGAGCTGGAAACGCCAAGGCTCCACCCTGCAGCTGGTTACCAAGGAGATAAATGATGCCAACATCATACAGGTGAAAAATTAACACACTCACAAGTGAATTTATTTTCACAATTAAGGATCACACAAAGAACATAACAAGGTCCGTCTCTGTTCTCAGTGGCCGGCGGTGCATCCAGACGACACAGGAGTTTATATTTGTCAGGCTGAGAACAATGAGGGGGTGACAGAGGTCAAAGTTGAGATCATTGTTGGGGGGGGGCCAGGAGCACCAGTGGCCTCAGTGAGCACTACAGACATTACAGCAGTGGAGGGACGCACGGTCACAATGGAGTGTCGGGCTACTGGTAAGATGGTTGTATGCTGGAGTGTGTGCGTCTCTCAGTGCTGTTCTCACTTCTCATTTTTCACTTCCTCCTCTCTTTGTCTTCCTCCTTCCAGGCTCCCCTCCTCCTGTCATCACCTGGTCCAAGCTGCGAGCACCGTTGCCATGGAAACACACAGTGGCCGGTGGAGTTTTGACACTGACCAGCGTGGGGCGCCAAGATTCAGGACAATACATCTGTAATGCAACCAACATACATGGCTACAGCGAAGCGTACACGCAGATGGAGGTGGAGAGTGAGTCCACAACATAGCGGATAAACACAGATACATCCAGACTGTCCCCGAGCATGATAACAGCAGCTGTCTTCTCCTTCATGCAGGTCCTCCGTATGCCACGACCCTGCCCGACCAGGTGAGGCTCCAACCTGGAGATGCCCTGCGCCTGCAGTGCCTCGCTCACGGCTCTCATCCCATTCAGTATGAGTGGAGCCGTGCGGGCAGGGCGACCCTGCCTCCAGGAGCACAGACCACAAAGGATGGAAAGCTGCTCATCAGCCGAGTTAAGCTGAGCGACAGTGGAACGTACAAATGCGTGGCCACCAACCACATCGGCACCAGTGAGGCCACGGCCAGAGTCACTATAAAAGGTGAGCTGGTGTTTGGGTTGAGGCAATGCAAAGACTATACAATAACTGATCTGACTTTCTCCTGTTTCTTTTACTGTCTAATCTTCTCTCCTTTTTTCTTTTTTGCAGCTTAATCCACTGACAAACTATGCAGCGCTTACAGCTTCTGCAAGTCTGGATTGTTGCCAACAAGATGATCAAACGGCTAATACTGAAAAAAAATTCTATATAATAGAGTCTTTTTTTTGCTGAATGAAAGTGAAAGATTTCAATGCTGTTTAAACCTTTGGTTTTATGGTGCTAATGGGTTTAAAGTTTGTACTTTTATAGAAAACTGATACTGTTGCCATTGTTGCTTCGCTCTCATCTCTCTCTTTGGAAAACTTTTCTCTGGGAGTCAGTGTAAACTGACATCCTACACTGTGTGTGAGTGTGAGTGTGTGTGTGTGTGTGTGTGGGAGTTTCTTTTGCTGGAATGCCTCTGCACCCTGTCTGCCTCCCTTCATGACATCTACTAAGTTGACACTGTTGCACTTCCAAAAATTGAGACAATAAGAAAAACCTGATCTAATGTGAAAGCCCTTGTTATACTATCAAATATGAAAACAATAAAGAACAATAAAGGTTTCATTACATTCAATGGAAAATTATATTCTACAAAATAGCTGTCTGAACTGAGGGGTGGGGGGTGGGTGTCAGAAAAGTGTGTGTGTGTGTGTGTGTGTGTGTGTGTGTGTGTACTGTTTTTGCAGCTAAAGAAAGGATAGTCTTACTGTTTTTTCCTGCATCACCCACAATGCGACACGACTGCTGACTCTTTGATGGGAGATGTGGGTTGTGTTATGCTAGTAGCAGCTAATGTAGCCCCGAGCTGTAGCCTCAAGCAAAGATGAGGAGCTGGCTACAGAAGTCTGGTAAACTCCCTTCCCTCGAACTGCACACACCCAGTTTCTGTTTTATTGTCAGATTTGGGCCTCAGCTGACTCTGACTTCACACAGCTGCCCCTGGAGCCACAGAAAGGATTTATACAACTGTTGTCACATATTAACAGACTTTGATGTGGAGTTCCCAACCATTTCAGCTATAAGGAATATAGGGCAAACTTGGATTCCCTTTTTTTAATGCGTTAATATGCACATTGGTAACTGTTTTTACATTTAAATATTAAGCTTTAAAGTGTGTTGTACCAGTGCAACACAGTTTATTATTTTGAAACATTAGTGGGGACGGCATTGTCTTTTTTCCAGCAGGTGTTCATCCTGTCCAATCATTTTCATGCACTCCCTTAATGTTTAAAATGTGCTGTTATTTTGCCTCATTAATGCCTCTATATCTGAAAGGGTGTATGCCAGGGGTCTAATCTGAACATTGCTTCTCAAGATCATTTCTTTAACCACATGGTGGCAATATGTAGCTTTAAGGCACACACCCATTGCCTCCCGGCCAAAGAAGAGCAATTTGAGCCTTCACACCCCAAGCAACTGGAGGGACAGATGCAGTGCACAATCAAGCTATTGTTTCGCAAATGACTACATGTCATCCCTAAGTTAAAAAAAGGGAAAAAAAACACTTGGCTGATCGCTGCAGCTCTCTGTGTAAATATGGCCCGTAAACTCCTCTCGGACAGGCAAAGTTCAGTTTGATCAGACAAACCTGTTGCAAAATGACGCACTAATGTTTGCGTTCGCAGAAGAGATTTAAAGCAGCTTCGACTAAATGAGGTGTTAGCTCGACATTTAGGGTTTGTGGCTGCAGCAGCCGCAGGTTGGAAAGTAGAGCTACCATTTCCAAAGCTGCTGCCAGGAAGGAGAGTATCTACTGTTTGTGATTGCGGCCTCCCTCGTGAAACGCCCAGCCTCCACGGAGGCTTTTTACCCTTTCCCTCCATCTTTACAAGCATCTTCAAAGCTGGGGAGGAAACATCTGCCCTCTGTCACCTCATTCCACCCACTCACTTCACAGACTGAGGGAGGCAGGGGGGGGGGGGGGATTGAAGGAGAGAAAATAAAACGCACAACAGAGGAAATCATACATGTTTAATTTAGACTGATAAAGAGCTATTGAGCTGGAACAGAGGGGGAAATGTTTCAGAGACAGAGGAAACTCTAATTCATTATATCTGATCCCCCTCTCCCTCTCTTTATACCATTGTATACATATTAAATGGACACGGACATATGGCCTCTAATGGAGTCTGATATAAACAGTGAGCTTCATAGGAGTTCAGATGACATCCCAGAAAAGGATGTGCGCACACACTCACACAGACAATTTGTCACAGTTTCAGAAGCATCGCGTTTAGTTTATATTACAGTAGGAGTACAAAACAGTGTTACATTTACTCTGGACCACACATTGCTTATGTTAGCCTTAAGAGGCGAGGAAAGGAAAGAAAAAACAAGCAATCAGTCTTGTAGCTATATCAGCACACAGGGAGGGCATAATATTCATTTTCCTCTACGCCATATATTCCAATCATAATTAAAAACTGTTGCTGTTTTTGGATATAGACCAGCGTGATGTCCCTGCTGTAATAACATGGGAAAACCAGATCATTCAGGAAGGAACCAATGAGGTGAGAGCTTCCTCAGGAAGTGATAGGTGGAAGAGGGGCCGCCTGTCAAGCTTGTTGCTATGGTTCCCACCTGGTGAACTCGGATAAGCTATGGCAGGGCAGCAGTCTGTAGAAACAACAGTTTCTTCAGGACGTAGGAAGCCGAGCTGATGGGCTGATAGGGAGTGGAGTTCCTGTATTGTGTTGGCTGCGGAGCCAAGTTGACTTCCAGAGTGCATAACATCACACGCCACCTTGAATCTGATCTCGCACTGTCTCAATGAAATGTTCCTGTTTCCCAACAGGAAGCCAAGACAATTTGACATGACGTGACTGAATTTGACAAATTGTTTCATATCAATCAGCTGAAGTGTTGTCATGCACAGAAAGAGGGAGAGCCAGTAATCCGTCTGTGAAAATTCAGTTTAACTGCTGACAGGAAAGGGCATGCCAGTGGGTCACTGCCGGAGAAAATACAAACAGCACAATCATTTTCCTAGCCTCCTTTTTGATCTGGATGAATAATGTGTGAATGCTTAAAAGCCCAGTCTTGACGTATGACATCGTGACCAAGCAGTGATGATGCCAATATTCTCCTAAAAACGTATTGCTCAACCTGGTGGTCGAAACCCCTCAGGTGGTCCCAAGACAAATATGAAAGGTGGCAAGATCATTTATGGGAGAAGAACAAAGACAAGAACGCAAATGAGTGTTTATATTTTTTTCTCTATTTGGTCTTGTAAAATTCTGGATATTTTCACCTCCTCACATCTCAAAAATTCCCAAAAGTTTCAAAGATCAATATTTTCTATCAGCAGTGGCAAAAATGACGATGTGTTGTGTCAAAGGAGTCATTCGCAGTGACAAACCCACAAATAACTATCATGCGATTGCAGTGAAATGTACAGTTTTCAGACAGTCTCTTTCAAAATAAAAGCACCACGTCGGTACAAGAGCGCAAATTGATATGTTTGGCTTTACAGTCATACGGGTAGCAAACACTGTCCTCCTGGTGAAAGGTCAACAATTTTTCAACAACTTTCACCCCATTCACTTACACTGTTGTCCTGCGGTGTTTCCCCCTGATGCCTCCGGACGCTGTTACACAATAACTGTGCCCTGCTGTATATTGTACTGATGTGAAAGCAGAGCTTTTTTCATCTGTGTCTGATGCTGGAAGTCACTCCCCAGTAATTCCCATACAACCCACATATTTTAAAACACTGCAATCATGTGACCGATGCACTGACGGATGTAAAGAAGGAAGCAGTCCCGAGTTCAGTTAGGAGGCAGGTTGGGTGGTGAATGGATCACAATACATTTTACCAGGACTTTCCTCAGGAGACCGGTGTTTGTAATCTCGTGAATTTTGAGTAAACTTAAGTTTAAGACATGTCCTCATCATTTTTCTTTTCCTAAATCGTAACTTTACTTGCCTAAGGCTAACCTCAGTAACGTAATGTTAATTACATAAATATCATACAAACCACTGCGTGAGGATACGTTGACTCTATAGACTGAATTAGCTCATTGTTTTGGTTTTACAGCCCACAGTTATACAGTTTGGTTCACACTCACTGGGGCAGGCAGCTTTCAACAAATAAGCACCAAACAGCAGAGAGACACAGCTGGGGACGAGCCAGTTAACACAATGGAGCATTGAATAGCTAAAGAGCCAGATATTACAATGTATCCTCATACAATAGTTTGTAGGATATACTCAAAACTAGTGCCCCCACAGGCTGGGTTAGGTTTAGGAAATGTATTGTTTGCTGTGACATGACGTGACATACATATATGTAACTTAAAATAAGTCAATGCTGACATTTAGTTTCACATGGGACACAAACCCTGGTCTCTTGGGTCAAAGTCCTGTGTTTCTTTCGCCCTTCCAGCACCCTAAGCTCCTTCCCTATATGGACTTAATCACTGTTTATACTACAACATCTGACTTCCTCCTTCGCTCCCATCATATGACGGTGGACAGCCTGCAGTGCATACAATATGTCACATGATCACAGCTTCCTGGCTCATGACTATGTGGGTTTTATATGAATTATAGTGCATTACTTTTTGTTGGTATAAGTATAAACAGCGAATGAGAGCAGCCTGGATATTTTTCCTTCAGGGGTTGGTGGAGACTAAAAACAGAGCAAAAAGAGGAGAGTCAATACTAATGTTGCAATAAATGAGTTTTTTTAAATACATTCTGCCATAGCAACTTTATAGGTTGATAATATGATAATGTTGTGTTTATGACTTATTTTGCTGACTGTGAGTGGTGAAAAAAATCTAAGGGGTTGGAAAGGGGTTGTTGAATTCTGAAGTTTTTAAATGTTTTATAAACATAAAGGTTAAGTAATAAAGACACCCTGATGAAGGCTGCTTCAAGCAAGTGTTATAAAACTGCATCTACACTTTGCTATAAAATGATGCACATTTTCACACCCTTTTCACCGCAGAGATGCAACCAACTGTAAGCAGCACTTGCATGAGCTCCTGGCCTCTACCTGGGTCGTGTTTTATTAGTTTTAATAGTAAGCAAATAGAAAAGAGATTGAAAGAGAAAGAGAAAAATTGGTTTTGTGGAATACCAGGACCATGATTCATAGGAAACTGAAGAATAAATCAATTACTCTATGATTCAGTCATCCTCAAATAGTTACAGTATACTGTATGGCCTTTGGGACAAACCAGCAGACACCACACAATAAAAAATAGATGTTTGTCTTCTTTTGATGTGTTTTGTAAATACATTTTGATTCTCCTAAAGGCAGTTTATTTCAGATTCTATTTGTTTAACAGATTTAATAGTAGGGTGGCTGTTGGTGGGGATAACATATAATAACAGCCTTGTTGTTAGTAGCATCCAGCAGTGGTTGGCATTAAAAACATAGCCAACTCCATCTGGCTGTAAAGATGCTGCTGCTGCTGCTTGTTGCTGGGCACCATAAATACTAACCAGCGTTGCTATATCCTGTGATCATGGCCTTCCTCTGTTCACTTGAAACTCAAACCACAGTATAGGGCATCTTAATCACACATAGTGCACACGCACTTTCATCTCCCCGCTCTTCATTGCATAAGCTGTCACTCCTGCATTTTTTACGCCATGACAGATGGAAGAAAAGTAATCTTTCAGAATCTCAACCACATGTGTACGTGTGAATATACCCTGCCCCCCGACACTATGCTTTGTGGCGTCTTTGTGGCGACATAACGAAACCACTCAAGGATGAGAAATGGTGTAAGCAGCACCTCTGCTTAAAAATACGCGGTATAAAAGCAGAAGAACAAGGGAGGCCGGCAGAACGATCGAAAGCCACAGACACAGCGGGTTTGGTACAACATGTACAGAACCTCACATGTTTTACTAAATCTGTTTGTGCAACCCAACAACACATAACTGAAAACAAATTATTTTCATTGTTAAGTGCTTCACAAAACACATTTATTCTGTAATTGTACTGTTGAACCAACAATGAGAAGTGAATGAAATCAGTTATTTTCTTTGCAATTATTGTCCTTGCTATTACTGGGATCATTAAACAGATAGTTTTACAGAGACCAATTATTCATAATAATAATGACATATGAAAACAGATTTATTTTTTGCTCATAACAGGCCATTTACAGTAATCAAACTAGAAAAAAACAAACAAGCAATGCTGAGTCAACTCTGTACTTTTTCCACTGTGAGCAACAACCCGCACGACCAGCTACCCCTAACCTGTAATTTCTGGTTACACACTGTTACTGTAAATTAGACAATCACTAAATATAAAATAGAGTTGAGCATACGAGGCCAACAAGTAGTGATAACACTCGAGAAAACGAGAGAAGAGTAGAGAGAAGAAAAGTGTTAAAAAAGGATGTTAGAGGGGGAGGCAAAAGGATGTGGCAACAGAGAAAGTTCATCTCTTTAGTCATCTGCAGTTTCAAGTGTCCTCCTGAGCTGGTGGAAAATAACAAAATATAAAGTCAGATATGGTGAAAAACCAGTGGAGAGCTCTTTTCCAAAGCTTGTGTTGGGCTGTCTCTGTGCCCGCCTGAGTCTCGGGATGTAAACAGCAACTGCAACTGTGTGATTATGATCCATTTACTCTCCTCTGTTTCTATATGGAAAGATCCTGTGTGTGTGTGTGTGTGTGTGTGTGTGTGTGTGTGTTTGTGCGTCAGCTGATCTGTGCACATCATACAGAAACTTTCCACCATACTACCAGATGCAACATGAGGCAAATTTAAAATACACTGTGCCATGGCAATGATCTCAGAGTCACAGTACATTTGTGGGCAGCTGGGGTATTACAAGAAATATATTTTACTGGGAGATTGTTTGTAGTTGACAACAGCTGATGTATGTTTCATTTATTGATGACCACTCGGGGATCCACTCAAACACACACACACACACACACACACACACACACACACGCACACACAAACACTCACTCACACCAGTGGCCAGTGAGTCAAGCTGTTTCCCCAGAATATTCAGTGTAACCTCACCCATATCTCGTGATATAACACTTGTAAGCATTACACTGTGACCTATTTCGATCTGGGTGAAAAACACACAGAAAAAAACACAAGCACAAATGTAAGAATAGTTCCTACAATTATTTACTTCTTCACACGTGATCATGAAACTTGAACACACTGTCCAGACTCATGGACTCACACACAACATCCAGGTGTTTATAAATTTAGGTCAGGAAACGGGAAGTGGGGAAAAAGCCCTCACTTGTGTCATGTTTTGCAAAGACAGATCTGCACAGTATGTGTTACATTATTGTGGTGTTGCAGGTAGTTGCTTGCAGTTGGATACATTTAAATCAACACACCGATCCGAGACTACCTTACTTCTGATATGATGTGCTGTAATTATCTCTCTTGCAGAAGTGATGTTGACCTGACTTTGTATTACTATTTGAATGTATTTGACTTTGTGAGACTTTTCCATATTTTATATGGAATAATGGTATTTTTGCCATAGATGCAGTGTATATATTGTATGTATTTTTTTGTTCAATTATATATGTAAATGCTGTAAGTGCTGTTTCCTATTTAAACCACTGTTTTCCTGTGCTCAGTATGAGCCTGATGAAGCTATAAGTGAAATGCTCTATTAAATTCTTGTTCCTCTTTCAAAGTCCTGTCTGGTGTGCGGTATGTAGCCACAACATTTGTGTTTTTTTTTTCTTCACCGATCAGCCATTTTGTGTACTTGCATACATACAGTACTATACAGGGTGAAAAGGTTGTCACGGAAGTGTTTCAGTTCAGCTATTTTAATCAAGTGAAAATGTGTGTCACACACTGATGCTTAACCACATGTTCTCATAACTGTGTCATGATCACTGCTCCTTGTCGGTCTAACATTCTCCCCCTGGCAGATCACATTTTTCCCATACTGCTTCTCCTCTTGGAAGACTGATGGTCACAATGTGCAGATGGCCATTTAATGCATGTGGGATTAATGTTCACTGGCTGTAAACAGAAGCGTGCACGCACACACACACACACACACACACACACACACACGCTTACTGAAACGTTCCATATGGAAACACTAAAGCGTGTAATCGTACAGTTACAGATGAAGTTGCAGTTGCTTTTCACAGCCTGACACTCGCTGAGACGCAGATATAAGCAAGGACAGGTCGATATATGCAGCCCGCCTACACATGCACACACACAAACAACACATGCACACACACTGACGCCGTGTTAGCAAGCTGAATCTGCTTTGATTCAGCCTTTTGTTTACTTTAACTTTGATGCTGAGGGGACATGAACTTGCATTCTCTCATCCTCTTCCTGCCTGGCCTACATGTGTGGGTGATTTGTCTGTCTCCATGTGTCTGCTCATTTGTCTCCGTATATGTCTGGTCCTCTGTCTGCGCCAATATGATGAAAAACGATGACAGAGAGTCAAGGGGATGCTTAAGAGAACCAAGACAGAAAGCAACAATGACAGACTGAAGGGAGGAAAAGAGGCTATAACAACTAGATTTTATATCCCCGTGGTTAAGCTGAGAAAGGCTGAGAACACAGAACTGACTTGTTATAGAAATTGCTGACACTGTGTGCAACAGCTACAGTATGTTGTGCAACAGTTGTGCATGTTTTGCTCAGTGGAAACAGATCAGAGTTGGTGACCACTTGCTTCACCATCACATCTAAATCATGCACAGATAACCTATCTATATCCATCATGTGTGCCACATGCTTCCTGTATGAGTTTGCCATAACTGGGGCGGCAGTAGCTCAGTCCATAGGGACTTGGGTTGGGAACCGGAGGGTCGCCTGTTCAAGTCCCCGTCCGGACCAAAATATGGAGCGTGGACTGGTAGCTGGAGAGGTGCCAGTTCACCTCCTGGGCACTGCCGAGGTGCCCCTGAGCAAGGCACTGAACCCCCCAACCGCTCTGAGCGCCTGTCATGGGCAGCCCACTCTGACATCTCTCCACTTAGTGCATGTATAGGTCCTGTTTGTGCATGTGTGTGTTCGGACCTGTGTGTAATTGACAAACAGAGTGAAAAAATTGAATTTCCCCTTGGGGATTAATAAAGTATATAAAATAAAAATAAATAAAAATAAATAAATAAATTGAAGATATGCGGACGGTGCTGTTGCTGCATGCTGTTTGGTAACTGTGACTACTATCATCTCACATATCTGCAAAAAATATGAATCTAAATCTCCCTCATGCAAATTAAGTATGGTATGTTACCCTACTCACCACCCGATCTCAGTTTCTTAATATGCGAACATACTCTTTCGTTTTCTTCATCCCACCTGGGTTTCTATCCTCTCCTTCACAGCTGTTGTGGTTTGTATATTTATTTTGTTGTCCTCTTGCATCTGAAGTAGAGCAAAATTCAACTGTTTACTAAACCCCTCTGCTGAACAGGAGTCATTAAATCACAATTTAGGAAACTCTACAAACAGATATCTGCAAGAATCTGTAGGCAACGGTATGTCACAGTTTTGCATTCCTAGTCGCTGCTCTTTTATGCATGCACAGACACTCAGCCCTCAGTCAGTAATTTTGCACTTATCCTGCCTCTCTGCCACTCCTACCTGCCAACCAATCACCTGTCTATACTTTTCCCGCTCCTGCCTGTTGACCACGCCCACCTGATCAAGCAACTCAGTTCACTTGTTCCTCATTACTCTCAGCATGTATATATACCCCACCATTGCCATATTATTCTTTGCCACTCATGCAAGACTCTCCAGGACTTTATTCTGGACTGATCTCCCATCGTTGACCCTGCCTGCCTCTGACCTGCCTGCTTCGTCTGATTCCCAGTAAACGCCTCAGCCTTCTGTCCCGGACCTCAAGACCTGCTTCGGCGTCGTTGGTTCCTGTTGGCCTGTGGCTGCTTGGCAATACCATCCGACGACAACATGATGGTGTGAGTGTTCCAGTCAGCTTACCTGTGGTCCAGAGATTTTCACTGCGTAGCCACACATGCCATTGTGTGTGCCTCCTGTGAGTACTTACCTGCTGGCTTCTCAACCCTCTGCCTGGCCTTGACCTGTCTTGTGCCTTTCCCCCTGTGGTTCGACTGCTTGGTTGTGTACTTACCTTGTTTTGGATTTTCCACCTCACTGACTATGTCCCCTGCCTGCTCCTCCATGGTCCCGTTGCCTATTTCTGAAGTGAACTGTGTTTCCTGTTGGGCTAACGCCACTGCTCACTCACCTGCCTCCCGGCCAAGTGCAGCCTGCCTGCCAAGGACTTAGTGAAGAAACATTGCTGGAGTATTGAATTGTATTGTGTGCTGCTTACTTGTCCTGCCCTGAACCTGCCAAATTGTAACAGTAAACGTCAAACTGTTCCTGGTCTCCTTTGTGCTGCAATTGGGTCCTAACACAGGGGCCTAAATATAAAAAAAACAGATTTAACAGCTTGTGTATCTGCTTTAAGTTAAGCTGCTATTGTTAGCAGCATGCACCAAACTAGCTCGATAACATTAACTAACTCCATTAGCGTGGGGTTCAACGTTATGTGTGTGCCCTGTTCACGATAAGCAAAGCCATTGTGTGATATTTATTGACGGTATAGAAGGTGGCCCTGGATGCTATTAGCAACAACGCTAGCTCTGTCCTGCTCTATTGGATTTGGGAGAGTTTACACACCTGCAACCCCAGTCAGTGTTACCCTGAAGAATCCTAAGAGACCTGGGTATAGCACTGGAGGCAGGACCCATTTCATTTCTATAAAAGTTGCTTAGTGCTCCATACAGCCAAAAATGTTTACCTGTGTATATAAAATCTTCCGGATGATCAATGTTGCTTCTGCATCATTGGGCCCAGAGAGTAGGCGCACTAGAGACTTCCACTGGCCAAGCTGGCTACTTCCGGTTTAGCACTCCACTATCTTGAATGAGAATAATATGATTTAATTGTGCGACTCTTCTAGACTTTCCAAATGTCATCAGACTAAGTAGTGAAATAAGTCATTTTGCTGGGATTGTGATTGATTTACAGATGTCTTTTTGAGCCTAATGGCAACACATGATGGACTCAAATGGCCACTGTGAAAATTTACCTTGAAGCCTAGCACACTTCCTGAGGACGTGGTTACACCGTGACGATCTAAGAGCCGTAGCATGAGCAGCACATTAGCAACGCAACACAGCAGCTGCGGTCTTCTGTGTCGAACAGGATGTGTTTCGGTATAGTAGAGTAAAAGGTCACCTATGTTTGGCAGCATGCAGAACCCCACACACAATCACTTATGAGTGTAAAAGTCAGGACATTAAAAAGTAAGCTAGATTCAAGGTTTTAACTAATGCTAGCTTAATTAGCTGGCTAGCTACAGCTGATAAAATCTGCCAGGGAAAGTTGACATAAGACAGCAAAATTGCATACTACAAAAGAGCCTGCTTTTGTCCCATTGTTTATGAAATTATTAAGAATTTCATCTACCAAAACCTCCCACAGTTGTAGCCGCGGATAACATGATATTTCTTTCGCCCGATTTAAATCATTCTGATATTAGATTCCAGCTCTACTGTTATCATGACCCAAAGTATTTAATCTCAATCAGTTTTTTTGACTTGTGCAAAGATGTTCACCTACTGTGCAGTGTCTATTCTGCTGGAAATATAACAGAAAAAGACTTTTTCCCCAAAATTTACTGAGAAAATAAATCCTGAGATTCCTGGCATTTTTCATCTTTTCAAAGACTTGGTTGAACAACCCTCAAATCTTTCTCAAATAAAGTTGCAACCACCATGTTTCTGTCCCTCGCAGGAGCAACGTCACCAGTGGTGCAGTGGTAGTTAATGAGGTGGGTGTGCTCCAACGTAGATAGGTAGGTTGCCAGGGAGGATGTGGGTATACTCTCCTATATTACAATGACTTTTTGGCCGATTGGTGATTATACTGTCCAGAAAAAGAGGTGGGTATACCCCGTCTACCATAAAACATTTATTAGTAGCCTGGGCTATTATTTGCTTAAATCACTGAAATCAACAGGCTTATATTTGGGACAGGCTTTTAATTCCTTTCACACAAAACTTTGCTCAGCAAATTTAAACCAGCATGAATATATAGAGAGAGTTATGGCACTCATGGAGTTCACCACGTTATCCTTTTAAAAAAGTATTCAAACCTTGGATTAATTTTTGTGAAAAACCCTTTTGATTCTTCTGATCTGAGGACCCTTACAGAGGAGGAATGGATGAGGAATGGACACATAATTTGAGGTAGCCAACAACCCGCTTTTATACATGTGAAGAATGTCTATTAAAAGACTGAACTGCTTGGGAACCAGACCAGACTTCTAATTGAGACAGGCGTTTATTTGTCAAAATGTGTAGCCACACCAGGTTGGTAAAAGGGACTTGGTGTTCAGTTGGGGCTAGGCTTATAATTGAAGTTTTACAGTTTGCATACACTCTCCACTGCACTACCGAACATCACCTAATTTTAACTCCATGTGGAACAAACACACAAAAAAAGAACATATTTGTTCCAACCAGAGAGAAATTATCAAATTAAGTGATCCATAGTTATATTGCAATAATATTTCCCTATTTAACAGATTATTAAAGGTTTTATCTTCCCTTTTAACCCGATATAAAATCCCTTCAGACCTAATCGGATCGGGTCAGTCTCTTCCAAGACATATGAGGCATTTTTATTCTCATTTGGCTACTATGCAAACAATAGTATAGTAGAATATGAGGGTCTGTGTAAACTCACCTACTGTAGACTACACTTGTGCTTGTCAGATGTAGCAACAGTAACCATGGCGAATGGAGCATAACGCTTAAAGTTGAAGCTGCTGCTGCAATTAAGTTTGGGTTTTTCTTTCCATGTAGTTAGCCTCAGCCAGCACTTGCCAAACCAAACACTCAAGCCAAAGACTCACATATTTCACAGCATTATTAAGCTTCTTTGAGTGAGTTTTATTAGTTGAGTCATTTTGGATCTTGATGTGGTGATAAATCACACTGGATTGTTGTATTGGATTGTTTTAGTTAAGAGCTTTATGTCATTAGATGATAGAGTTATAAAGACTCTCTTGAAGAGAGTTGTTTACCACCCTGTTTTCTCTGAACCACATCAGTGTGATTTGGTGGTGAATTTCACTTTAATAGAGGTCATCCTGCATCTGTCCCGGTCTGTTTTGTTGCTGTCTGGGGGGTTGAGAAAATGCAGAAGGTCTGTCACTGGCTTTGGGTGAAGGGCTGAACATTTGGGGGGGGAAGCAGGGAAAGTAGGAGGAGACTGTGGGAGCAGGAGCTGGGGGGAGACTGGGAACAGATATATGATCACTTACTGGCAAAACTCAAGTACAGCAGCAGCTGTTTAGATTGAGTGTTAGTCATCGGCCTCTCTTCAGTCTCTGTTCCCCCCTCCTCTCTTTCTCTGTCTCTCATGAGAGTGTTGTGAATAGCTCCTGAAATAGAGCCCGCTGGAGCGTAAAGGGAAATGTGAAAGACGGCGTGGACAGAGGGGGTGTTTGTGTGAGCAATGTGATATGGTGCCAGTGTGAGGAATGTGTTCAAATGGCGAGATACGGAGTGAAAAGACCAAGAAAGAGTGACGTGACAGAGACAAGGCCACTGAGATAAGTGAAAGGGAGGAAAAGAGAGACAGAGAGAGACAGAGAAACAGAGAGACAGAGAGAGAGGGAGACAGAGACAGAGAAAGGGGTGGGGAGCCGGGGACAGTGAGGCGTGCTCAGACTGAGAGTCTGAATCTGAGAGAGGAAGAAAGCTGGTGAAGGTTCACCGTTATTTTTCCTGCCACACACACATACAATTATCCCGTACAGAAAGGATTTATCTTTGTGTTTTTTCACTCTCATACTGGATTTTATGGACCTTGGACTACAGAGAAGTCTGAAAATTCTTTCTTAAACTAGGAACTAAGGATCTAAACTTTTATCACAGGACATCAACCAGATTAACAAGATTAACAACTATCTCATAGTTCTGTTAAAGTCATCAGCAGTTTGGGAATATTACCTTTGACATGGGGTCTGGGAAGGAGCTACTTCTTTTTGGTAAGTCTATCAATGAGAGCCCAATGACTATGCGTGTGACTGTGTGTGTGTGTGTGTGTGTGTGTGTGTGTGTGTGTGTGTGTGTGTGTGTATGACTGGGTGGGTGGGTGACAGTTGCGAAAAAGGCAAAAAGAAAAAATTACAAGTACAGGGAAGTTAAGAAATGTAATGCTGCAAACTTCTAGTTTCTGTTTCTGACGGGGTTTTTTTTTTTAGCAATATGTGGCAACTATAGAAACATATGTAAGTGTTATTTCTTCATTCATTCTTCTCAATTTTAAATAACCTTAACCACTAATATAACATCTACTACCAGTGGTCACAACTTGTAAATTCAGGGTGACATTTTTAGAAACCTTATTCAAGGTCACATGTGCAACATCAGTCACAGTGAGCCCTGAGCAGCCACCCAGCTGCGTTTGCTGCTGTGATGTACGGACGGAGGTCAGAGAGGCTGCTGTGTAGTGTCTGGATTGATGCTGCAGGACTGACCAGGTCAGTTGGAGCAGCTTCTCAGGCTGTCAGAGTAAAATAAACCCAGAGTCTGAATGTGTTGTGGCAACGTGCAGAGGTCTGATGGCACACAGTGACTCAAAACGTGAAGAATCTATAAACCGCAAACCTTTATAGGATGGGGTTTTTACATCCGTGTCAGTCAAATTTCAGAAACTCACCACCAACATGTTTATAACACAGCTTGCTGGTTACACCTGAAAATGCAAAATGACAACTGAAATGAAATTAAAAAAAAAAAATACAAGAAAAAGTGTCTGTCAATATGAATTCTGTTCATTTATTTATCTGTTGTATCTAATGATCATGTTGCTGTTTCTTAACCACAGCTTCTTGCCACTCAGTGGTTTGGTTTTCAGGCCCACAATTTTATGGTTTTGGTTTCTATCACTCTCATCAACCTCGTTTCCTGCGGCAAATATTCAACTCGGAAGTTGGTGGAGACCAAAAATAGAGATAAAATAAGAGCAAATACTTATAAATTTGTCATTATCAGGATTATTCATTGTTATAAATTATTTATATTTATTTATTTAAATAAATGCTAAGGGTGCTCCATGTCTGCTGGATGTGTAAATATTTGCCAACCATTTGTTAACATGTTAGCCATAACAACTTTATAAGATGATAATATGTCAGTGTTGTGTTTACAACTTGTTGTGCTGCCTCTAGGTGATAAAAAACAATGAATAAACAAATAAATGCTGACTTACAGTACTGCATAATATACTGTATGTTTTGGTTTTAAAAACTTTGAAACCAGCTACGGTCTATCGGAGGCCCAGTTTGAGAATACAAGAGTGGCTGCTACTTTATATAAAGTTCTGCTATCAAAAGTCAAAAATAGCTCAGCTCTTACAAACTTGTTGTTTTTCTCCCGAGGAGCTATTCTATGATTTATGACCCTAAAATTATGCGTCAAATACTTTTTTTTTTTACTATGAAGAGCCAGAACAGCTGCTCATGATCTAAGTTTCTGCTCTTATGCTACTAGCTTGTAGAACACGAGCTGAAGCTGGTCCACAGTTTGTTTTATTGGCATTCGCTAAAATCTGCATCGTAATTTTGAATGTTTACTAAACACAGAGGAGTTGAGTTGTTATTTGTCAGTGCTGTCGTTTCAAAGGTCAGCAGAAGCAAATATTCTCTTAATCTTCAATCAATCAATCAATTTTATTTATAAAGCCCAATATCACAAATCACAATTTGCCTCACAGGGC
>NC_065510.1:30332510-30460138 GCF_006386435.1 Epinephelus moara | reverse complement strand
TGTGACAATAGTCATATGTGTATAATAACAGTAGAAGTATGACTAATGATGGCAGCAGCAGCAGGAGGCATCTGGCAGGACCACGGCAGCAGCACAACCACACACGTCACGCTGTCCAGGCACCGCTGTGATATTAATCTTGAAACAGGTACTGATGTGTAAACATGTGACTAAACAGCATTGAGCAGTCAGCTTGACTTTTGATCTGAGTAAAATGAGATATGTGGGTTCTAAGAAAATGCAGCTGCTCTCATGCACATTACACACATGGTGATGGAGGCAAACAATGGTGCATGCAAAAAGGCTCATGCTGTGGCTGCGTGTATAACTTCCACTTTCTGTCAGGCCCAAATGTAATGCGACAGGAAGAGAGACAGAGAAAAAAATGCGACATACAGTTTATGAAGAAATGTACGACAGAAGAGACACAGAGAGGAGCGTTTATGTTACAGACAACTACACTCATTCACCACTGTGCTTACTGGTGAATGAAAGTCAGCTGCGAGTCGAACACAAAGTCACTCTTTGTGTATTTCCAGACTTTGTTTCTGTCCACAGTTATTTAGTCATCAAGTTAGACGCAGTCACACTGCTTCACACACTCACTGACACTGTCGAATTCGGCCTGGTTTTCCTGAAGTGGAGTTTCTGTGGGAGCTCCAGCAACAACAGAGGGCTCATTGTGATTGAGGGAGGGAAACACTAGATTGGGATTTGGGCTATTTTCTTATAGCCCAAAGCGCTGTTTTCTGCTTTACCAGTGACTCATGAGTCAGAAAATGTGACTGACATGTGTCTGCTGTGGTGTAGGTAATCTGACAGGAAGGGGGTGGAGCCATGGAAGATGAAAACAAGCACACTAAAATAGGAAATGCACATATTTAACTCAACAAAACTGTGACAAAAAGGTCAAGCTTACTTACCAGTTGTCTTATGTGACTATTTCAGTGGACAAGAAGTTGCACTTCTATAAAATATATCCTCTATCTCAGAGGACAAAGGAACTGGGCCAGACATTGGACTGTGTTAGCAGATAGGTGATAGAGACACATAAGCTGTGTTTCCATAAACAGATTTTTATTTTCAATTTTAAATATCACATCAGAAAAGCTTTCTGAATTACACAAAACAGTTTTTTTAGGATATGGAAACGCCTTCGCAGAATAGCTTTGGATGTAGCAAAGATTTCACGTACATGACTGATCAGCTGTTTTTGCTGTTAGCGTCTTTTTGGATATTTCTATAGAGGCAGGATTTGTCTTCACCTGTGGACAGCATGAAACATGGCCGTCTGACATGACAGAGCAATTAAAGCTCTCTATTTTTCTCTCATAGATTGGTTAGATGGCCAAGGCGCTTTTTTTGTTTCCAGTTTACTTCTGCTGCTCTGTTGGATTACAGCCGTGTCTTAAGTGTAGCACCAACTTCTGATGAAAGTACGCTTTGCATAGCCTAGATTATATGCTTCAAAGCAGTTTCTATTTCGCATTTCTATTTTGTGACATTTAAAAGTAAAACCTTCAAAGCTTTTTGACATGTTTTTATTTTGCCATAACTCTGGACCACCATTGCTGTAAATCTAAGCAGACTGCAGCTGCGTCCTCTAAACTTTTTACAACAGAGGGATACTTTTTGACGTGTAGATGAAAAGCATTGTCACTGAAAACTGTGTAATAGCTCCACGGCAGAGCTGCATGTAACTCTTGACTTTTTAGTCTGGAATAAGATTGTGATTTGTTGCAGTGTGATCGGTGGCACGCTTTAAGTGCAATGGCAAAAATGGAAATGGGGCACCACTACTGGGTGCAGGGTTGCACTTAAAGTTTATTTTCTGTTCAAATGTCACCAGTTAAATGGCTTTTGGAGCCAGCTCAAGGCTCAAGGGTTACTTGGATCATTCAAATGTCCTTTCTGGGAAGAACCATGCTTGGAAATTTCCCATAAAGGCCTGACTGGCTGAATGCCTTAAAAAGGGGCACAACACACAGATTCGGTTGCTCTGCTGTGTCTTCCTTGTTCAGATTTTGCTTTAACTGTGAATTGAAACTAAATCCCCTCTCTCTCTGTCCCTGCAGGATTACTGTGTATGCTGGCTAAATGCTCCTCTGAGTGTCCAAAGGGCTTCACATCAGAATCCGGTCCATGCACTGGTAATAATCTGCCATGACCTCTCATTGAAACTGGCCCTCTCCACTGTCCTGCATCTGTCCACCACTGCTTTTATTGTGGCTTCTACTCAAGACAGGTGCTGTTTTGCATTTCCAATGCCTCTTACTGGAGTCGACCGGGAAAAGTAGCCTTATTTGTCACAATTCACTTAGTTTTTCCATTTTAGGAATTCAACTTGCAGCGCTCATTTCCAGTGTGGATTGCAATGAAAACAACAGCAGAAGAGGTTTAAATTCTTGGATCATTACAATTTCAAACAACTAGAAAAAATAAATACAAGTGCCCTGACAGCAGTGTTGTAACCTCATCCTGGTGATTATGATGGACTGAGGAGCTTAAAGAAAAAGAGCTCATAAGAAAGAGTGCTTAAAATCAAAATGAGAAGTTTACGATCTATTGACAGAGTCACAGCAAAAACATGTCTTATTATGTGTTGTTCTGTGAGATTCACCACTGTAACTGTATTCTCTTTGTTTTTATTTATTTGCATCTAAATCTACAGACGTGGATGAGTGTGAAGAACAAAAACCATGTGGGAGATACTCACACTGCTTCAACACAAATGGCAGCTATTACTGTCAGTGCAAGTCGGGATTCAGAAACCTCAGAGGGGGTGTTAACTTCACGCTAGGGGGACATTGCCAAGGTGAGCCTGAGTGTGTGTGTTAGTGTGTGTGACCTGTGTTTCTCTCTTGTCCAACTGGTCTGTCTTCACTTGTTCCTCTGGCAGATATAAACGAGTGCACTGATCAGGACAATGTCTGCGGCCCCGCTGCAAATTGTTCAAACCTGATTGGAAGCTACAAGTGCACCTGCCACTCTGGGTACATCAACACCACCGGTAGCCCTGGAAGCTGCACAGGTGAGTAGTGTCTACTTATTTGTGTCTACATTTGTCTGCAGTTGATTGGGGCTGTGCTGGAAGTTTGCTGAAATCACGAAACAAATGTGTTTAACAGAATCATAGAGATGAAAGACAACACGCCTCGACAGGTGGGAGACAAAGACCAGGAAGAGGCTATGACAGCAGGCCTTTCACACTGCTTTTAAGTGTAACCATTAAGGCCATGACACACCAAACTGTTGGCTGGCTGTCGGTCAATATCAGGGTAGTTTTAGTTTGTCCCACACCATTAGCACCAGTCAGCCCTTGTTGGCTTTTTTAATGGCCAGTACAGCATGCTGAATATGTGTCGGAGACAGCGGAGCCTGTCGGTGAACAAAATCATGCTGATTGGCAGTTCAGCTCCGTGGACGAGAAGAGGAACAGAAATGAGGAAAGCAAACAAACAGCTAAAGTCAAGAGGACTTGAGAACGAAACAAACATGTTATATTAGGAAATAAAAATTTTCTCAGCCACTGAGCTCTTCAGCAGAAATGTTTCCTGATAATTTGTGCTACTGTTCGCCATTTGTTCTTTCAATTTTGTGTTGTGTTGTTAAGGTGCTCACTGGTAACTTGTTTTCTGAATACATCCTGTCGGTCTTCATTTTCTGAATGACAAATACGGACCACTGCCACCTGCTGGCATGGAGAGTTATTTCCTCTCACGCAGATGCAGAATATATGTGCTAATTGGGTGTTGCCTGTAGTCTTACTGTACGTTCACACCAGAAGCTTTCAAAGAGGCAAAGTCAAGAAGCATGACTGTCAAAAATATTTGTGGCAGCTTTGGTCGCTTTAGTCGCTCGTCACGTGAATCATTGAACGTTCGATCGTGTAAGTACAAACTACTGGCTTGAAAGCAGCGTACAGGTATATGCTGCTTGCTGTTGTCCAGTCAAAAAGCTCACAGTTGGCCAACAGAAAGTTATGTTTGGTCAATGAAAACAGAAAACGTATGTCAGCCCATTCAAACCAAGCAAAGAAGACTTGCATGCTACGTCGCAACATTAGCCTGCAATTCTCTCCTCTATTACTAACATTACACACTTTAAAACTCACCAGACCAACCAACTACCTCCGCAACATGGTCCTAAGCCTCACTGTTTTTATTTTGGTCTCTGTAACGGAACAGCAACACATTAATCAGGACTGAGTGGGAGAGAACGCAGGTAATCAACTTCTCGGTATCCATTGTCGGAGCAAGTGTGCTGTAGGAACCAAAGTTACATGGCTTGTTCTCTGGGACCTGCTTCATTGAAGCACGTCAGCATTCAGGCTGGTTGACGCCGAACTGCGTCAGAGCTCATTACCATAAAGTTAAACAAGTTTTAACTCCCCTCCAGACTGCTCCGCTTGCTTTGGTCGCCCAAGACACGTGGCTGACGACCAGGTCGCCCAAGTCGCCGGGCTCTCATTGAAAATGAATGACTTCCGCCGTTTTGGAAGCTCTGGTCGCTGTTGGTGTGAACGTAGTTAGGGGTGTCTTGAAGTGCAGCTTTTTTGGCTAAGAAACAGGTGATGTGAAGCGACGCAACAGTCAGCCTTTGTCCCCACTAGTTCTTTGATGCTGGTTTGTTGCGTGTGGACTGAATCCAAATGGAAAAGACAATGCACTGTCTTCTAAAAGCTGTGAAATTGTCAAAGTTTCCCGGAGCATCTCAGCTACTTGCTGCTATTTGATCATCAGATGATAACGATGTCTACGTGTCCTCTGTACTCCATTTTAGCTGATTTTCTTGCCTGTGCCAGTATGTAACAAGCATACTGAGGCCTTATTGATTAATCAACATAGTGTGGAAAGTAGGACACCAGTGTTGCACACGCTGGCTCCATATGCATATCTCTTTTATTTAGATGACTTGACCTTCTTTAAGATCAACAGTCATGGCTTGAAGAAGGCCTGAGCGCTGAAACTTCATCTAAATAAGCAAGTGGTGCATACAAAGCCAGAGTACGCACCAACTGTTTCTTACTTTCACATCAATGGCCAGTGATCAGCACCTCGCTTGGTGAACGTTAAATACAACATAGTGTAACGGCAACACAAGTAGAGGTGAGTCATTAAGCAAACTGACTTAGTGATATTGATGCGTTTACTAAAGGAAAAAAAAATATTTGTAAGAGGAGGAGAGTGGTTCTCTTTTCCGATTCTTCGATTCATCCTTTGGGAAATCCCGAAGCTTTGCAGTTAAGAACAGAAACAGCAGCTCTAACAACAATTACAGGGTAATTTAACAGGGACATGGGCATGCTTCTCACATAAAAAAAAGGTAATAGTTATGAAAGAATGAGGAAATGAATAGCTCCCCTTCACCTTAAGGGACATTTCAGAAACAAAAAACAGCCTGATCTTCAAGAGGTTACACATGCTTTTGTTTCATCATGATATAACCATTGTTACTCCCTGTACTATGATCTAAACTGCAAAGCCATCTCCTGCCTCCTGCCAGTACAAATTGCAGCTCTTAACAACATCTCACAACACCAGCTGCCGGGAAAGTGCAGAACTTGTCTAAGATCCTTTTGCCAACAATGAAAAATACTCACACGACCGTATCGCGAGTTACATTGCTGAGAAGTTTCTCCCATATGCAGTACCTGCTATATTCAGATTTGTTTCACACTGGTCTGACTTTGCCCTTGAAGAATGTCAGTAATTACTTACGTCTCTGTTCTCTCTCCTCACACAGACATAGATGAATGCAAGGCTGAAATGCAAAAAGAAGACCTCTGTGGACCAAAAGGGACTTGTGTAAACACCAATGGGAGTTACTGGTGCAGCTGTTCAAAGGGATACAGCAATTACGGCAACAAAAGGACCCCGTGTTCAGGTGAGTGTCTGCGTACATGACCACTACTTTCTTTCATTGCCTCGTTTCAAGCCTCTCACTATTCATGACTAAACATCCCAACACAGATGTCATTGTAGTAGCTTTGGGTATTTTCTGTGTTGACTCATCCGACTGCAGACAACCTGTGGTGTATGTCTCACAGGATAATGGTATGACTTCCTGTCCAGTGCTGCTGCTTTGCAGCGTAGATTTGATCACACTCCTCTGCTTTCAGTGCATAGTGTAGTGAAGAATCGCAACTGGTGAGATGATAATCTGATGTTTCATCTCTGTTCCATCTAGAGCTGAAGTGTGACAACTTCAACGGAAATAGTGGGCCTGCACCGGTAAGATGCACATTTAGATTAAAATATTATTATGACTGTATTATGCTATATTAAAAGGTTTATTTTCACACTTGCAGCTCAGAGTGCAGGGACAAGTGTGAGAACATTTCAGTCACTAAACCATCCCGAGGCACTGTAGGGTTAAGTATATGAACTTTAGTATAAGGCAAACTGAATAGTCCTATTATTCTCTTCCTCTTAGTTGCTTGAAGGCCTGGCAGACATTTTGTTCATGATGAAAAACAGCTGTTTGGCTCTTTCTAACCCGAGCACTGCTGGTGAAGGGAAGACTGATGGAGAGGCTCTACTGGAGGTCAGACCAGCAGACAGAAAACTCAGACACACTCATTCTCACACACGCAAACACCTACAGTATTCTTAAATTCCCCCTGTTGTTTCCTTCCATGTGGACAGAAACTTTTCACAGCGACCGAGACCATCCTGTCGCCCCGTCACCTGGACAGCGTTGAAGATGTGAGCGGATTGCTTGAAACTGTGGAGAATGCTATTATGCTGATTGGCCCACAGCTCAAAGACAACCACACCAAGCTAGAGACCACTGAGACAGGTAGGGGGAGTTTAATAAACGACAGTGGGGAAAGCAAATGTGAACTGCGTCATTTGAAATGAGCTATCTGTTCAAATAGACGCACAGATTGCAGTGCAGAGGGGGAGGACTCGACCAACTGGCCCTATCCATCTGACCAATGAGAACGCTACACTCGACACTGACTGGACAATAGCAGCTGGGGAAGGACCATACCCTGGTAAACCTCTCTTCTCTTTTGATAAATAAGTCACAGTTTTAATGTTTGTCAGTGAACACTATCATATTTCTTTTTGTCTCTTCCAGGTTTTGCTCTGGCTGCATTGTTGAGCTACAGGAACCTTGAGATATCTGTTAACCGGTCCTTTGATGAGATCACGGGACATGAACGAAATGGAGTGGATCCCTCCCTTCAGATCTCCTCTCGAGTTGTGTCTGTTGTGGTCTCCAACCCATCCACTCAGAACCTGAGCCGCAATGTCAGCATCACCCTCAAACATCTCAAGGTAGTCCCACCATCTGTCCTTCAGTCCTCTCCTCTCAGTGTGGTCCAACTTCTACCAGTGTATTTTTGTGTAGCCACTATAGTCACAACAGTTAGGAACACTGGAATATGAAAATATGAATAAAACACAAAGCCTACTCTTGACACGATGGAATTGTTTTGTGCACATAGGCCCAAGACGAGTCTCCTCAGGTGAGCTACATCTGTGCATACTGGACTGAGAGCGGGGCCTGGTCCACAGATGGTTGTCATAAACAACAGTCCACCGCCACACACACAGTGTGTATGTGTGAACACCTGAGCAGCTTTGCTGTTCTCATGGCACTCTACCCGATAAAGGTAAGAAACACACACACACACACACACACACACACACACACACACACTGGACAACCCCACTAAGAAAGTAGTTTTTATGATGTGCAAATAAAGCATTGAAACAAACTGTTTCTCTTTGGTAACATTTAAAATAATTTTGGCCTCGTAGCAGAATCATCTGTGTGGAACCCCCTCATGTCCAGTAGTAAAATATATAAATGAACAAAAAATTAGTGAAATAACTGAAGAAATTATTTAAACTCATTATTAAACATGCTCTATCCAAAATTCGGAGTATATGAGTTGTCTGGACACGGTTCTTAACATGGACATGGCTGCGGATGGACGCTACAAAAGCCCCAGGAACAATGCCAGTCTTTGAAGCCAAATTTAGATTCTTGCTAACTTCGGGGTCCATCACATGAAGCCATTGGGCCCAGAAAGACTCACATTGTGAGTGAGAAATCTGAAATTCAGTGGATACATATTTCTGATGGTCACAATCCCTGCGAAATAAGCTTTAATGGCTTTGTGCGCCACTGAGCAGCTTTCACTGGAATTACATGGGTCTTGCCTCCAGCGCTGTATCTTGCAACAACACCATTCTGATATCATCTGTAACTGCTGAATCAGTGCAGTGCAAAGCAATGCAATGAGCTAGCCAGTGGGCCGAACTGGCTTACCACAACAAACCACAGAGAAGCTCGGATTACAATACATACAAAGGTGACGTTGCTTCATCCTCTGCTCAGGACGCTATTACTCCACCATATCTTTACATAGCAAATAGCGGTTTGCTGCTTTAATAATGCTCTGAATGTCGCATACAGGACCTTTAATGTTTCATCATAAATTTTTATAATAACTCAGTTTATTTGTTTGTTATTATTTCATTTCAAGTCTGTTTTTATTTCATGATGGCATTTTCCATTATAACATATTCTAAAGCAACAACAGTGGCATTATTGTTGCTGTAAACACACACACATTATGTTGTAAATTATAACCTCATACAGTACCTCCAGTTAAACACTTTGGGACCTAACATGTCTTCTCTACTAGCACACCTTTGGGCTCCAGTTGGTGACCAAGATCGGGCTGACCATCTCCCTGCTGTGTCTCATACTGTGCATCATGACGTTCAAGTTCTGCCGCTCCATACAAGGGACCCGCACCACCATCCACCTGCACCTCTGTATCTGCCTCTTCATGGCTGACCTCATCTTTCTGGCTGGCATTTCACGAACTGAACCTGTGGTATGTTTGTGCAAGCAGCTAGCGACTTCAGTCACACGGACTGCAATAATCTGAACATGACCTTGTCTTTAATAAGAAAGTAATTGGATTAAAATGTTGACAGTGGGTCCCACTCATCTTCCTGTTTACATGCAACAAAGCAGACAGCCCAGTTAATAACTGAAGAGGCTCTCTTCACATCAACATCAGAGCGTTCCTGCAATATTAAACCTCAAGCCCGTCTTCCTGCCACGTTACAGCTGAGTCCCCTTGTGGTTATCTTGAGGCGAAAAAGGGGGAAAACTCTGCTTCGAGACTTTTTCAGAGACAGTACTCTTGAGAAGGCTGACAGTGGAGTGGAAAATCCCAAAATGACCAAAAAGGAAGTTTGTTTGTTCTCACATACTTGTAGAGAGCGACATTGTAATACCTATGTCATAATCTCTGGTGCAAAATACCTCTATTGAAGTACAGTTTTGGGGAAGTTATACTTTCCATTTTATGCAACCTTACATACTCCACAGTATTTCAGCTTGAACTCATTTTTACTCAACCACAGTAATTTGAAAGCTATAGCTATTACAGTAATCACACATAACCAGTTCGTGTTACATTTTTACAGCTGTATAAGTATAATGGGCCTAGACAGCACCTGGTGGTGATCAAAGTGCCAAAAAATACACTTGAAAACCTCTTTCCAGAAGTCATGGCCTGGTTACTAGGATAACCCATAGTCCTTGCTGTGAGCAGTTTAATGTAGAAACGATTTTCTTTCCACCAAACTACACAAACCAATCATATCACCATGCAGAAGGAAGTGTGCATCTACCCTTAACTCACCTGGCATCACAAAGCTAGCTAAGGGTGCCTTCAGACCTATGGTGTGTCTCAAATCACATTTCCGTTAGTACACTTCTATGTTGTATACTAAGTGCACTATGTACTCATTGGTGTAGTGCGCAAATTTCGACAGGGTAGTGTTGTCTCAAACCAAACACGGCTGTTGTGCACTCACCGGAAATGATGACCTCAAATTAGCTAGTTAGCAAACTAGCATTAGCATTCGCGTTATCGTTGGCGGTACCAAATCATTACAGACTGCTAAACTAACCCAATAAACATACTGCTGGCTTATACCAGACAACAGTATAGTGGTGCTCAGTGCAAAAAAAACATGTATTTGTACAATGCAGTGACGTTCACAGTCACACAGTCCTCGGCCGCCATTTACAGTTTGAAAAGTGGTCCCTCCCATTCTGCTACGTAGCCAAGATGGTGACCATTGAGGACGAGAAGTGTCCATAGTTCCACACTCAACTTCTTGACCGTTTTGAGTGCACCATGCCGTAGTGCACTGCATTTTTCCATACTTCTCAGTGTGAACGCACTATGCACTCAAAATATTAAGTGTAAGTACAGAAGTATGTGATTTGAGACACAGCACTAGACTTTGCTTGCTTTGGTCCGAGTCAGGGACTTATTTTGTTACAAAGTTGCACAATTGCCTAGAGTTGGTTCATGTTCTCACGGCATCATTTACAAGTGGACCAGATAAAATGCCTTGCGCGAGAAAGCTACTCTTGATTGGTCAGAATTTCCATGCGGGACAAATCCAGGGAGTAAACAAAACACTGAAGAGTACACTTGTAAGGTAAATGTGACACTTTCTAATGTCACAACAATGGAGGGACAACTACGCGGTTTGATTTTAGTGCTGGTCATCATGTACAATATTGCTGTCATTGTTCATTTTAGGTAAACCATACAGTTTGAAAACGAGGTGCGGCTCCAACGAGAAAGTACAATGTTTTGATGTACAGTGATACAGTTGGCAGGTGTAGTTTGGTCGAAAGAAAATAGTTCCTACATGAAACCGCTCACAACAATCTTGAGTAACTGGGTCATGATTTCTGGAAAGAGACACTGCTGTTGAGTTTTTCAAATGTTTTTTCTGGGTGCTTTGATCACCACAAGCCAAGTGCCATCTAGTTTCATTATATTCAAGAGACTGGCTGATATCTCCAACACTGCAACTCACACAAAAACAATTTAGACTGATAATTAACACTGCAGCTAAGAGGAAAAAACATATTTATCATTTTAGTGTGATCTGTCCCTTTAAGGATTTAACTCCCTCCACCACAGGATTTGATTTAATTAATCTGACTGTAATCTAATGGAGCTCATGAACATCAAAAAGAACTTGAACATTTCCTGTTCATAGTATTGCCTTTATCAGATTACTGCTGTGAGACATTTCATTCCTCCGCTCCCTCCTCTCTGATTTTGTCTCTCTTTGTGTTGTCATGTTATGTTATTACAGGGCGGCTGCAGGTTTGTTGCAGGGCTGCTACACTTCTTCTTCTTGGGGGTGTTTGCCTGGATGCTGTTAGAAGGGGTTCAGCTGTACCGCATGGTGGTCCTGGTGTTCAACGCCACCATTCGACCCCTCTACTTATACATCGCTGGTTATGGGACACCACTTGTTATCGTCATTATATCTGCCATCTCTAGACCAGATGGATACGGCACTGATCAGTAGTAAGTGTTACATGATGTGTGTTTGCATACTTGATGTGTGATAGCGATTACATCAGTGCATTACACAGACCTGCTGTTATCTGTCTCGATGACGTCAGGAAAAACCCTGTCATGCACATGTGTTTCCTCCCTCCTAACTAGCTGCTGGCTGTCCCTGGAAGACGGCCTCATCTGGAGTTTCTTCGGCCCTGTGTGCTTCATCATCATCATCAACGTCTTCTTCTTCATCGTCACCGTCTGGAGGCTTGCCCAGAAGTTCACCAGCCTCAACCCAGACCTCTCCAAACTGCACAAAATTAAGTCAGTCTGTGTGTTTGTTTGCTTGTGGCTTTTTTGTGTGTGTCCGCTCCTGCTGTTGTAATGTGTTCCGTAATGTGACCCTCACTTGTTCCACTGCGCATGTCCGCACCATATGTCGGCTAAATGGAGCAGCTTGGGGAACTGAAAAATGCACGGATGGAAAGAATGTGAGAGTTTTGTGGGGGGAAAAATGTAGCCAGTGTTTTCATAGTACCAGCTCTGCTCTCTAATGCTACTGAAAGGCTCCTACCTTCATCTGTGCACGCTCATTTTTTACTCCACTCAATGCATTTGTAGACACCACTGTATAAACATGTGCAGCTGCAGAACACATCTTGCCTTTGATTAAAAAAAATCCATCCTTGGATAAACTGGTTCATTAATCAGTGCTGTTCAGTTTAGTCCAGGGAATTGGGAATGTGAAGCGCTTGTGCTAAAATAAAGGGAGTATTTTTTCAGGTAGGAAAAACTCAGACAGCATTAGATTATATTTAAAAAAATTCTGTCAGTGGAAAATGTGGTACACTATCCAAATTTTAGTTGAATTTCTCTGGTTCTAAGGGACTTAGATTAAAACCTGGTGTCCTAGATGATTAAACTTTTATATGCTATTAATCTCCTCTGTATGTTAATGAGAATGATATTGATTAGTAGGAATAAGAGGAATTAATCACCAAATACCTCAAGGGGCCCATGCCCCAAGAGTCCATTGCTGGGTATTTTTAAAGCAGTGCTTCTGAGCATGGATTTTCCCCTTAAGCTTATCTTCTATATTCATCAGTTCTCTTTGGTTCCTCTTCTTCCACCGTCTCTCAATAGACAGTTAACAGCTGCTTTGCTTTGCACCAATCCCCCCTTTACTATTCCTTTCCGCTCTTCAGGGATTTTCCAGATACTGGAGTGGTATCTGACTCATCCGTGTCATGTTAATCTTTCCTTTCATTCTCTATCTGTTGTCTTTTCTCTGACCCATTACCACCCTCTTCCATCCTTCTGTTTTGTCTGCAGAGCTTTCACCGTGACAGCTATCGCCCAGATTTGCATACTGGGTCTGATGTGGATGTTCGGGGCCTTCCTGTTTGAAGATGACAGCATAGTAGTGGCATATATCTTCACTATCCTCAACAGCCTGCAGGGAGCACTGGTCTTCATCATGCACTGCCTACTGTCCAAACAGGTAGGATATGACAGGTGTGTGTGTGTGTGTGTGTTTGTGTGTGTGTGTGTGTGTGTGTGTAACCGGGTCTGTATGCATGAGGCTGAGAAAGAGATAAGATAAAAGTATAAAAAAAAAAGAAACATGAGAAAGTGTAAGAGGAATCTAAGCAGTGGATTTTTGCCTGATGTTCTGCTGCCCCCTGCAGGTCAGAGAGGAGTACGCCCATTTCCTCTCCTGTATCTGCACACCACAGAAGAAGAGATACTCGGACTTCAGCAGCACAAATCCCTCCAGCAGTCAGTCACAAGTAAGCATCAAGTGACATCACTCACTGTCACTCTCTCTCACACACACATACACTAAACTGCTGTTAGCCTACTTAAGTACAACTTTGGCTGACACATAGAGACACACAACCATTCACACTCACATTCACACCTACGGCCAATTCAGAGTCACCAGTTAACCTGCATGTCTTTGGACTGTGGGAGGAAGCCGGAGTACCCAGAGTAAACCCATGCTGACAGGAAGAACATACAAACTCCACACAGAAGGAGATCCCCCACCCTGGGTTTGAAGCAGGAACCCTTTTAGTTTAAAAAGACCGAGGCGGCCTTCCGCAACTGGAGGGGCTATTGAAGACTTGTGGGAGGGGCTGTTGATGACACCGCAAGTGTGAGCCACTGGCGGTGGATAAACAGGAAACAGCTGATAGCAGGAATGAGCAGCTAGCAGTAAGAGGGAAACACAAACCTGACAGACACTGTAAAGATGAGCCACTGGGGAGACAAGGAATTGTGTGCCCTCCTTGCCCTCGCAAACAAAGAGGCCATTAACCGTCAGATGACAGGGACGGTGAAGAACGGGCCGACTTACGAGAGAATCGCCGAAGGACTGACTAGCTGTCCCACGTCACTGTTTACGTTGCACGCTGAGCTACACGTTTTGTTACTTGCTCACGCCCCCCATTGCCCCGAAAAAGGCGCATTCTGTATAAACTAAAGTAGGCAGCATTTTGCTGCACTCCACGATTTTGTTTTTGTACTGCCAATACTGAACGAAGACTGATTGGGCTTTCCTGCAAATTTGTACAATTCCTGTTTAAAAGGGCTAATGCCCACAGCACCACTGTGCTGCTACAAAAATAGCAGGCAAAGTGCCAAAAAAAATAAAAAATGCATGTTAGTAGTCAACAATTCCTGCATAGCATACCTTTAACTACATTTTGTTGACAATACTTAATAATGTTAACTTAAGTATACTTTTTAATGCCTGACTTTTCCTAATTATAGAATATTTTTTACATTGTGATACTGCTGCTTTATATTAATAAAATTGTACCTCTCCCATTGCTGCAGACACATAACATTATGTCGTCTAACATTTTTTCTGACATCGTGCTGTTTGTCTTCATTCAGGGTTCTCGGAGTGGACACCACACCGGAGAATCCCAAATATAAAGTAATATCTTTTATCCTCCCCCAAAGACAAACTATCCCACCTTTAAGCTTTCTGGGCTGAGTAAGGCCTGATTTTAAAGGTTTGGATGACTTCAAATAAAAATTCAGTCATTATTAACTCACCTCGATGTCAGTTGAAAAAAGTATTCAGGGGCCCTCCAAAAGGTCACACGATAAATCCGAGATGTCTCATGTGACATTTAACAAGAGAGAGAGAAGTTAATGGGACCAAACTAAAAAACTCCACTAATCTGAGTAGCATCATCTGCCAGTGAATTGCATTATGGGTCAGAGAGTCTACCATTTACCACTTTTTGCTTATTCCCCTCACTGTTGTTGCTCTACAGTGATCTAATGATTGATCAAGTTGTGTTAATGATGACTGAATTTTTGTTTTAGTGTGTCATTATTGTCACAGCAGGCAAGAAGTAGCCAACTTCTAAAGTGTTTATTCAGGAACTCTTTAAGTGAAAGTGAAGGTGTTTCTTATTGGTTCTTCCAAAACATATCACAATATAAGCTGTATTGCCTTCAGGGGGATTTAAAGTAAAATACTGACATAGACTATTTATTTTCAAGTGCAGACTATAAAGTCTATTTTATGTAGGCTACAAGAACATATGAGTGATGCTCTTTATGTTTAAAGCATGAGCAGACAGTTTGCGCTGTATTTTATATAAATGTTTTATGTAAAAATAAGGGTGAGGGTGCTTTTTGTTACGGGGCTCCTCACAGAAAATATTTGTGTCCATGTACTGTGTTTAACAGTATGATAAAGAAACAGCTTGCTGAGCATGCAAATGACTGACAGAGTGCCTCTGACGTTCCCTTTATGTCCCGGCAAATCCCATGTGGGCTCTTGGAAGGATTTTGCATCTGTTGTTTCTCAAGTTTAAACAAAATAAGTGTAATCACTTGTGGCTAATCTTAAAGAATCTTTCTCGATTTACAGCTGAGCTGTGCTTTCTGTCACCGATGTATGAGAAGATATATTACTTCTTTTGAATTAGCAAACAGGAAAACAAATCAAGCCCAAACTAGTTTCTTGGGAAATTCACAGAAAGAGGCCCACCCTTCTGATAAACCCTCAGTTTCCTGTAATCTAATTGTGTTTATGGAATAAAATTCCATTTCGGTGTCATGTGTTTTTTTTATTACAGTAGTTATTCCTCCACACATTGTCAGTGACGGTAAGGTGTCAAAACCCTGAAATGAGAACTATTCAGTCATTTTGATGAGGTCTGATGGGAGCTGTACAGAGTTGTACATGAGTTTATGTTATTGCACTTTTCTGTTGTAAAAATGATAATCCAGCACATCGTAGTTCACATGGTGCATGTGATAATCAAGAAGACTTGAGAACCAGCCTTGCTTCAGGACCTGAATAGTTTACTTGTTGTAATAAAGCTATCAATTATACATTTTTAATTGTTATAAAAAATGATCAGAGACTTTTATCTGCAGAGAAAAAAGAAGCTGTGCTAGAATCCAAGTCAGTCTTTTAATGTGATGAAGACCTCATGTGTGTGGGTTTCAATAGCTAAACTGTTTGTAGGTTCTTACGTGTGGCTGCACTGTTTTGTGACCACCGATACCTTTAATTCATGCATTGCAAAATGTATTTTTATGTGAAAAAGCTATGCACATTTTGCAGCATCTGTGAATGTGAGGTTCTTGTTAGAATATACTATAGGTGTTACAGTTTGAAGTTATATGAACTTATTTTTCTACTTTGTTTTGTTGTATGTTGTTTGGTACTGTTTTCTTTGAAGACTATGCACCGCGAGATTTATTAAAGCTTCTACTTCATCTGAACAATCTGTTAAGTGTGTGGTTTGTCAGCATTATTCCAGACAGACAGGTAGATAAACAGATACATAGACAGATAGGTAGGTGTGTATGTAAGTAGATAGTTAGACAGACAGACAGACAGATATTGGTTTGGATCGGTCCGCCGGTTGGTCGAGACAGACAGACAGACAGACAGACAGACAGACAGGTAGGTAGGTAGGTAGGTAGGTAGGTAGATAGATAGATAAAGAGATAGATAAATTAGTCGGTTGGTAGACAGACAGACAGACAGACAGACAGGTAGGTAGGTAGGTAGGTATGTATGTAAGTAGATAGTTAGACAGACAGACAGACAGACAGATATTGGTTTGGATCGGTCCGCCGGTTGGTCGAGACAGACAGACAGACAGGTAGGTAGGTAGATAGATAGATAGATAGATAGATAGATAGATAGATAGATAGATTGGTCGGTTGGTAGATAGACGGACAGACAGACAGGTAGGTAGGTAGATAGATAGATGATAGATAGACAGATTGACAGATAGGTAGACAGATACACACACACACACACACACACACACACACACATATAGATATATTGATAGATAGATTTTCCTCCAGTAGGCAGATTAAATTGGTCAGCATGAGTCACACTACCTTAAGAATATAAGCCTAAAATTTGTCAGTATGTTTGTAAGTTGTGACATTGCTCGCCCGCATGCATCAAGGTAATAAACAACCAAGGGCCGTTCCTAAGAACTCATTGCCAGGAAGATCACGCAAATTACCATCCATTCGATACTTCTGTGGTGGAAAGTTACAGTACAGGGTATAATTAACTGTGGCAAAGGCTACTTAAAAAGACATTACAAAATTTTTGTTTGAATAGCATTTGCAATGCTAAGTGTAGCACAAATAAAGTTAGCAAAGGAACTCAGTATTGTCCATTACACAGAAGAAATTCTCTCTTCAGTATGCTAACATTAGCTACAGTAAGAGTCAGGCTGTAGCATCAAACTCTCTGATGATAAAATGTAATGTAATGTGGGACATCAGGTTAAATGGGACAAATAAGATTTTACATCCTGGGCTCTTTGATAATAGCAGCCAGTCACCGAGATGTTATTGATTGTCACTATGTGCCTTACATGAAACAATCATTAGTCTGAGACAAATTGTATGGGCAGAGCAAAGAGTCTCAGAACTTGGAAGAGGAGCCATGCGCCATGTTGCTTTCTCTTTTTTGGTAATTGGAGTACTACAGCTGAAATAGTAAGGGTATGACAACAAAAATGATTCTATGATTGATGTTGCATTTTATTAACTGTTTGATTTATAATCAAAATATTTTCACAATACATTTTTTAAAATCAAACCAGCATGTTATAAGGCTTCCAGGTGCCATAAAATCATGAGTTATGCGATTGTGTGCCATCTTATAATATTACAGATATTTTTAGCATTTTTAGCATCACTTAGAAAACATTTAAGATGATGCAGTGAGTCCATGTCAGCCACAGTAGTCCAGAATAAGCCATAATTGTTACACAAACAAACACAAGCACACACATGTCCGGTGTAGACATTATGGCACCAAGGAAACAGGCAGCAAAAGTGCAGGGGAAGCACAGCAGAAAAGTTTAGTTACACTGATGATTTACTGAATTCATGACTGAATAGATACATGGATTTAAGTGGATAAAAGGATTTTTTGAGTCTTATTTTGAAGGTAACACTGTCTAAAGCAGCCTATCAACACCACTAACAGGTCTAAATGAGCATTCATTAATATGTTCTAGCACAAGATGGTTGGTCAGCAGTGCTATTTATGAACATTTGATGAGAGTTGGTGGTGAAAGCAAATTAATCTGTCATTGTTAGTGTCTCTGTTTCCCTCTGAGACTTTTACATTTTTTGGTTTTGGAGTCCATAGTTAGCCTCACAAGGAAGATTCAAGACTAGTCACTGCTACTGAGGTTCATTTAGAGATGACCTCAGCAATATTTAGAGGAAAAGGTGCCAGGCCATAGAGGTAGTTGACAAAATGTTAAAAACTTGTCAAGTGTCAAACTTATCAAGTTCTGCCTGTTACATGCATTGTCTTCTTTCAAAATACACTCTGTTTTCACAGGAAATTTAACGTTTACATACAGTCTCTTTCAAAATAAACACACTAGTCAGTACAACAACACAAATTGATGATTTTTTCCCCCTTCAACAACTAATACACAGTAGGCAACAAAAACGTGTGGCTAGGTTTAGGTAACAATTTTAGGCAACAAAAACACATGTTTAGGTTTAGGAGAAAAGAACAGGATTTGGCTTTAGAATCTTAAGGGACGTGAACATTGCTCTCTCGGGTGAAATTCATGGTTTGTTGGACCCATAAACCACCCCTCCCACCCGCCCAACTTAGACTTTCCCCACCTTAACTTTCATGTTTCCCCCTGACACGGCCACGTGCCATTAAACTATAAAGGCAACCAGCCCCATATCACGACGACATTAAAGGACACCTTTTTGCGTTGGTTTCTGACACCAGAAGTTCCATGTCCAAGCGCCGGATTTCCACGACTTCAGAGTGAGATGAGGCTCGTATAGACTGCAAAAATTTCCTTTGGCCATCAGCAATAATAAATAAAAATTAAAATATTTTCATTTCCATGTTATTCATTGTTTAAAGCCATGGGGAGCCACTGGAGAGATGTGGTTCAGTATCCTTAGGTTGCCTACCCCTGCTTTAGGGGATTGGTCACAGAATTTGGTGTAACAGTTACTTTACAAATCTGAACTGCTAACAGTTTGCTAACTGCTCTAAAATTCTGCCACTGTCATTATCCAATAATATAAGTTGGTTTAACCTTTGACACACTTTGCTGATAAAACTTTTTGATTTGATGCAGTTTTTTTTAGACTACCTCTATTTTCCATTGTACTTCAATAAATGCAACACATGCCATTTACGATACGTGTCAGGAATCTTACTCATGAAACGATCAGTTCATTTTCCACGTTAAATCAGACATGTGTAATTGAAAAATCTGACTACGTGACATGTTTACACCCGAGGGTGCTGAATCACTCCGCAGGGAGCAGCGCTGCAGTGACGCAAGGGTGTATAAGTTATAACCTGCGCTGCTCTCTGCTCCAGTACGTGCTGCTGCTCACTACATGTTACACATCTGACTTATGACAACTCCTCTGCGCTGCTGTGGCTCCACCGAAAACTCAAGTTTACTTAGCCTATAGCCTACACCTCTGGACTCGCCTGGCTGCTGTCAACTCCTTTCTTTATTTCTTCGTGGAACAGGATTGAAATTCTCGGACAGGTAAGCTTCCTTTCACCTAACAATGATTTTGTGTTTAATATAGAAGCCTATTTACACCAGTGTGATGAAAAAATATCCTGTTAGGCATTATAATGAGAATCTTTCTAAAAATGATAATTTAGTGTCTCGAAATGATTAGAGACTTTATCAAAAGATGATTTAGTATCTCAAAATGCTTAGAAACTTTGTCAAGATAATGATTTAGTGTCTCATAATGATTAGAAACTTTATCAAAATGATGATTTAGTGTCTCAAAATGATTAGAAACATTCTCAAAAAACAACAACAATATTTTAGTATATTTTTCATTATTTTGAGATATTAAGCCATTATTTCAAGAAATGTTTCCATTATAATGACTTCTGGATCTTTCTTTTCCATCACACTGGTGGAAATGGGCTTCCCAGCATGCTGATTGTTGTTATCCATGAAGTCACCATTTGTATGCCCTCAGGTATTACTATGCATCTGATGAGTGGTGTTACCATGTGCCTGGGTGTGTTTGGGGCCGTCAGACTGCTCTCCCTCCCCTGGCTCTGCAGTTTATTGGCAGGGCTGGGGTTCTGCGTGGTGTGGAGGGGCTCCTGGAAGTTCATACATGTTGCTCTATGCACCATCAAAAGAGACCTAATGTAAGGAGTTTGTGTGAATGTGCATGAGTGTGTGTGTTTGTCATATCTTATATTTATTTATTTTCCAAGCTGCCTACTCCAGTCCTATTTCTCACTTTCTTTCATTACTCCTTTTTCTACTTCTCTGTACCTAAAAGGTGTCTGTTTGTCATCTTGCGAGTGAGGTTTTCCATGTACCGTAATTTGCGAAATAGAAGCACCATCCCTGCCCTGTTTGCCCAGACGGTGAGGCTGCATCCAGACAAACCTGCTTTGATCTACGAGGCTACTGGAGAGGTGAGGACTCCTCTTAGATTACAAATGAATGCAACTTCAGCTGCGACACTGATATGGATATCAAACAGAATCACAGAGCCCATTGTCAGACGTATTGTTGTCAAAAATTACTGCATTTCCATTTTCATTTTGTGTCAGGTTTGGAGTTTCAGGGAGCTGCAGGAGCAGTGCCATGCCGTGGCTCACTGGGCGCTGGCACAGGGATGGGCTGAGGGAGATGTGGTGGCCTTGTACATGGAAAGCCAGCCTTTAGTGGTGGCTCTCTGGTTGGGTCTGGCTATGGTCGGCGTGGAGGCTGCACTCATCAACCACAACCTTCGACAGCACTCGCTGCTGCACTGTGTCGGCGTGTCTGGTGCTCGGGCAATGGTTTTCGGGACAGAGATGAGAAAAGGTAGGAGCATGTTGTATCAAATAGTTACGAAGCTGAAGATATTGAATGATAGATGCCAGGTTTGTAGAGTTAAAAGGTGATGTTTCATTGTCTCCCAGCGGTGTCAGAGGTGAATGGCTCTCTGCAGCCCCACATGGTTTTGTTCAGCAGTGGAGGGCAGGACAACGAAGAGGAGCTCCCTAACCTCCAGGTTCAGAGTCTAAACGCTCTGTTGGACCGTTCGCCCAAACACCCGCCACGCTACACACTCAGGAAGGATTTCAATGGTGAGGCTCTGCTGAGTGTTTGTGCATGGGGCCAACAGATGTTGCCGTATTATGTCCTATGTTACATATTACAAATAATTGATTGCAACACCTTCGTTTCCTTAGCAAGTCTTTGCCTGCCAGAGGGAACTGCTTACTACCTGATTTCACTCGCTCTGGTTTTCTTAAATACACACACACACGACTGTCAAACAAATCATCAGCTCATGTCAGAAATACTGGATGTCATGCAACAATGAAGTGCATGTAGACAGATAGTTTGTACAATATATTTAAATGTCTCTGTCACTTTTGAGTTAGTGGGTGATATATTCGTAAACTTACTTTTCTCTTATTGATTTGCTTATCTGTATTGTTTATCACCCTGTTATCACATGACATTCCTAAGTTAATACTTTTCAAGTCTTTGCTTGCGCAGCCTGTCAGACATACAGAGGATACAAGAGGAGAGACAGAAATATGTTAAGGAATGATGGGGGGAGCAGGGTGCATACCACACATGTGAAAAACACTGGCAAATGAACAAAAAACAAGAAAGGTTGCACTGAACATTCCCCAGCCCCTAACAACTCACTTTTGTTTTCCTGTCATTTTCTCTCTTCTCGCAGACAGACTTTTCTACATCTACACTTCTGGTACGACAGGAATGCCGAAGGCAGCTGTGGTGGTGCACAGTCGGTGAGTTTATCTGTGATCTTATCTGAACTGATGTCAAGTTTATGGAGGGAATTAAAATAAAAAAGATCTAGATAAGGGACACTTGCAGTAACAAGTTTAAGGAAACGCTGCAGTAGCTACAGCTCTGCCTAATTGCATCAACTCTGATGATCTGCCCACACACATCTGACTGTTTTTACAACCATGTATCTCATTTGTCATTGTCAAGTTAGTAACTCTTTGTCACAATACTGACATCAAAAAACACATTCTCTGTGCCTTGGCCAAAATGTTGCACTTGAACACACTGCTAAGACTACAACCAGTGGCCAGCTAGCACCTGTGTTCTGTGCCTATGTTAGAGACAATAACCCTCCATACCAGCAGGTGGTGGAAGTCTGTATTCGTCATTCAATAAGGAAACAGGAAGATGAATTGAAAAGGCTAGTCAGCCAGTTAGCACTTTAACAACACAACCCGAAGTTGAAAGCACAAATAATATTTACCATGTGCTAGCGAACAGTAACACAATTACGGGCAGTTTCTGCTACAGAGCTCAATGGCTAATGGCGTCTGTTTCCATCTCACGCCCTCTCGACTTTAGCTGTTTGTTTACTTTCCTCACTTCTGTTTCTCTTCTCGTGCACTGAGCTGAACTGCCAATCAGAGGGATTTCCTTACTAATGGACTTAGCGTCTCCAACGGCAATTCAAAATGCTGAATTGGCCGAAAAACCACAGACAATGGCTTACGTGTCCCCACGGTGCAGGACACAATGTGAAAACTAGAAAGACATATGCACACTGATGCCCAGACTTGGACCAACAGCTGGCAGTCGGCCTCGTGTGTCGGGGCAGTTACACTAAAATTTACCCATGAATGATCATTAAAAACCTTTAAACTGTTGGCAGTTGAATCACCACAAGCGTTTCAATTAAAAAGAGGACCATAAGGATCTCTGGTCAGTGTGTTTGATGAGCTGAAGTCTGGTGATGATGGATGCCAGTCACTTTATTCCATCTCTCTTGCCAGGTATTATCGCATCGCTGCCTTTGGTTTCCACTCCTTTGGCTTGCGTCATGATGACATCATCTACAACTGCCTTCCCCTGTATCATTCTGCAGGTAGGCCTAACTCAATTTGCTCTCTTCCAGCTGTAATCTATTTTTTCCTGTCTGTACTGCTGTCATATTGTTGTATATTCAGCTCACTCCCCACATTGTATCACTGTGTCTATTTTAAAAGCTCAATTTAAAAAAAGACTGTACAAGACGAAACAGTGTCATAACTCCACCCTCATCCCACATGACATGTTTCAAACTATAATACCGTACCAATTATACCATGATGCTACTATAATGATCATAATTATACTTAATAACTTTACAGCCACAGTTCAGACCACACCCATCACCATTAAATCGTAATCTTTGCTGTACTTGTGTATCTGTGTGCCAGGATCCTACAATAAATTTTTAAGTATTCCCTTCTGAGTGAACCAGACTAGTAGCTGGTTTCCAAGTTCTTGGACTGTATCTGTATGCCCTTAGTTTATGATGTAATCTAACTAATTTATGGATGTCTTATTCTGGTGTATTTTGCCTCTATTGACTTAGACCAATTGTTATGTCTAAGTAGCATACTGAAAATATCTAATCTGTTAAGCTGTGGGGGACAGAGAATATGTTGACTGTTATCATTATGTCTGTCTTTGTATGTGTATAATCACTGCATGCATGTGATCATGTGAATGTTGTACAGGTACCATCATGGGTTTAGGCCAGTGTCTACTCTTTGGTTTGACTGTTGTAGTCAGAAGGAAGTTCTCAGCCAGCCGCTTCTGGGACGACTGTGTCAAATACAACTGCACTGTGAGTACACCCTGCCACTAAATTCAGCTACCAATGAGGACTTCTCTCAAACCAAAACTGACTGATCTCTTTATTTGTCCAGGTAATTCAATACATAGGTGAGATTTGTCGTTATCTGTTGGCCCAGCCGGTCCGTTCATCTGAGGCACAGCACCGGGTGCGTCTTGCCCTTGGTAATGGCCTCCGTCCTTCTGTGTGGGAAGAGTTTGTCCAGAGGTTCAGAATCCGACACGTTGGAGAATTTTACGGCGCCACAGAGTGCAACTGCAGCCTGCTCAACATCGACGGAAAGGTATATGTTGTTTTTTAATGACTTCAAGGTAGAGTGAAGGATTCTACAAAGTGCGTCCTGTCTCATGTACTTGTCTTATATGCCCAGGTGGGGGCATGTGGCTTCAACAGTCGCATCCTGCCCAGCTTTTACCCCATCAGACTGGTCAAGGTGCAGGAGGAGAACGGAGAGCTGCTCAGGGATTCACAGGGACTCTGTATACCCTGTCTGCCTGGTGAGAACACGCACACGCACACACACACACACACACACACACACACACACACACACAAAGCCATAACAGAATAAGAGTGTTACAAATGTACCAAAATGTCCTCTTCTCTCTTCTCCCTCCTCTCTCTGTCTCTGCAGGTGAGCCAGGCATGCTAGTGGGACGCATCAACCACTCTGATCCACTCAGGAGATTTGACGGCTACGCTGACAGGGATTCCACCAGTCGTAAAATTGCTCAAAATGTCTTCAAGATGGGGGACTCTGCTTATGTCTCAGGTGTGTTTCGTTGTGTCTCTTTAGAATACAGTCAGAATAATGATGATCAACTGTCTGTGCTCATACACGCTCCCGCCCACTGTCTGAACACATGCTGTATAACACAGCTGGATCGAAGACTTTAAATTAAAATGTGAACATCAGTGAATCACTGTCTGTGATGACACAATGGGAACCTGTCCATTGTGTTTCCTGTCTTCCACTCGGCGCATGCTGGGATATGTTCCAGCTCCTTATGAGTGAAAAAAAAAAAAGATGATTAATAGACACGAATGAACCGGAAACCCCACAAACATACAACAGAAATATAGAAGACAGCAACACATACAAAAACTTATGGACACACAGTGTGGACATAGAGACATGGATGGATTCCTGAACAGGTTTAGGCCCAGGGGCTTAAAATGTCAGGGGCTCCCCTGGCCTAAACCTGCAAAATGTGATTTAGAGAGACATGTACCGACCAGGAGGACACTCAAAATCACTTCAAATAAACACAAAACATCCAGAAAGCTGCAAAGAGGCACTAAGAGACCCACGAGGACTACGGAAAGGGGCAAAATAACCACAGAGACACACAAAATGACCACAGAGAGATGCAAAATGACCACAGAGAGATGCAAAATGACTACAAGAAAGGGCGAATAAATCACACAAGAAAAATACCCACAAAAAAGATCAAAACAATGACAAAATAACACAGAACAACTACAAAGAGACACAAAAAGAGATGCAACTCAAATACAAAAAGAGGCTTTACAGCTATAAAGTCGGTGTGTGCTCCTCCGATGTTGTCTTTCAATCTGCCCATGATGGGAGACATTACGTCTCAAGAGTCATCGTAAGAAATCTTTAATCGAGTCCATAATTGCCACATTTACAAACAACACAGTGAAGCAGTGAATCATCATCATATCATATTAAAGTCAAAACTGTAGTGGTGAGTCATCATCACTACAGACTTCTGCTTCTGCCTCTTTCTCTCTGTGATCGCCTCTGGGGATGATGATGATGATTATTGTTATTATTTATGTATCTATTTGTTTCGCTCCCTGTCTGTATCCCAGGTGACATTCTGGTGATGGATGAATATGGCTACATGTATTTCAGGGACCGCAGTGGAGACACGTTTCGTTGGCGAGGGGAGAATGTCTCCACAACAGAGGTGGAGGGAGTCCTCAGCCGCCTGCTGGGACACACTGTTGTAGCTGTCTACGGAGTTGCTGTACCAGGTAGAGATGAGACAGTCAGGACGGGGAAAAACTAACAAAGCCACGTTAATTAAAGACAAACGATTAAAGGCTTAATGTGGCTGTTACATCATATACTCTCCTGTTCATTATCTCACCTGTCTGTCTGTCTGTCTGTCTGTGTGCAGGTGTGGAGGGGAAGGCCGGTATGGCTGCAATAGCTCACACAGAAGGCCAGTTTGACCTCGAGGCATTCTCGATCGCTGTACAGAAAGCCCTGCCTTCCTACGCACGCCCCATGTTTCTGCGACTCATGCCATCTGTTGACACTACAGGTGAGACAGTCATGCAAGGTCATGCGAACACACACACACATTCAAAAAGTCGCAAATTAATTTAATTTTTGCCTTCTGTCCTCAGGTACCTTCAAAATCCAGAAGACACGGCTGCAGAGGGAAGGATACCAGCCACAAGACTCAGATGACGAGATTTATTTTCTGAACAGTCGTGCTGGGCGTTACGAGGCAGTTACTGATGAACTATATAATGCCATCATGGAGGGGAAAGTGCGCCTATGAGACAGGAGGAGGCTGAGAAGATACAGACTTTTGAAGAGGATAGTGTGTATATTTCAAAGGGGAAAGAGAGAGAGAAAAAAACCACAGCGATGTTTCTCTAGAGGGCAAATACATCTCTACATACTGATGTGGAAATACCATTGTGTTGCTGTTTTTTGCAATAAAACTCATCTATTTTTTTAACCAGATTTATTGTAATTTTTCTCACACTGTACAGTATCTTACACTTGGCAACATGTCCTCATACAACAATTATTATATCTTACAAAATGCTCATATGATGGTTCGTATATCTAATAAATTAGTGCTCCACAAACAATGCGCTTTATGTAAAGTTGCACGGGTTAGATTTAGGCAAGTAACGTAACTTTGGTAAGATTTTAAAAAAAGGAACATGGTGACAGCCTTAAAAGTTCTCTCCTGAGGGAAAGTCCTGTGTTGTTTGACCCTTCCACCACCCCAGCTTGAATCCTTATGCGGACTTCCTGTCTTTATGCTACTTCCTTCTTTACTCCTGTCAGCGCATTGGTCATGTGATCGCAGCTCTCATATATACATAATTACTGGCTCATGGTTACGTACCTTATATACGAATTGCGGTGTATTACTTTTCATGATATCTGTGTCATTTTATATACAATTAAATGATGTCAATAAAAAATATAAGCATGTAACAGTTAATGGCATCTGAAATTTAACATCAATTTAAGAAAAAACAAAACAAACAAACAAAAAAAACCCCGGACAAATAGGTCTAAAACTCAGCTTTCAATTTAATGTAAACAATTTCAGAGGAATTAAATACTGGTGAGCACACAGCAAATATACATTTTCATAACACTCCTTAAAAGCGAAATCCAATCAAATTCTGAAATGTATTTAAAACAAAAACATTTACATCTATGGTAGCGGCTGTGCCATGCTTTGCACCGAATGCTCATGTCAGCATACTAACAAGCTCGCAATGACAATGCTAACATGTTGATGTTTAGCAGTTATAATATTTAGCATGTGCACCATCTTCATTTAGCATGTTAGCATGCTAATATTTGCTAATAGCAATAACTACAAAGTAAAGCTATGATGGAAACAATGTCATACATTTTTAAGGTATTTGTCATAAACCAAAGTACTGGGCAAATTAAATTTTGACAACACGATTCTGCCAAATGAAACGTCATGGCATTAAAATTCATCCTGACAGGAACATGAATATCTGTTTTAAATTTCATGGCAAACCATTCAATAGATGTTGAGACATTTCATTTAAAACCACAAATGTCCACTAGATGAGAATTCAGTGGATCACCGACATCATTAGTTTCCATAGAATGTCTATAAAACATCCATCCAATAGTTGTTGAGATTTTCCATGTGGTCCAAAGTGGTGGACCGACTGATCGTACCATCCCTAAAGCCATGCTGCTAGCATCACAACACACTAAGAATAACACTTGTATGGAAGTAAAAGATGGCATTATAATTCATTATGGCTGCAGGATCTTGTTATTTAACACCCAAACGATAAACCATATGATCAGCGTGATTCATCTGGATTTGTTTGTGACTGTCAGATTCATTTTTGATGACGAGCTCTGCTCAGTGAAACCTCGTACCTCATGAGGAACCTGGGGTTGCTGCTCTGATGAATAACAGGTTTGTCGTCTTTTATCTTTTCATTTCCAGCGGGTTTTGTTTTAATGAGCTGCTCCTTCAAGGTGCGTCTCTGAGGTTTGGTTTTCTTCTCCTGTCTCAGAGAACAAATTGGCAAGTTTTTGTCTTCCATCAGATGTCCGCTCTCTGACATCTTTCTGTTGCTGTTGGCAGATGTGGAGTTATTGTTTCCCTCAGTACAAGATTCACCTTTCATTACCTGATGCTCCTCAGTGAAAGCAGTGTCCTCCACAGGGACATAATCTGACCCCACGTTGACCTTCACTCTTTGTGCCAACAAAGCAAAGCCCCCACTCAGCGATATACTCTGAAAGTAAGGGTACACCTTCTCAGTAAAGCGATGTCTAAACATGAAAAGATGTGTGTCAGTGTCAGGGTTTATGAATTCCAGCGTCCCTTCATCCCAGTCCAGCTTCACACGGACCCTGCTGAGGTGGTCTGAGTATAGGGTCTGAGCAGGAGAGGTCAGAGCTCGGTACTCTCCTTCTTGCAGGCTGATACACCAGAGTCCTGCCTCTGGACAGGCCTCAAACTCTGCTTTTCTGGACACTGACTGAGCAGCAACACCAACTGTCCAATTGTTGGTGTCGCCAACCTGTTGAAATCAATACAGAAAGACTAGGCAAACAGGGTGGACAACAGGAAGGATTCAGAAACGTGTCTCAAGGCATGTGTATACTAGAGCCCAAGGAATTGAGGCTGACACCATTTGCAATAATTACAAGTAAATAAAATCAATATATGGCAGGATAGTTCACACATTTTTCATATCAGTGACAAACACATTCTTACTCCTTACTCATCAAACACTGTGGCTTGGTCAGTGGTCCTACGCTTCAAACTATGACCATCTACACACCCTCTTAGCGGCAGTTTCGTAAGTGTCAGTTTACACTCTTTACATACATATCCTCCTGAGACCCTACATCACATATGAGGACATCACATTTACTGGACCTTATACTTCATTCTACTTAACTGAGACCTGTTGTCCTCTTTGTGGACACTTGTCTGTGCCATCTAGTGGAAGTAAGAGCAAAATACACTAATCCATGTAAAATCAAGATGGCAGCCATCTCTGCTTAGTTGGTCTTGATTCCGACACAAAAGTAAACAAGGTCCAAACCCTGATCACATTTTATGATTGAACTTGTTTATTTATGATTAATAATGTTTGTAGTTTGATGTGGCAACAAATTTGACCAGTTTTAGCAACAGTAACAAGCTAAGACACTGTTAATTAGGAAGTACTTGTTTGAAGACATTGGAACTTAATTATTATCATTTTATCCTTATCAGGCCCTACTCATCCCAAATAGCTGGGAGATAATAAAAAATCATACCAAACAAAGGCATCTCAGGAGGATATCGTGTCTTTTCAAAATAAACTTCCAGTTAGGTTTAGGAAAAGATCATGGTTGGGTTAAAATAAGTAGGCATGTTACGTGCGTGAAGTGTGTTAAGTACATTATGTATGTGACGTAAATTAAGTACGTGAAGTCAACTTACATACTTACAATTAAAATAAGTTAATGTTGACTTTTGGTATCACACAGGACACACACACACAGCAATCTTCTGAGTGAAAGTCCTATGTATATTTGACCCATTTTTTCCACCTGGCCTCCTCAGTACACAGACTATGTCACTCTTTATACTACGTCACCTGACTTCCTCCTCTGCTCCCGTCATAACTACTATGGCCACATAGAGTGTCATAATTTGAAGCATAGAGCTGCTGTACAAGCTGCCTTATTTTAGGTCCAAAGTTCCAAAAGGTCCAGTGTGTAGGATTTAGTGGCATCTAGTCTGAGGTTGCAGACCTGAAACTTCTCCCATGTGCCAAGCATATAGGGTAAGTACAATGTCTGACACAAAAATGTGAATGTCGCGACCCTGACCTGCTCTGTGTGTAGATATAAACATTCTAAGGTAACGAAAACACAACAATTCTAGCCAGTGTTCTAAAGCCAGTATTTACCAGTTATAATACTGCTCAGGCTCTAGTACAGACAGTATGTAATACCTCAATATCCCAACAGTGCACTCCTGAGTCAAAGCCCTCTCTTGCCAGGATGCAGGAACAAGGGTGGAAACGTTCAGGGTTAGCTGGGACAGGGACATTAACATCCAGACTGATATGGACACTGTTTAACCCAGAAGACACCCTCAGGGACTGACCAGCTGTCCTGGGGTCCAGGGTCACTGGAGCTGGAAGACACAAAGGGGCTCAGAGGGTACTGATGGCAAAAATGGACAGGAAGTAATCAGAAAGTGTATGCATAGGAAGAGACTGACTGTATGGGGCGATGTGTTTCATCTTCTCCCACTCGGCATACTTTACGTTACCCACGTGTTTGGCCACATCTATTAGAGGTTTGTAAACCTCAAGAGGCTCCATGTCATCTATCCATGTACTGCAGTGAATAAACATGAACATGCAGACAGTTAAACAGGTGCATTTGCATGTGTATGTACTTGTATGTGTGGAAAAAGTCCCATACCTATTCATCATGTCTTCATAGTGCTGTAAAAAAGCAGAGTTTGTATGATTACTGTTTGAAATACAAACGCCTGCTCTCATTCATTGACTAATTATGTAACATTTGATTGATGTTACCTCTAAAAATCCAACCCCGTCTCCTTCTGCATCTAGCTCTTCTTCCACCAGTTGGATCTTCTCTTCCAGAGATTGTATCACCTGAATTATACTGTCTACCTGTTCTTCTGCATTTCTCCTCTTCTCGTCTCGTTCCTCCCTGAGAGCAAGTAGCTTGGCTGCTTCCTCATCTCTCAAAAACTGGTGAAGACTCTCAAATTCATTTTTCATGAGCTCCTCTGCGAGTTTGGCCTCAGCCTGGGAAGAACAGAAAAGGCAAGAAAAGTGTGAGGAAAGAAGTGGACGTCCTGAAGTAATGACCCAATCATGACAGTTAGCAATGCATCTGAACTTTGATTGTTTCCGTTTTTAGTCACAGTTCTACCTCGTTATGTCCGAATGCATGTTCACAGGTCTGAGCGACTTTCTCAAAGTCAGTCTTCTTCCTCTTCAGTCCATTTAGTGATGTTCTGAGCTCTGCCTAGGGGCCAAAAGGAGAATGACTTTTAAACAATGCTCCATCCATATCTGTTGTCACTATCACAGGGTAGTCAAAGACAAAGTGCACTTGGATTGGATTTATTTTTAATAGTGACAATGTGTAATAAAGTATAAAACTGTTTATTTCAATGTCTGAGTGTTGTTGTGAAAAACACCCTAAATTACAAATAATGAAACAAATCTAAAAGTCTGGGATTTATCATTTAGAAACTCTGCATCAATTTTCTTTGCTCCATACTCCAAGCAAGAAATGTCCCTTTGTCACTGTTGAAATTGGTCACATGAGTATGACATATCAAATTACAAACATTAATAAGCCTAAACAAACAAGTTTTCACCACAACATCTGATCAGGTTTTGAACCTTGTTCCGTTTGTGTCAGGATTGGCTACAGACAGACTTGGCAGAGGTGGCTGCCATCTTGTTTTCACATGAAGGTTTATGTTTATGTTTATTTTATTTAAGAAGGGACAGTGCACATTAATTAACATGATCACTTAAGTCACGTAAATGTGCCAGATTTAGCCATACAGGCTAATTTTCATCTGCAGTCCCTGGCAGGTTGATGGTATATACATATATACATATGAACAGGTATTTCCCCTGCTACCACTAGATGGCACAAAAAGTGTCCACGAATGAGAACAACAGGTCAAAGATAAGCAGAATGAAGCATAAGATGCAGCAAACCCAGAATGTGATGTCCTCATATGAGGACGCACTGTCTCAGGAGGATATAGTGGTTTAAATTAGCCATCAGCCCTAAGCCGAGCGCCATTTAGTTCGATTTCATTTGAGAGAAGACGGACATCTCTACACCTGATATCTCCAACACCGGCAGCTCACACCAAAAAAAAAAAAAAATCGAAATTGATAAATAGCACTAGAGGTAGGAAGAAAAATAAGAATTTTAGATTTTGATGTGAATTGTCCCTTTAAATTTAACTTTCTAAACACTGCAGAAACCCCAAAAAGGGTACATTATCCTGAGAAGAGTCCTAATCAAGCAAAATCAGTCAAAACACCTGTGTGGGTGGACCCCAGGTGTGCAGGAGCTCTAAGACTTTACATACATACAAAATATAAGCTCACTTTCAAGTTTTACTGATCAAATTACAAAACAACATAATTAGTAATTAAGATTCCAACCAGCTAACAAATTAAAATGTTGTTTGTAATAAATCAGTAATATTTAAAAATACAACGCTGACTTCACAGGAATTTAATGTAATCCACCAACTCTTCAGGTTATTCTTAGCATTTTGGTGTGTGGGTGTGTGTGTGCAGGTCAAATTGCATGTCTGATGAGCTCTAAACATGCATTTGTGACACGATGATAGCAACAGTAATTACCAGCTTAGTTTTCAGCTCGGTGCCTCTTTTAAACTCACTCTGAATTCTGCCTGTGTAAACTAATCTTGGATTAACAGACGGCATCTGTTTGGGCAGGAAAATAAATATTTACAGGAGATGAAAAAATGCCTGACTGGCTCCTTGTTGAAATATCCACTTGCTGTGGTCGCAGGAAGCATGTTAATGAAAAAGTATCGAATCAGTCATGAGAGGGCACCCTCGCTCTTTGCGAAAGACAGGGTCCAAATCTTGGACGAGCCAGAGCTGTTGGGAGCTCTGCTGTTATTTGACATCTTTGTGCTGATGTTTTGTTTGGCTCTGTGGCAGCAGGGTGGCTCTAACTAGAAAACCAGCATACGAGCGCTCTCGTTGGCAATCATCTGCCCTGCTAAAGCGTCCTTTAGGAAAACAGTGAATTCCTGCCAGTTGCTCTGTATCCAACCCTTCAGCATGATGCTTTATTGCTTTCGGTGGAGGATTAAGGGGGCCTATTTCAGGCCTTTCACTTCAGCGGCTCTCTCAAAGCAGTCGCAAGATAAACCTTAGGAGATGATTAATATGATAGGAGAGAATAAAGATAGATTCAGCGTCACAGAAATATAGTCATTTTTTTTAGACTCTGCTCTAATAATTCATCATTGTTTCAGTCGTTGAGGCCTCGAAACACACTTACATCAGGGATGGAGCCAGACATTGTAAATGTTTGGGCCTCGGCCCAAACCAAGGGGGATCCTGGGGCTCACTCACTCGGGGAGATTTTTTTTTTTCCATTTATGGCAGCTATATGCACTAATTCAAAAGTCATTTGAGAATGCCTAATAATCTGCACATCCTTTTTGGAAAAATATGATAGTTGCCAGGAGAAAAAAAACATCCCGTAGAGCCTACATCCTGTTTTGTAATTGTTCTCCAACTGTCTTCATATTCTGAAACTGCAACACAACAAATATTAGAGATGACTAATTTTAATTCCTGTCACCAAAAAAGAGGCAACAGATGTCAGATGTTGCTATTTTTAAGTTACATAACAAAGGTAGAAACAGAAACAAGAACAACATGGGCATATTTTATTATCTGAATAACACAAAGATAAAGGTCAAGGGCTGTTGAGAAAACATTTGGTTGAACTGCTCACAAGTCACGGACAAATAAACATGCAGTGGGTCACATGAAGAAGTAGCTTTGTTTTCAGGGGACACAAGCCAGAAAGGAGCCAGTGTTTTACTTTGTAAAAATAGAAACACAGTAATGACTATTTGTCTGCTTTTTACAATGCTGCCTTTTGTGTCTGGTGAGCCAAAGAAAGAGTAGCAGCCATTTGATGACCCAGATTTAGAGTGACACTTCTCTTAAAGGGCTCACATAACTCCATCAGTTGTAGAATTTATGTTTTCAGTGCAGTTAATATGTCTCAGCTGAGGAGCCTGATACCTGATTCCTACCTTGCAGTCAGTCGCAGCCTCAGTCAGGAGGTACACTCTGTGTCCTGCGTGGCTCAAAGCTGCACATAGTTGACATAAAGGCTCCAGGTCATCCAAACAGAACACAGACAGGCTCTCGTCATGTTCCTCGCACCGCTCTGGAGAGTCAACAGACCAGGGCGTCGAGGCAAGGCCCTCCGCTTCTGCTTGGTGAAGGGAGACGGGGAGGAAGGATTGGCAGCTCATGGATGGACTGCTGGTGTTCTCTAGAGCTGAAGCCAGCTTGGTTCGTGGTCAGACTGAAGCAGCGAGATGAAACAGATGAAAAGTGGGAACACGGTGGGACATATAACGAGATGGGATCAGTGTTCTATGTCCAGCTGCCATGAAGGAGCCTTGATTCATGTTCCATCTATGTGCAGCATCTCTGAGCGGCACTGAAGTTACTTACAGTAGATCTGTTTACACGCTCCGTCTTAATCTTGAATCTTTGCCAATGTGCTTACACCAGATGCAGCCATACATCACTCTGAAGTGTGACTTTCATGATCCTGTGATTTATGGTATACTCTCACATCCCAAGGCCCAGCTTATTCCTGTGCCTTTGCTTGTTACTTTAACTCTTTCTACTATCCATCTCCCCACAGAGGTACGGCAGCTCCTCCACTAAACAACGTACTGTACCTTGCAGGCAAAAACAAGCTGCAACTAGGTGCTTTTTTTTTTACACTTCCACATGTAGTATTAGATTATTGTATATTTTTGGACACATACAGTGGTACTTTATGTACTGCATGCCAGGCCTGAGCTATGTTAAATGGATTTAGTTTCACTGGCCTTTAACAATTTGAGCTGGTGGAGAACATGGAGACCAGATCAGCCCTGACAGGCGGATCGTATTTCATTGAATCATGCGGTATGCTCTGAAGTGAAATGATTGACATGTAATCTGTTTATTCTCAATTTGCAACGTGATACACGATAAGACAGACATGACCATAAGTATGTGTCCATGTCATGCCAACTCTTTAACAGTCCTCTCAGCACATTTTGAGCTGTGAATTAGCTAGCGCTCAAGAGAAGTATGGGGTAATTACTTTTTTGAAATGTAGTTTAGTTTTAGAACATTGAATGATTTCAATGAATAATCTTCCAAACCGTATGATTAGCAGAATTGTTCATTAATGATAAAAGTAGTATTGCTTACAATTCTTTACCAAGAATTCAAAACTATTTTTGATTTTATTAAGAAAAAAAAATCCACATTTATGTTATGTACAAAGGATTTCAGGAGTTTTACACATTGCCCTTCTCCTGCAGAATGTTGAAACTGTACTTTTACTGTTAGCAGACAGCTCCATCGCTTAGTAGATCTTCATGATTTAAAACCTTCAAAAACAAAGAAACAGAGCAACAAAGAAATAATTTTAGAAATTGAAAATGGCCATGGTCTCCAATTACAAAACATGTTTTTATTGTCTGTATCGAGTGTACGTACAGAGTTTGGCAAGCGAGCATTTATCTGCAGAAGGACTTAAAGTTGCACTCAATGGTTCCTCTCGGCCATTTCAAAGCACTGTTGCAGGACTTTTGTACACAGTCTTCTATATGGCAGTGTCACGTTGTGTCTTAGCTGGTCTTTGTTATCATGAGCTGTTGCCATTTTTTGCGTTTTTAAGTTTCATTTTATCAACATACTTTTTGGTTTTTCTTTGTAGTAATCTTGTTTTGTGCTTTATTTTGCTTGTTTTAGAGCTTTACATTTGTAATTCTGTATTTTTGTTCTATGTTGTCTGTCTGTAACTTAGGTTGCTGCCTGTCTTGGCCAGGACACTTGAAAAGGAAATTTTTAATCTCAAGAGGTTTTTCTGGTTAAATAAAGGTTAAATGAAAATAAAATAAATTAAAAAAAAAAAAAATCTGTTGGAGAGCTGCAGGGATGACATTTTCTTATAGGCCTAAATGAAAGTTAGCTTCATCCTGGTTCCTTTATCAAATAGCCAACAGGATTTTTCCATTGGATTTTGGATTCATGCAGAAAATAAGATCTGTGGCAACAAACTTTCTGACACTTACACATGTTGTTCAGTGAAATAACCTGTAAAATAGTCTTCACAAATGAACACCACTTTTGTTATTTTTGAAGTGTAAATGGAATCACCAGAAGTAAAACGCTAACGTTAGGCTACAGACAAACTACACCACAGTCGCATGACCTCACGGTTGCCACTACAAAAAGGCTGTTAAGTCATGTTCGGCATGTCTTTTTAAAGACACGTAAAAGCTTCAAAATTCTTGAGTGGGGTATTTACTGACATATTTTATGTCCTAGACCAAAATGTGAGAGTCTGTTAAGCTTGTGTTAACCACAGACCTTATTTCAGGCATCTAACCAAAAATCCATTGATTTCAAGACGACGAAACCAGGAGTGCTAACTCATTTTCGGATTTTAGGACTCATTCCTGCACCACTCTAGTTGAGGTACAGTGTAGGATAAAAGGCCTCTACACATGATCAACTGTAAAACCGCTTTGCGCTGGCTGTCCCATTGTTCGTCTATGGAGAGGGCGGCAACGCCTGACAAAGCGCCACCACTACCCTTGGCGTCACGCACCGCTTGGATTTTCCGCCCGAGCGCTGCGCTCAGAGTTGAAATTATTTGAACTTTGACCGAGTTTACCTCTGACCTCTGCGCCACACCTGGCGGTGAGCGAAGCGCATTGTTCTTATCATGTGAAGGCTGCTTTAGTGGTATCTAGCTGTGAGGTTGCAGAACTGAATCTTGCCAAGCATGTGGAAGAAATGGCCCTCTCTATAGCCAGTGTTTGATTTGTTCATTCTAGGCTACTGTAGACCAACATGGCAGACTCCATGGAAGAGGCCCCTCCCATGTCTGTAGATACCAGCGGCACATTCTAAGGTAAAAATAATGCGTTGAGTTCTTAATTTCAGGTCATTATACACTACTGAAAACACAGCTATAGATATTATATTCCATTTCTGCAAATAGACGCACCTAAATCCACACTGGACCTTTAAAGAGATAACAGGCAGAAGCCAACATGTCTGTGAACTGATGCCTGTGAACATGGCCTCTGTCACTGCCTCATGAAGGTTATAATTTATAGACATACCCGCACCTACACTGTTTATACGGGTGCTACTATACATGCATGGTTTGTGCAAACATCCATCATCAGACCCGATTTCTGTGACAGAATTGGCCACACACCTGAGCAGCAGGCTTTCACACACTGGCTGAGACAAGATGAAACACATCACAGTACGGTAGCTGTCTCTGCACGTGTGCTGCATGTATTTTCTGTAATGGTTTCGCAGAGCTCTCTGCTCCATGTTTCTTTCTGTCTGCTGTCTCCTCTCTTTCTCTGCTGTCCTCCTCCTCGCCTCCGATAATCCCGAAAGCCGACTGTTACCTCTCTCTCCTGTGACATGAAGAGTTTTCGAGACGGTGAAGGTGATGACAGTGGTGAAGTTAAAAGCTTCACTGTATTGCTCTTAAAAGTGGTTCTCTTGCTGCGGCACACAATTTCCCCTGTCGACTGCACAGCTCTGTCATCAGGTTGATCAATTACAACAGCTGATTGTGGGTTGCGCCACTTAACATAAGTCACATCATGTCGAGAAAATGGATTTTGTGGCCTGAGTCCTGAGTGTTGAGAGGGTGAAGTACTGTCTCCTTTTTTTACCATCCCTCCATTTTTCTTCAGTCAGTGTCAGTTTACTTGTGACTGTAATCATCATTTAAATTCAGAGAAAAGTCCTCACTCTCTCTGGTATACAGTCCCTCATGCTGATTCCATTATCTAACATTGCTGCACAGTAACTACAATAAGAGATGGGGTTGATGGGGTTAGATGTTGTTTCGCCATGTTTGTCTTGTCTTCTGATTGTCTATTCTTGTCAGTCATGTATTGACTGTCAAGTCCACCACAATGATATGACATGCGAGTGAAGAAGGTGGGTGGAGAAAGAGTCATCTAAAGGGTGAGGACAAACAATTACAACCGGTATAAGGGTGACAGGACAGTATGAAACAAGAGGAAAGAGACAGATGAAAGAGAATGGTAGGGAAGCTTACCTGTCACCTAAACTCCAAAGAGTGCAGGTACGTCTCAGGTAAGCCTGTCGAAATGGGGCTAAAAAATGATGTCTCATGCTGCTTTCAAGACTATGTGTGTATCCAAATGTTCATCTAATCTTACATATGCTTCCCAGTCACTGTCCGATGTTGAGATGTTAAGAAAATGTTGTTGGTTTGTGTGCTGCCCAAAGGGGTTCAGTGTGGCAGAGATCTGGCGACTGTTTGGAGTCATAATTTCTCCACTCATTTATTCAGGATTTTCCCTTTGTGGTTAACTCAAACTTTACACTGCTTGCTGGTAATAAAATGCTGACATCTAGTTTTTCCTGTGTGAATGAACAAAGCACACTGCTGACATTATGGAGACGTGAGCTCCTCTATATCAACATCACCTCAGCTCAAATCTACTGACCAACATGAGGAACAAACACATGGAGTCCACTGAACCCCGCCCTTTTGTTCAGCATCCTGTAAGAACATCAAAAATATTTACTTCAGCGCATTTTTAGAGATGACAAGCTAAAACAGGAAGCTTTTTTAAAGGGACAGTTCACCCCAAAATCAAAAATACATATTTTTCCTCTTACCTGTAGTGCTATTTATCAGTCTAAACTGTCTTGGTGTGAGTTGCTGAGTGTTCTCTAATAATCCACAGACCTTGTTGAGAGCAGTTTCATGTAGGAATGATTTTCTTTCTACCAAACTAAACCCACCAACCGAATCACTGGGTAGAAGGAAGCATGCATCATGGATGAGAGGCAAAGATCAATGCCGTCCTCCTCAGCTGAGCTGTATTGTGTGTTAGCTCAGTGGTGCTAAGTGAGCTAGTAGTAGATACACGCTTCCTTCTGCACGGAGATATGGTTGGTGGGTGTACTTTGGTAGACAGAAAATAGTTCCTACATAAAGCTGCGCACAACAAGGTCTGTGGATTATCTTGAGTAATGGGATCATCCTTTCTGAAAAGAGACATTGCTGGTAAGTTTTCAAATGTATTTTTAAGCACTAAAAGCAAAGTGCCATGTAGTTGCACTACATTCTAAAGAAGGCAGACACCTCTTCGGCCGATATCTTCAATACTCTGCATCTCACACCAGAACAATCTAGACTGATAAATAGCACTACAGGTAAGATGAAACATATGTATTTTTGAACTTGGGGTGAACTATCCCTTTAAACAAACTTGGGCTCTGTGCTTCAGGATGTTATTGCTCACGCTGGGACTGTGTTGGAAAGTACTTTACCCCTGTATCTGGATGGGATGCTGGACACATCGCCACCTACAGGTCACTAATAGTTTTACAGTCGAGAGTTGTGATTCCAAACAGGTATAGTCAGAAATGGAGGAGCCATCTGCTGCCTGACCTACATCTGGTTCCTCTACTGTAGCCTGATCTGTACATTCTGTGCACTTGTGTGTGTGTGTGTGTGTGTGTGTGTGTGGGTTGGGGGGGGGGGGGTTAGGTGACTTTAAATGCTCCAGCTATTTTAAAGCAGTTGGGGGTGTAAGACAGAGCTGGTGATTTCTGAATGCCATATTCGCACCTCCATACAAGAAGCATTGTGAGTTAGTGGGTGACATGTGCCGACACATTAAGAATACTCTTAGACTACAGCTGCTATTTCCTGTCTATTCGCAGTCTGTATACGTTGTTGCTATAGTTCTATGCAACAAACACACTTTAATGTGTGTGCATGTCTGTGCTTTTGCAGATAAATCAGGTGGTAAACTGGCATGTTGGGATTGCCCCACAGCATTGCCTGTCTTCATACAGCACCCTTACAGTGCCCCAGCGTGTCTGGCCACTGGATCACACCAGGAACAGACACAGTGGGCCAACATGCTACAACCTGCGACTTGGTATAGTTCTCTTATCGCTGTTCCCAATCATGAGCCAGACAAATTTCCTCATGTTTCAATGCCACCTTTTCCCACCCGTTGCCTTGACTGTGTATCATCTGTTAGCACTCTGGTGTGAAGATTCACCAGAATCCAGGGCCCTCTTAGATCACTGTCAAACAGAGATACATGCAGTGGGCGATGAGGAAGAGATATGATGTCATGCATTATTGCATTGTTGTTTTCTGCCTTTTATTTCCTATCATCTGTGCGTTGCTGCCTCTCTAATATCTCCCATCTTTAATCTTTGTTCTCCTTCTGTCTCCCTTTGTCCTTCAGGTGTTGGTAAGCATAGTGATGGGAGCAGTGATGCCTTACCTCATGGAGCAAGTATATCCCAGGATTATTGAACATCAAAGCAGGCAGTGGACAGCCTGGATCAGAGTGGGTGAAAAGGACGAATAATATGTCTCTATACAAATATATAAATAGATAGGAACCAGTGTACAAATGCACCTTTTGTGTCTTTCTCCTAATCTCTATCTGTATTTATGCATGCCTGTCAGTTGCTGTCTGAGGTCCACAGGACAGCAAAGCATCAGATAAAAGCTGCCATGGTTGCACTGAAGGAGGAGTTGTCGTGCTATCATTCTGATGTGGAGAAACAGATCTCAGCAGGACTGCAGAAGGCCAGTCTGCTGCAGCACCACATCGCTCACACGATCACAGGTGTGTGTTTGTTTCTGTGAAGTCAGAAAATGTACAACGAGGATGTGTTCAGCATCTTGATCCTTTTTTTTACTGCATCTCAACTTATAGGACATGTGTGAGCCGATAGTACAGTCTCTATCGTCCCAAAGCTTGACTGCACTCTGCAGGAAGTGGCTACACCCACCTGTGGTGATTTGCTTCTGTCCTGGGTTCAAAAAGCACATCAGTAAAAGACATCAAAAAAAGAAGTGAATTGGGAAATGTGCCCCTTTATTTTATGATTTTTTAAGGTTCAGTGTGTTGGATCAAAACTTTCTCATCCCAAGTTGTCACATATCGCAGCTTTGTGGACTTTCATGTTTACATATTACACACTAGGTATCCTCCTGCGTCTGCTGTTGATGTTCTGGGACATTGCAACCAACGCCAGGACGTCAACAAAAGCACGTGGTAACATCATGGTTTAGCTCTAAATTCATAGGGGAAGTGAACACCAATCTCCCAGGTGAAAGTCCATGGTTTGTTGGAACCCATCCACCACCCCTCCCACCCATCCTATAGGGACTAGCTCTGTTTATTATGTTGTCACCTGCAGTGTTTCAAACTGACACCGTCCTGTGGCGTATTGTACTGCCGCGACAGGTACTATTGCGTTATGAACTGACGCCACCTGTCTGCATATCATACTGCTGCAACAGGTGCCGTCTGGCCGACCAGTGCCATATCATAACATCGTGAAAGGTGGCTTTTGGCGTGGGTGTCTGACAGCAAAATCACTGACAAAAGCAACAGTATTTGACGACTTCAGAATGAGAATGGGCTGGTTGAATTTAGGGGCATCGACTGTCAGAAATGGTATACAATTTTCATAACTATGTTGTTATTACTTTGTAATTACCTGAAAATAAAAATTGTTGTGCTTTTGTCACCTTGGAATAAGCAGTTTATTTCTCCACATAAGTGGGTCCTCTTCCATGGAGTCAGCCATTTTGTTTCTATAAATCAAATACTAGAAGGGCCTTTCCCGTTTTTGCATCAGCCACTGTAGTTTTCCTACACTCTTGACAAATGGGTGAAGTTTCATTTCTGCTACCTCACCGCTAGATGCCACTAAATCCTACACACTGGACCTTTAAGACATTAGTTTTGATGTTGTTCTGCCACATTTTAGCAATGAAGTGTTCTAAAACAGGGGCACGTTCAATGTGAAAATGGTGTGCAGTGTTTCGCTACGGTTTCCAGGTTGAACAAAATGTTTCCTCTAATTGGTCTGAAACTGTGTTCAACAAGGTTTGAGGAATGTTTTTTTCTCATTTGGTGAGAGTGTCAGAGGTGTTACCCAGTCAGCAGTGACATGTGTATAACAATTGCCAAATTAAAAGACAGTGTGCTTGCGTACACAGCAGGATGTTCAACGCACCACTGTTTCCATTTAAATACAGATTTTGCTATGTCTTGTCAAGGCAGAAAGCACCTTCGTTGTTCATAACTTTGATGTCAGGACCCAATTAAAATCTAAGGGTTCCCGATTTGAAAGTTATTAAAAAAAATGTCTAATTTTTGCTTTGTTTCCTTTGAAATACCTGCCAGCTCACCAGGCCTCTTCAGTCCCTCATATCAAATGTGAAGAAGAAAGTCACTCTTCGGTTGAACTGCCAGCGACTCATGTTCACACAAAGGCACACAGCCAAAACCATCACTGGGTGTCACAAACAGCATTCCTCCACTTTCTGTGAATCACAAGACGTAAAGGTGGTAGCTGAAGATTTTGTTTGTCTTGCACAAAGTAACAGCAGAAGTGGATCATTGATCAAAGTTTCCCTCAGGCGACAGGCGAGGTGTTTCTATAGTTTCTTTAGACTACTTCATTATTTGACTGGCAGCTATGTGATTGTGTAATTATGTGATGGAATGTGAAGTGTTTTACGAGCCCCGAGGCATGAAATACTTCAACGTAAGCTCATGTCATGTTTCTTTTGAAATATTAATATTTATTATTAAAGTATTTAAACAAAAGTATTAAACATCTTCTGTTAAACCAGTGTGGGGTATATCATATCATACATCATCAGCATTCTTGCACAAAATCCAAGTCTTGTACATGGAGCTGATAAAACTGGCAGCACATTAACAATACATTGTGCTGAAAAATTCCAAGGCGGTTCAGTACACTCTGATGGCACAGATGTTTTTATTGTAGGTGCTGACACCTCTGAGTGGCGTCGAACCAGACGATGCCATGGTGCGGCGGTGCCTGGGGAAGCTGGAGTTAGGCTTAGAGGGGCATATGTGGCTCCAGGAGATATGGGGGAGTCCACAGTGGAACCTGGAGGCCTTTGCTACTCAAAGCTCAGAACACTCTCTAGAAAGTAATTCAACAAACATGTCTGTGTATCAAGTAATTTCAAAGAAAACTTAGCCTGGACCTTATCTTCCCATGTTTGTGTCTGAGTGGTTAATGGAGGCAACAGTTTTTGAGGTTAAGAGAGACTGTGGCAGCTGCAGCTGTGAAACAGGCTACGATGTAATTTCTAAAGGCAATCGTGCACAGTCAATTTATGACATCTAAAAGTGTGTTTTTGCCACTAACAGGCTCAGACTGATATTTTAAGTGTCTAGAAGCATTATGGAAAAGGCCCTGGTCTGTTTGTTAATGTGTGTAACCAGAACGTGCCCAAGAAGAATTCAAGCTTTGACATTTCACAGTGCAGTCAGCTAAATATCCAGCCATAGCAGTTAAAATCTTTAAGATAACGTTAAGCTACGCATTCTGTACCTTAACAAAACAAACACTTCCTGGCACTCCTCTCTCCAACTCTCACTTATGTTTCCACCATTGTTATTCCTGCAACAAGTCACCTCTTGCAAGATTTCAAGACCTCTCCTTGTGCGAGGCTTGGTTACAATGACATACAGACCAGCATAAGGTAAGGAAAAACTTTTTTCTTCTGTTCCGGGGTGTTGTCAGACACATATAATAATTTGAGCTTGTCAGTGCCAAAAACAAGCACGTTTAATGGACAGGAAAGTGGCAGTGCCAAATTGCCCCTGGCGATTACACTGCAGCCTGCTTCATCACTGTGGCTGCAGCAGTCTCTCTCAATACTGGACCAATTTCAAAAATTGCTGTCCTATTAGTCACTTAGACACAAAAACTGGGGAAAATAGGGTCCAGGTTGAAAAATACAGAAGCTCCCTTTAGGGTAAAGAGTGGTGAAAACTCACCATGCTGTCTTTCACATCCCTCCACTCCTCTTTCTCCTCCAGGTGGTTGATATGTGTGCTGTGATGTTCTGGGGGTTGCTCTCATGAAATCCATGTTTCTCTTTGACTCTTCCTAGCTCACGACAGTGCTGTGTAGGATCAAAGAGAGAGTGGTCAAGGTGTGTGGCAGGGTGGGCTGAGAAAAACACACACACACACACACACACACACACACACACACACACACACACACACACACTTATTTTATTCTTGTCACTACAAACCAAATGCACCTTTCTCTGTCTGCCCCTGTCTCATACACATAGACGGCAAACAAAAACAGTACCTGGAAACAGAATTGTTGGCTCTTCAATGTCAATTAATTCTGGAGGTGATCTTGCAGATAAGATTACCAGCATTTACACGTGATGTGGGTGAGCAGGTCCGTGTCTTTATATCTTTGTCTGCGTATGTTTGTTTTCTTTATTTAGGTTAAGCTCTCTTCATCCACCCTAACAACCTTCTTCCACTCAATCCCAAAAGACAAACTGACCTCTTAATCCAATCAGGTACAGTGTGTGATCAGGTTTAGGTTAAGCACTGAATGCTCTTTTTAATTGAACCATTTGTTTGCTTCATTTTCAAGGCTGTAGACCCAAGATTTCGTTTTCCTGCAGTGAAGAGGTACTTCCTGCCACAACAGTGCTCGCCTCTCCCTGTCAGTCCCAGCAACCCCTGCAGCCCCACCTCTAGTGTCACAGAGCCAATGTACCACGAGCTGCTGCCTCCTTGTGACTGCCAGCAGAACTTCTGCCAAACCTCTAAAGGCTCCACCTCAGGATTTGAAACACTCTCACCAAGCACCGTGTCTAACCAGGATGACACTTTGGCCAACTCAGAAAACTCAGTGCTTGATGCAGGAGAATACATCCATGTCACTGAACCATGAAAGAACTGTAGAGCACCACAGAGTGCAGTAAGGTTTAGGGAGAGTGGATCATGTCTTCTGTATATTTTTCAGAACAAAGATACAACTTCAATAGAAAGGGAACAAATTGACAGCTATATAGTGAAATTGTTTCAGCCTTATGTACAGACACTTAAGCCCCAAAAATGTATCATTAAAGGTCCAGTGTGTAGGATTTAGGGGCGTCTATTGGCAGAAATGGTATGTAATATTCATAATTATGTTTTCATTGGTTTATGATTACCTGAAAATAAGAATCGTGGTTTTCATGATCTGAGAATGAACTGTTTATATCTGTGTACATGGCAGGTCTTCTCCCATGGAGTTTGCCATGTTTCTACAGTTGCCCAAAACGGACAAAAGAAACACTGGCTTTAGACAGATTTATTTATTTTTTTGTGTTTTCTCATCAGCCACCGTAGTTCTACATGCTTGGCATACAGGAGAAGTTTCAATTCTGCAGCCTCACCTCTAGATGCCGGTAAATACACTGGACCTTTAATTATACTATAAATTTCAAGGGGGGGAAAAAAGAATATACTTAAACATAAACCTGATTCATTGTACTTCTGCTACTGTATGTCTATTTTATAGTTTAGTATATCAGAGGTGAAACTATTCATTAATTAGTAAGTGACAGAGACATGAATATCTTCGGAAACAATTTTCTGATACTTTAGACTTAACGATAATCTTTTATTTAAAAAAAAATATCCATAGGCTTGAATGATCAGTAATGAAAACAGTCATGACTTACAGACCCATTGTGTCACATTGAAGCATACAGTACAGTAGCCTTGTTGCATAATGTTGATATATCCTCCTAAGATCCAGCAATTCATCCTCCTCTGTGGGGACATGACACTGAGGCCTTTACCTTTAAAACCATGCATGCAGTCTATTTGACTCCAGATAGACTGGGAAAAGGACATCCTGGGCTTTGTAGAGATGTAACAAACATGGCGGTGTGACCAACACAACATATCTTTTGTCCTTTCAAAAAGTGGGGAACTGTGGTCTGAGTAGTCTGAGTCTTAACTATATTGTATTAAGATTTCAAATGTCTGTTCATTTTTAAGCCTTTCAAAATACACATTTTAACACGTAATTTGTGGGGGACAGCGAGACTTGCTTCTTTTCATTCTTAACCATTTCTTGTACACACACACACACACACACACACACACACATAAGCACACACACTATGTATAACCAGTTAAAAAGCATGCAAAATGCCTTTAATATTACATATCTTAAAAGAGAATTTAATTATATAATGTAAATGTATGTTTTGTGGAAAAGATTGACCCCATGTCCAATACAAGGGACATGATACAAAACATTTATAAAGAACATTTCATGAGAAAGAAAAAAATATATGTGATATGTTTCCTACATTCCAATTACTATGACATGAAATAAAATAAAAATCTAAATATCCAAACTTTTTTTTTCTGGGGCTCAGGAGCATATATTTTTGGACTTTGTACTGTTACTTTTGGGCTCAGGTAGAATGCATAAAGTTGGCTGTACGAAATGAAGTGTGAGAACCTCTAATTCATATTTCATGTCTTCTAATTTCACTGACGATGCAAAGCAATGACCCCCAACCTGACGACCTCCTGAGGGGTCCCAAGAAAAATCTGAGGGGTGATATATATATATTTTTTTTATGTAAACGTTTTGCTTTTTTTCCCCTGTGAAATCCTACATACTTTCAGCTCAGGCCTGTGAAGTTCTGCATTTGAAATGATCTGAGAATTTAAAAAACGTCTTTCACAACTGTTGTCATGAGGGGTCACAGACAGACAGTTTTGCTTCATGTTAAGGGGTCCACCAGTCAAATAGATTGGGGGCCACTGTTGTAAATTACAGGGCCAGTATGACCAGTCTCTGCCTGGCAGGCCTGCAACATATTGAACACATGGACACGCCCATGTAGCTTTCTAGCTGTTTCCTACAGCTGGATCGGCTCTTAAAGGGGAGGACAGCATACTACAGGGGGAAGCCTTTACAATCAGCCTTGAGGGATACAATAAGTTATTTATATAAAATACAATTTATCCAAAACCCAAACCTGACAGGAGCTCCCTGGTGACATTTATTAATATGAATCAAGAGAAGACACAGAAATGAGGAACTGCTGCTGTCTTAAGAGAACACAGAGTTCCCCTTAAACCAGCCCAGACCTGCCCTTTAATTCAGCCTGCTCCTCCGCCATGTATCTACTGTCGGCATAACACAACAGCGGGACCCTCAGCTTCCACATCCTCCATGCCCTTCTCTGTCCGCCGCGTCACCAGCGAGTCTCTCTCCCCCCTGCCATGCCCCGGGTTACCTCCCTGCTGCCGGCCCTGCTGTTCGTTCTCCTGCCGGGCCCGAGCCGGGGGTATTTCCCCGAGGAGCGCTGGAGCCCCGAGTCTCCGCTCCTCGCTCCCCGGGTCGTCGTCGCGCTGGTCTGCCGCAACTCGGCGCACTCTCTGCCGCTCTTCCTCGGAGCCCTCGAGCGCCTCGACTACCCGAAGGACCGCATTGCGCTGTGGTGAGTGTCATCGCTTTTACTCTTATAAAAGGACTCATGACACTGAATGTCAGATTATATTGTGTCAAAACTTTTAAAAGTATTGTAAGAATATTAAAATGGCAGGAAAGTATGCCTCAATGTGATTTAACGTGAGTGTGAGCTCATTAAAGAGACACGTAAGGCTCATATGGATATGGAAGCCCATGTAGACATATTATAGGGGAAAAGTCTACGTGCGTTTGCGCGTGCGCTTGTGGGTTTTGGCCATGTGGGGCCGCTGTGTTGTTATTCAGATGTAGGTAAACGCAAGAGCTCGTTATCTTCACACCTCACAAATCAAATCGTTGGTGAAATGAGTATAGGTTAGAGCAGCGTGGGTGTGGATGTGCCGGGGTATTATAAGGACTTGGTCCCGGCAGCAGAGCCCGGAGTGCGGGCTGCGCCATCAGACAGGCCCGTAAAAAGTTCCATTCAGTCACAGATCTTCCTTCTCATCCCCCCTCCGCTTTTCCCCTCTACCCCACCCTCCCATTTCTTTTTCCCCTCCCTCTTCCCCTCTCCACATCTTCGTCTTCGAACAAAAACCAGCATTGTTGTTTAAAAAAAAGTTTTCAAATTGCCACCTGAGCTGTCAAAATCTTGCACAATCCACCTTCAACAAACTGCGTCTGTGAAGCTGTCTATTAAAAGCTTCTGCAGGATTTACCTTTCCTCAGCCCCGGCCTGTTGTTCCACCACCAAGCCCACCGCCTTCCAGATTATTCTTGTCTCTACTGCTCACTTCCTCTTGTCATTTTGATCCTGCGCCAGTAGATCTGTTTTTGGAGATTAGGTTAATCTTTTCATCAGCATTCAGCCCTGCCAGGTTAGATTGTATTTCCTACAAACCCTGTGACCTAATAAAAGCAAAGAAGAGCAATATCTTCAATCAGAGTTTATGTGATTGTGTGAGTTTGGATTGCAGTGCAACATCATTCAAACTCCCATGGATTGCTTCATCCGACAGGGTGCCAGGCCGCTCTGAGAGTGTGCAGTGGGAGCTAGAATGAGGGATTCAAGTGTCCGTGTGTCTGTTTAAACAAACCACCCTGAATGTTGAGCTTTTTTTCCCCTTGTATCCTAGCCAGCAAATTCAGCCTCGGTGCCTGAGTCTAACTATGCCCATGTGGCAGCCGGAGCTCAGTTTTCTGCATGGTTGCTTTGATCTACAACATATCCCTTCCCTCAGTGAAAGACCACATATAAAAGGGTTTGAAATGCAGCGTGAGAGACATAAACTGAGCTGCTAGCATGCCACCTGTCGATACCTGTAGTTATCAGCCCGACAGGTTAAGATGGAGCACTTGGCAAGCGGCAGCATAGACACACTCTTATGCAGACTGCCTAAATAAGTGTGTGAGTGTGTGTGTGTGTGTGTGTGTGTGTGTGTGTGTGTGCGTGTTCTGCAGGGACATGCAGGATGGATATTATCAGTCCATAAATCTTCCAGTTTTATCTCTCTTGTCTCTTTCTCAGCTTTCTCTTATCCTTGAGGCATGGCTCTGTTGCTGGCACTCAAGCAAACCCAAATATTTCCTCACTGTAAACTTTATTCACTACCTCTGCTCATTCAGAACTTCAGAGCAGCCAGAGAGCAAAAGGTAGGGAGAGCAGCGGGGGGAAGAAGAAGAAGATGGATAGGTGGGTCGGTCACATGTAGGTGCTCGGACGGCACGGCTGTGTTAAAACGCCACAGACAGATGGGAAACTAACACCTGCAGCACGCCGACTGTCACTCACTACATGACAGGGCCGGGAGCACATCCATTTCTCCCATATTTACACATTCTTTCCCTAATGTCTGCGTCTGTGCCCCTCCCCGACACACACTGAGATCTGTTATGATAACACAGACAGCAGACGAATGCCACTGCTCCGCTTTTCAGCCCCTATTGTCTGCCTGTGATCTTCTTTGTCCACGCCTAACAGTAGTGATGTGCAACTCTGCTCCTATGACAGCAAGACCCTCAGGGGACAGACGTAGAAACAGATATTACATAAATATTATTAATGCAATATTTTATGGGGTTTGGTTGTATCAAGATACATCTTAAATGTGTACTTTTCCACCAAGTCTGCCATGTTTTTCTACAGTAGCCAAGAATGGACAAACCAAACACTGGCTCTAGATTGGGTCATTCACCTTTTCTTGTCGGCCACAATACTGTAGTTCTCTTTATGCTTGGCACACGTGAGAATCTGCTTCTTCTTCTGCGCCCAAATAGCCATGAAAATGCATTAATGGCAGTTTGAGGCTGTGTTACAGTTAACTGATAAACTTGTCTGAGCTAATTTGATTTTCGTGGTTCAGACAAATGATCAGTGAAACATTCTACATCATTCTGGTCATCATGTTTAAATTGCAAAGTGTTGTCTGACCTAACAATAGTGATAGTCTCCACGTTATATCTTAGTATGTTAGTGTCAAGTCATTGCTTTTGAAACATGGTGGCAGCAAACATTTATTTACAGTACTGACTATGATTTTGATTCAGCTTTTAATGAATTAATTGTTAAGTCTGCAAAATATCAGAGGGAAGTGAAATATTCAGATTATGAATTTCCAAAGTAGTTGTGCGGCATAGCTATAAAATCGTTAATTTTTGTGACAAAAGCACCAAATTTGCCAGATGTGTTGACAAATATATTTAGAACAAATCTGGATATTGGGGCATCAGAAACTCGCCCCCTGGTGGCCAGAGCAGGCAATTGAATCCTACTTGCCCATGGCATGGACCCGTCCCGTTAATTGGATCCACTCCAAAATGTAATGGCTTCTAAGTTGGACCATGCTACATGCCTCCACCAAGTTTTGTGAAAATTGGTTGGACAGTTTTCACGTAATTCTCATCCAAAAAATGAATGGAAGTGAATGGGCGGCCACGTGTGGGCGGCCCGTGGACACGCCCCCTGAGTTGGATCAACACCAAAATTTCATGTAGTCTAAGTTGGCATGTGTTACATCCCTCCACCGAATTTTGTGAAAATCCGTCAAGCAGTTTTTGTATAATTCTGCTAACAAACTAATAAATTGGGCGGCATAGCTAAAAAAATTGTTCATTGTTGCAATAAAAGTGCCAAATTTGGTACATTTATAGCTTAATATACTGGAACAGAGCACTTTGGTCATCCCCCCAAGCTGCTGTTACCATGTTTTCAGCACCACAAATATAATTTAGAGACCAGTTAAAGTGAAAAACATGTTTCATTCTAATGTAGGACAATAGTAAATTAAAGACATCCAACACAATGGTGAGATTTAGTTATTTATAAGGCCATTGAACAATGTTCAGTGAACATACTTAACAATTACACTGTAACAGTTTGAACATATCTAACTAGTGCAGCCATCTGCAGCAATATGGAACCTTAATAATAGAGCTGTTTTTACAACGAGGCCTTGAATATCATGAGAAAAGAAGAACAAAAGGGGGAAAAACATTCATAGATCACAGTGTCACTGTCACTATAATCAGGAGGCCATGAAATTGGTAGTGGATTATTTAATACTCCTTTTCTTTTAATCTTCACGTTGAATGCATATTATCCTCTGTAGCTTTTAAACTTTTTCTCATGTGCATTTTGAAAATACATTTAGTTCAATTAATTCAGGATATCTGAGTGAAGAAACGAACTAAGTGAAGAAACTGCATAGAGATATCAATGCTGGGTATTTGTAGAAAAATAATCCACTACCAATTTCATGGCCTCCTGATTATAGTGACAGTATTTTTCACTTTAACTGGTCTCTAAATTATATTTGTGGTCCTGAAAACAATGGTAACAGCAGCTGGGGGGGATGACCAAAGTGCTCTGTTCCAGTATATTAAGCTATAAATGTACCAAATTTGGCACTTTTATCACAAAAATGAACAATTTTTTAGCTATGCCGCCCAATGTATTAGTTTGTTAGCAGAATTATACAAAAACTGATTTTGACTGATTTTCACAAAATTCGGTGGAGGGATGTAACACATGCCAACTTAGAATACATGAAATTTTGGTGTTGAATCCAACTCAGGGGGCATGTCCACAGGCTGCCCACACGTGGCCACCCATTCACTTCCATTCATTCCATTCATGAAGATTACGTGAAACCAGTCCAACTAATATTCACAAAACTTGGTGGAGGCATGTAGCATGGTCCACCTTAGAAGCCATTACATTTTGGATTGGATCCAATTAACGGGACGGGTCCATGCCATGGGCAAGTAGGATTCAATTGCCTGCTCTGGCCACCAGGGGGCGAGTTTCTGATGCCCCAATATCCAGATTTGTTCTTAATATATTTGTCAACACATCTGGCAAATTTGGTGCTTTTATCACATCAAATTGAACGTTTCTAGAAAAATATTGAGCTATGCTGCCCCACTAGGCCCAAGGTAGCGTCTCCAAATTGTTTTTTTTTTTGTTTGTTTGTTTTTTGTTAAAACCACGGGTGATGTCACCCATTGATTTGTGGACCTGCCGTCTTGGTTTTTCTGGAGCTATTTTTTTATCTGGACTATATTTGGATGAGAGGCTGGTGCTGTCGAGGAGCGAGGGGTGGATCTGACTGAGAAGTGGAGGACACTATCCACACACAGCCTGTCACTCTAAGTGGCCCACCCTTAATTATGCATACTGCTTTAGGTCTTAATAAAATGTTAATGGACGAGATATAAAAAAACTCCCCTCCCCTTACAGTTGTCCTGAAGGGGGAAGTAGCTATAGAGACCAAAACTATTTTTTGTACCAGGCTGTAAACATGTTTATTTCTGCTTGGGCATTTTAACATGGGGAGTCTATGGGGACTGACTCGCTTCTGGAGCCTCAAGCAGGCGTTTAAAGAACTGCAGTTTCTGGCACCTCTGTGTTGGCTTTATTTTTCTGCCTGGGAGGTTTCCACTTGTCCAAAATATAAAACTACTGAATTTACAACTCCAGTGCTTTTTAATTTGCTTGATAAATTACAGAATTTAACAATCAGTTGCATATTGACACTGTTGTCGCTTCTTTCTATTAATGAAGGCACTCTACTGATGAATGAAGGAGCTAACTGTCTCAACCCGACTTTGAAATATCACAGTATTTGACTTTGTCAGTATCTTTCTCTGCTTATTATTAATTATTTAATTTATAAACCCTTTCTCAATTGAATTTCGACAAAAATAAACTTGTCAAGATGCATATCACTGGATCAGGCCTATTCCGAAGAACCAGAATACCAGTCCAGAGATAGGAACACAGATTCCAATACCTTGACCTGTGGGTAATTGTCCATTACAAAGTACCAATCTGATACCAGTGGTTTTTCCACCTAATTCAAAATCTGCATTCCCCAGTGAATGCAATGGATTGGGATCTCTTTTCTATGTGTAAGTTAACATGAGCATACAACTACACATCACTTCTTACTAAAAGTGGAGGCATTAGTTGTGAAGAGACATTAGCTCACTGCAGTAAATGAATGGAGGAAACAATGAAGCTCCTGTTGTGAGAATGCTGTTTGAGTGACAGAATAATAACTGCTGGCAAATATTTATGAATAAGGCATTATTGTGCACAGGGATTGCTGTGGTGCTCAGCCATTGGCCCAGTGCAGCTGAATAAAGGTGGAATCACTGAATTTCAATGACAAGTCACGAAGCAGTTTTTATTAGGAGCAGGCTCGGCTTAATAATGTCAGTTCTGGGACCAATACTGTTCCAGCGCAACAAATCAGTGCATCCCTAATACCCCTAATATAAGGCTCTTGGGGTAAATTTTGGATTTTTGATATCGGGCTGTATAAAAAAGATTTAGTGGACCTGACTGAATCGTTGTTGGAATATGAAATTCGACACGGTGACACAAGATTTTATCTGTAGATCTACCCCTGACCCATAGTAACACTGGATCATCAAAGAGTACCTTACATGGTTGGTGGATAAAGCTGCAATAATGAATCAATTAATTGTCGACTATTAAATTAATTGCCAACTCATTTGATAACAGCTTTGTAAATGTGAATATTTTCAGTTTTAACTCCTCCAGTTACTGAATATTTAGGGGTTTTGGAGAAAAAAAAAATGTCAGAGGACATCATCTTGGTCTTTGGGAAACCCAGCTTGACATATTTCAAAATTTTTTGCTATATTATGGACCAAATTATTAAGAAATAATTAGAAAAAATAATTGATAGACTAATTTATTTATTTTATTTTACAGGGACAGTGCACAGTTACTTAGCAGCACCAGAGTTAGCTATAAGCTAATTTTCATCTGTAGTCTCTGGGCAGGAAACAGAGAATAATTTATCAGCTACAATTAATGTAGTCAATAAGTGGAGCCCTCTTACAGGGTGTCTGCAGCTTCTTAAAAAGTTGTAAAATGTCTTAAATTCAATTTAATAAATATTTGATCTGAAAGGTCATTAAATTGTCTTGAATTTGAATTTGTGTGGCCCTAATTGCCGCAAACCTTTTAACTGTTATTTATCTTTTAATATATTTTTGTCAAAATGAATCAAGCTCTTCTGTGTAAAAGTCCACATTTGTGATAGTACAAATCTTTAAACCTGCCCCTGAACCTAGTACCCTCTTTTTACGTCATACTTGCACTTTTTGGTGAAATGTAAATTAACCTTACTCACTCTAAAAACCATATTCCTACATAGAACCAACCTCTGCTCTTAAATTTGCTTAAAAAATGTCTTGAAAGGGTATAAAAAGTACTAAATTTAAGTGTCTGATACCAGTAGACACCATATATTGGTGGTACTGCTGATCAAGGTGCGTCTTACTCAAGGTCCCTGTGTCTCTCCCTCAGGGTGGCGACAGATCACAACATAGACAACACCACAGCCATCCTGAGAGACTGGCTGGTGAAGGTGCAGAATGACTATCACTATGTGGAGTGGAGACCTGACGATGAATCCAGGTACTGTGTGTGTGTGTGTGTGTGTGTTTGTGTGTGTGTGCGTGTGTGCGTGCGTGCGTATATGAGTGAATGAGTATGTGTGTGAGACATGCATTACCTAATAGTTACTGTCCGTGCATGTCTCAGTGCCTTTGAAGATGAGGTGGGGTCTAAGCACTGGAATAATCTCCGTTATGAACATGTAATGAAGCTCCGTCAGGCAGCGCTGGAGACCGCCCGCGAGATCTGGGCCGACTACCTGCTGGTATGTTATCATCCCCTCAACAGCTTCATAAGCTTCCTCTTATTATGCACTCTGAGTGATGTCTCTGACTTTGGGTCAGAAGTGAGCAGAGATACGTGGAAGTAAGTAAGCTGAGTCACAGCACTCGACTCTTTGAATACTCAAGCATGCATTGTCTGCACTTGATAATACCTGTTCAGGGTGAGGAGGTCAATGTTAAATATATGGATGAGAAAGTAAAGCTCAGTCTTTTACATAGAAAATAAAAAGGTACTGCAATAAAGACGAAATCTATGAGCAATGAATAAAGCCATGTTTTAGACGAAGAGACATTTTGATGACTACTGCAGATTTATTTAATGTCTTAATTTCTTTTTAGTCTTAAAATCTAATCTTCCAGAGATTATCTCTGTGACATGCAAGTGTTTCTTTGTGTTATAAATTGGCCATTTTGTCACAGCAGATGTAAGCAAAGCAACATAAAGCATAATGAGCTGTGCTAATGTAATAAAGTAATGGAGAAGATCGAGGAGATGAACGCCGCAGTGGGAAGGAAAGAGATGGAGTTCAAATATTTGTTTGTCGTCAGTCTAAGTCATGTTAACATTATTTTTTAACTGGTACGACTTTTCCATAATGTACAATAAAGCCCAAGTATCTTTGCTATGGTTTCCTGTATTTCAATATATGATGCAGTGGTGTAGAGTTGTTAAAATGCTTTTCTCAAAAGCTTGTGAGAATATTTTTAATTTCATTCACTACCATTGCCAACTTATTTACCATAGCCATGATGTAAAATGTAAAAAAGTCATAGTATTTGGTCATTAAAGAGCTATAGCCAAGATCATCTGTACAGATCAGGAAATTTTCCAGTTAAAAAATTAATTTGTCAGATGAACCAGTACAAAATGGTGACACTGTTTCTACACCACCTCAGACATATTTTTGGCAATTCTCTTGTGCAAGTTCATGTTTTATTCATGAGCCGATATGTAGGCCAGTAGGGGTGTAATGATACATGAAAATCTGGATTGATATATGATTCAAGGAGCAATGATCCACAGTCATCGTTGCAAAGTGAAAACATCAATACATAGCATCAACTTTAAGATACACCTTTATCTTGACATTCTGATGGCATGTCTGTGTCACCAAGCACACCTCCTTCCTAAACATTCAAACAGTGCTCGCAGCTCATCGCCAGGCAGACAATGTCAAGCAGTCAAGAAAAAGACTGAAGATATTTACTGATATTGTCTCAAACTGATCGTAGGCCCCTCAAAATTGTGTCATGGCAGACTTTCTAATTTCAGCAAATATCGTATTGTGTTGAAACTTGGGATGTACACTCCTATAGGCCAGTAAAGATCTGTCTATATTTGGGATCAGCTGATACTTCAACACAGCTGATAATCAGTAAAAATGTAGAGTACAGTGCACAGTTTCAAATGTCAGTGTAAGAATGACCTCAGCTTTAAATTGGCAGTATCTGGACAAATATTTTGGCAGAAGAAAATGCAGGTTGACTGGGAGCAGTCTTCATTTACTGGAGCTGCTCTTGGTGAGACACAAGGAGGCAAACGTACACAAGGGTTAAATATCGAGTTTTGGCATTAAGCAGAGGTTGTTCTCAACACACCAGAGTGGAGAACATCCTACTGCAAATACAAGTGCAGCCTGTCTGTACGGCTTGTTTAAAATTCTGGGCTGTGAGTTAAAGTGGGGCGGGAGGGAGCTGCTTATGCTCGCAGTATTCTGTGATCGAACCATGTTGCTGTTGCTCAATCAATCATTTAGTGACAGTGAGTGACATTTTGTCTGTGCTTGCATGTGCATGTGCGTGTTTGAGTCTTGTCAATACTGTGCCCTTCTCCTCCGTCTGCAGGTGGCTGACTGTGACAACCTGCTCACCAATCCGGACACGTTATGGAAGCTGATTAGTGAGAACAAGACGATCGTAGCGCCAATGCTGGAGTCCAGAGCTGCGTATTCTAACTTCTGGTGCGGCATGACCTCACAGGTACTGCAATTTACACGACTTCTAACATGCCTGTAGAGCTTTAGGTACACTTCACAGTTCCTTCACCTGCTTTGTGTGTTGGGTGTGGGTGTGGTGTAAATGTTCTGCTACAATAAGATTACTGTGGTGACACTAGAAATCAGATTAAACATTTAAAACAGTAAAGTCACTCTAGTTACGACACCAAATCAGATACTCTCTAAGTCACTGTAAGACTACTAATGCAAGTATTACGCATGGGCTTTAAAGTATAAACTGCACATTACTAAAGTACAGTTGTTTATGCCTCCGCCAGGCAATAGCCATGGCCATTATGTTTTCAAGTTATTCATCTTTTGGTCTCATTCTTGTGAATGGGATATCTCAAGAACACCGTAAGAGAATTTCCTCAAATTTCACACAAACGTCCACTTTGTACTGAAGAATAACCTGATTGGAATTTGGTGGTCAAAGGTCAAGGTCACTGCGACCTCACATAACATGTTTTTGGCCATAACTCAAGAATTATTTTGCTAATTTTGACAAAACTTCACACAAATGTCTAGTAGGGTATAATGATGACATTTTATATCCAAAAAGTCAATGGTCAGCTTCACTGTAACACAATAATGTAATGCAAAAACACTTCTCTGGCCATTATCCAGTGTCATACCTCCAGACAGGGAGAAATTTGGTTAGATACTGAATTGCTGACGTTGATCTTGAGTGTGCTGTGCTGATTGTATAGATCTTCTGTGCTGCCAGGGAGAAGATGTGTATAAAGCATCCATGTTTTCACTGACATAGCTGTGAACTGTAACCGCAACTTGACTGGTTCACGGAGGCATACAACCACGAGGTGGTAATTCTGTTGTTACATCTTTGGACAGATAATGCAATCCACATAAAGTCTGCTATTTACTCTGTGAGTTACTGATGGTGAATAAAATGTCACTTTTCATGCGGCTCTGCAGAATAATAGAGTGCATCTCCTGCCACCTTCATTATGCAGAAATTCGATCTGGAGGGAATTTCACACTTGATTATTTTTTCTTGTGCATGAAGAAATCAAATTTGTGTGAATAAGTCACTTTAGAAACAATGCAAACGAGTCAATTTGAAGGACCAGTAGAGAGGTTTTTTTATTCTTAAAGTATTCAAGTGATTCCCCTCTGATTACTGGGTAGGAACGAAATGCTGTGGTAAATATACATTGCAAATTAAAGTGAATTACCGGTATTTGTCTAACAGGTGAGCTAAATCTGTCCTGCTCCAATATCACATAGTATTTAGATCTGACTAGTTGCCACATTTATCTAAAAGATACTACTGCGGTTTGTGCTGCTGGTAAAACTATGGGCCAAAGTGACTTTTAATTAATGTATGCCTCATATCCCGTAAAATTTTCAGATTTACAGACATCATTACAGCTCTGCCAGCTTGATTTTGACTAATCGGACTTGCACATCTGATTTATTGGGCATTATGTACTGTATGTGGGTGTCTTGGATGCAGTTCTGTCTGTGATATATTTCTGTCTGGACAGGATGCCTTCAAGTACTCATCCTTGCTTCTTTTCAAATCAGAGTAGACATATGGACATTGTCTATCCTCAAGCACAGAATAAACTCTAACCCAGACCCTGCCTGTCTGATTCCCTGCAGAGAACATTTTCTTCAATGACAGTTAATGGGCCTGTAGCCAAAAGGCAATAAGCGATGTCTGTCAATGTCTCTTCATGTAAGTCAGTATTACTCAGGCTTAGTCACTGAATTTTTTCCTTTTTCTTTTCTTTTTTTTTTAGTATTTTAGTAAAGTTTGAAGTTTCAGACATGTCTTGGTCCTGTAAAGGGTTTTAAACTGACACATAGATGTTGATGCGTAGAGTTTGGGCAACCAATTTTCTCAATCGAGTCTCTGTCAAACATCTCAGATCAAATCAGATCAGATTTTGAGTTTTCCCCAGCTTTTTAATATGTCTCTGCACCAGTGACAGCTGTGGCCGGAGGCATTGTGGTTTCCCGTTGTCCGTCCAGCCCATTCTTGAGAACCCAATATGTCAGGAAGTAATTCAGGGAATGTCTTCAGGTCTGGCTCGAACGTCCTCCTGGACTCAAGGATGAAGTGATTAGAGTTTGGTGGTCAAAGGTCACTGTGAACTCACAAAGAAACGGTTTTTGGCCAGAACTAAATAATTCTTAGACAAATTGACATCATAATTTCTGCAAAAACACTTTTCTCACCATTATTTAACGTCATAACTCAGGAACAGAAGGGGAGACATTTGAAAGGAAAGAAAATGGCATATAACTGTACAGTGTTTGTGTGCATTCACTGCAGGGTTACTACAAGCGTACACCAGCCTACATGCCTATCCGTAAGGGAGAGCGCCGTGGCTGTTTCGCTGTACCGATGGTCCACTCCACCTACCTCGTGGACCTACAGAAAGAGGCCTCCCGTCAGCTGGCTTTTTATCCACCGCACCCAGAGTATAGCTGGACCCTGGATGATGTCATAGTCTTTGCCTACTCAGCTCGCGCTGCAGGTGAGACCGAGAGTTGTTATCTGGCGGAGTTCTTAATGTCTTTCTAGGCATGTTTTTTTATATGTTTGTCTCTTGTATCTTTGCAGAGGTGCAGATGTATGTGTGCAACAAAGAGATTTATGGTTATTTCCCAGTTCCAACGCGTTCCCATGGTACCCTGCAGGATGAGGTGGAGAGCTTCTTGCATACTCAGCTTGAGGTCATGGGTAAGTCAAGATCAGAGTGATTTCTTTGTGTTCTACAGTTTTAGCAAAAGTGTGAGAGTTTGCGTGTGATCAATCATTTACACAGACACTAGGCTGTAATTAGACGTGATTACGTCTTTGTACAATGGACATTTGTTCAATTGTACTGATCTGTTGTTCAGTTTTATCTTTAACTTGCATTGTCATGTTGTAATGGTATGCAGTTTTGGCATTTATTTGATTTTCCCAACTTGTGTTAAGCTAAACTAAATGTTTTTTACTGCATCCATTATGAAAAACCAAGACAGGTTTTCTGAAAGTAGCCTAAAGACGTAGCAACCTAATATACTGTTTACCTCTACCTGAAAACTGCATACCTATTTAGACAATGTTTTGGTTCATGACATTACCTTTGCTAAAATAATTTTGCAGCCAATTTTTTCAGTTTAAAGGTCTAGTGTGCAGGACTTAGTGGCATCTAGTGGTGACGTTGCAGATTGCAATCAACTGAAACTTCTCCCATGTGCCAAGCATGTAGGACAGGCCTCTTTAATTACAAAGTGCTTTGGGCTGGATTTTAAATCCAGGAAATGTAGACTGGCCAGACCTTCTCAGCAGCTAGCCTTTTCAAAACCTTTTTTTTTTTTCTTAACTTTTGATAACCACACATTTTAAACCAATGTAAATTAATGTTGTTAGAAATAGCGATGTTTATTTTTTTGTTTTTGAAATTTAGAAAAATATATTTGGTCACATATCTGACCCAGGCACATCACAACGTGCAGAAACAGATTAAAAAAAGAGCTGTCACTGCACTAAACCTTAACAAGTGGCAATAACAGTAACCAATACCACACTCTATCTCTCTCTACTAGTATTTCTCTCCTTCTCTCTCCACTCTTTCTCCCACACACGCACAAACACACATCTTGGCGGTGACTACTCAGTAACAGCCAGGATGTTTGGAAAATGATCAGAACTGTATCACATGAGAAAACATTGTTTTGTGAAAGATATGATTTGCGGTGTTGTGATACCAACCCGTACATCCTGCCTGATCGGTACTGCGCATATGCAACTCAACAGAGATGGGAAGGAAGCGAGATGGCTCACTCGTTAGCTACTTGCAGACTTAAAATCACAGTTAAGAATATGATATTCCATTTCTGCAAATAGATGCCCCTAAAGCCTACACACTGAACCTCAAAGATATTGCCAATTAAGGGTGGAAAGCTGTCCAGGTGAGACATTCAGTAAAACAAGAGAGGAAACAGAAGTGTCCACTAAAAAGTGCCATAAAAAACAAGTGATGTGTGAGTGTAGCGCTATGACTCAGGGACTCCCAAAATAGAATCCAAGTTATCAGAGTTAAGGTAGGGTCCTGCTAAAACTGTCCTCTGTTAGTTATATTCTACTGTATATACTAAAGTCTTTGTGTAGCACTACTGTGAGTATTGTAGGTGAGGAAACACCAGCAGGATGTGCTGTGAAACCCACATAATGAATACCAATAATGATAAAACAGTGTATACATATACTCATCTCACAGAAATCTAGTTCAAATGGTTCATTTTGGAAATCTCCTGAGGACTCCTGAGCATCCCAGAGCCACATTTTGGGAACCTCTGTTCCATCACATTACACATTCTCTTTGTAACCTTCCCCCCGTTTTCCTTTGAAAGTGAGAAATCCTCCATTGGAGCCCTCCAGCTTCCTGTCTCTTCCTCCCAAGCAGCCTGACAAGATTGGCTTTGATGAGGTACGCACACTCAGTCGCATAAACACATAAAACACACAGAATAACCCAAGCATGTGTGTGAGGTTTTGCATTCGTGTGCACCCAGGTGTTTATGATAAATCTGGTGCGGAGAGCTGACCGTCGTGAGCGGATGCTGAGAAGTCTGTATGAGCAGGAGATCAGCTGTAAGGTTGTCGCTGCTGTGGATGGCAAGTACGTTTCTCATCTTCTTCCTCCCCCACTGCCTGTGTCTTACTGATTTGTGCCTCGGCAATGTGCGGTTTAGATTGATGTAGGCAGGCTGAGCTGAGACAAACAACCAGGTGAAAAGTAGCGGGTGCCTGCTGTCAATTAAATTTTCTCTGAACCACATAGTTTGATCTTGTCTGTGAGTAAAATGTAACACTTATGTGTGTGTAGGCTATCCAATCAGTAGGTAGCATCATGTTTTACCTTCTGTCATCTTTATTTGTAATGGTGAGAATAAGTAAAAAAACAGCTTGCAACACACGCATGCCTTATATTGTCTGTTTCCTGTTTTCACACACACACACATCACATCCATATAATTTATTGTTTCTATATCTAATCTCTGTGTTTATCCCTTCTCTTTCTCCTCAGAGCTCTGAACAAGACTGATATAGAGTCTATGAGGATTAAAATGCTGCCAGGTTACAAAGACCCTTATCACGGTCGGCCTCTCACCAAGGGTGAACTGGGTTGTTTCCTCTCTCATTACAACATCTGGAGAGAGGTGAGACACTTGGAAAGGCCTCAGGCCTCTGGGTCTACCTGTGCATGGTAGATAACGTTTACTACTGAAAAACACAGTAACTCAGTTTGTGTGAGGAGCGGCAGCTGGTGAGATTAATGAGCTTGTTTTATTTTTGTTACAAAAAATGTACTGCTTTTTTTTTGGGGGGGAATAAGGTTCTCCAACAACTTGCTGTCTTTGTTAATGTAAGAGAACGTGTTATAATTTAGAACAAAGGACTCCAGCATAGCAGCAAAGGATTTAAGAAGCTTTTCCATCACAGTAATGCAATAATGAAGCTCTTTCTTGCCAACGTGATGGGAAAAAAAAGATTCCATTAGTCAGTGTACTGAGAAACTTTCTCAAAATAATGTCTTAGTATCTTAAAATGATAAGAAACATTCTCAAAACTCCACACATATAAATACAGATCACTTTAAATAAGAAATCTTATGGCTTATATAACAAAACCACATCCAAAGGACAGACAAAAGGTAATTGGTCAAGGTATTAGTCATAATTATTAGTTATAAGTATAGTTATAAAGGACAAAAAAACATGTAGAAATGGGAATCCTTTCCATATTCACAGTAGATTTAGAGAGTAGCTGTTAGCAGTTAGCGGCTAACTAAAAAAAGAAGAATAGCTGCTGTAAACGTCTGCACATTGGTAAAACAATATGACTTGGGAGCTCCTTACCCTCCAGGCAGAGGATGAGATCAGCTGCCATACAACAGGGACGGTACATGATTGTTATTGCTTTGTTATGCCATTGTTGTTTATAAAGTGCTGCTGACGCATGTGTCACACTAAGCCTACACTGTTGAGTTGTATGTGATGCTTGTCACACCTCTTATGATTGCGGGACGCAAGATGCAAATTCAAGAACGTTTCTCATTATTTTGAGATACCAAGTCATTATTTCAAGAATGTTTTTTTAATTATGACTTACAGGATCTTTTTTTCATCACATTGGTGAAAAAGGGCTTCCATACATGCCAGCTCACCCAGCAGCACTGTAGTGCTCAAAAACTCATGCGTTTCTGTATTTGTGTATAGATAGTAGATCGTGGTCTGCAGACATCCCTGGTCATCGAAGACGACCTCCGCTTTGAGGTGTTCTTCAAGCGACGAATCCAGGCGCTGCTGCAGGAGGTGAAGACACACAAGCTGGACTGGGATCTCATGTGAGTGATGCTTCAGCGAACAGAAGGAAAACACGATGTAGTAAACAGAGAGGATTATCAGTGAAATCCGTCCATCTGTCACACATGATATCTCACACACCACTGATCACATGCTGAAGACACTTGTGGGAATTATGCATCTTAGCATCACACGACTGAGCTGCTGCAGCATGTTCACATTCACAGAGACCGATCACGGTCAGAGAGGAACAAATTTGGAGGAGTAATGTCAGAAAATAAATACCGTTCATTTTCTGCACAGACCATGACAAAGTGTGTAAAGGCGTGAACGTATCCAAAAATGAGCAACCTCAGTAGATAATATCAGGGTTTTTCTTCATAGAAAGTCTAAGGCATATAATCTTATCTTTTTTTTGTCTCCTTTGTTTTTGTTTGATTGCATTTGATTGCAATCTGGTCATGTCATCCAGTGTATTAAGTCTTGTCTGGTCTCACCTGCCATGTCTCGCCTCACTAAATAAAACAAACAAATAAATAAATTAAAAAAAAGTCTGAGGCATATAAAGATGTTAGGAGAAAACTACAACTCAGGAAGTGTTTCGATAAGACACATCCTATCACTGTGTTTAGAATTCTGCTGCATGCACCACTAATAGCAAGCTGGGGCTAAAGATTATATTGTACACTTCATATTAAGTTCAGCAGTTGTTTGTTTAGTGTTTGTGATATTTATGGTGCCTCTTGTCTTGAACACTAAATACAGTTACATCGGGCGAAAGCGGATGCAGGTGGACCACCAAGAGAAGACTGTGCCAAACATCCATAATCTGGTGGAGGCAGACTACTCCTACTGGACACTAGGTTATCTGTTGTCTTTACAAGGAGCCCGGAAGCTCCTCAAGGCCGACCCTCTGACCAAGTTGCTTCCTGTTGATGAGTTCCTTCCTGTCATGTACGACAAACATCCAGTGTGAGTATAACCTATCTGTCCCTTAATCTTCTCTCTGTTCCTCTCATCATGTCTCATTTTTTTATGCTCTTGTAAATCTAATCACTTTGCTGTTTCCCTCACTCATCAGGTCAGAGTACATGGACCACTTTGAGACTCGGGACCTGCGCGCGTTTTCTGCTGAGCCACTTCTGGTGTATCCGACCCATTACACGGGAGACGAGGGCTACATCAGTGACACGGAAACATCGGTGGTGTGGGACAACGAGACCGTCAAAACCGACTGGGACCGAGCCAAGTCGAGGAAAACTCAGGAGCAGGGGGAGCTGAGCTTCGAGGCCCAGAACTCCGACGTACTGCAGTCTGAACTGGAGAACTGGAGCGCACGGGACGAGCTGTGACGAAGAAGAGGGGACTTGACGAGGAGAGACAGAGAAGACTCTGGCAAACAGAGATAAGGATAAAAGGGGATAGAATAAAGCTGTGATGGTGGAGGGAATGGATAAGATGGCGAGAATAAAACAAACGCAGGAGAAGAGAGAGGTAAGGCAGAGTCAGACCGACGCAGGGTTAGTGAGGGGAAAAATGCTTTTCCTTATACATTTCTCTCCCCGGTCTTTCATCTTTCTCTTAGGAGATGAGATGTAGATGTAGATTTAACTCTTGAAGAGTCAGCTAGCAGCTTTTGTTTTATTTATTGCATCCAACGCACATCCCTTGACCACAGCCCGGTCCGATAACAGAACCATGTAGGGCTGGGCAATATGTTGATATTATATCCATATCCTGATATGAGACTAGATATCATCTTAGATTTTGGATATCTTCCAGACTATTTTCCTGGTTAAAAGGCTGCATTACAGTAAAGTGATGTAATTTTCTGAACTTATCAAACTGTCCTGGCCCTCTACTATTTGCCTTTACCCACATCATCATAATGTCCACATATCCACATAGCAGTCTCATAGTTAAAATATTTCGCAAATGCACCAAGAGTCAACCCTACAATATCTTCCCTATATCAATATTCAGGTGTATGGTAAAAAAATATGTGATATCAGATGTTTTCCATACGACCCAGCCCTAGTTCCATGTCTTAAAGGTCCAGTGTGGAGGATTTAGTGCCATCTAGTGTTGCAGAACTGAAACTTCTCTTGTGGGCCAAGCGTGTAGGAGACCTACAGAGGCTGATTCAAAAATGTAAAAGGCCCTATGTAGAGCCAGTGTTTGGTTTGCCTGTTTGTGGCGACTGTAGTACAACATGGTGCACTTCATGGAGGAGGACCTGTTATTATAAACAAATGAAAACACAGACATATTATATGCCATTTCTGCCAATAGATGCCCCTAAATGCTACACACTGGACCTTTAAATAGTATTTCACCCATATATAAAGTCTTCCATAGAAAATAAAATAAAACCAGGAGCTGGAAAAAGATGCAGTATTTAGCTCAACTCCAAAGTGACATCTGTTCACAACACATCATCAAAACATCACCTAGTTACACGCGAAAGCTGCAGTATGCTTTGGCTTTGGAAAATGAGCCTCTAGAATATAAAACAACAGCTCCTTTTATACTCTTAAGGAAAAACACAGTCACTAAAATGCTGCCTTTTCTATACACAGTGTTATATGGTCAGTGGCTCCCAACCTTTTTGGCTTTTGATCCCTTAAGAAGAAGCAGTGTCTACTTGAAACCCCTAATCACCAGTTGCGGATGTCTACTGGCTGTGACGAGTTCTACCAAAGAGTTGGGAACCACTGCTCTGTCGTCTTCTCCCACTGACTCTTAACCCCTTGTTGTTAAGTTCAGGCATTGTGTTATTTAAGCAAGTTTTCGAAGGTTGTTAGTTAATAGCCTTAGATATTTTTCACTCATGAATGTAATGTAGTGTTTTATTTGCTGTCAAACCTTTTTACACTTTGACAGCAGCTGTGTATTGGTTTACTGTTCCCCCCTCGGTTCATATAGCAGTTTTAATGTAGCTTTTGTTGCATTTTGTTCGTCGAAGATCACAGAAAACAAATGAATATTGATTTTTTTAAGTAACTTTTCATATTTTGTCTCCTCTGTGGTTACAAAGTGTGTTTTTTTAACCAAAGAATGAATAAATGCTTTTATAATTACTGGCTGTGCTATTCTCTGCTGAATTTAGCTTGGACCACACGAGGACACACTCGAGCATCAGCCCCTTAAAGTTAAATTAAAGAACACTGTAGCATTGACATCGTACAAATTGTGGGTTTATTTCTAGCCAGAGCAACAGTGGCTAAAACATCAACATACATTCTGCACTGCTTTTTTTTGGCACACAGTAGTTTTATTTCAGCCCAGACGTAAACGTCCCACAATCCAGTTGAAAGGTTTCTTTTAATTAGTGCCTGCTGGTGTTCGCCTTCCCTGCCTGTGCATAATGGTCAGTTTGGGCTGCAGCAGGCTGCCATTACTCCTCCTTCACTGTGTTTCCACAGACAATCCTTTATTCACTGTTAACCTGTGAAGTGACCCTGCTGTGCTGAGTAATACAGTTTCATGTAATTTGCATCCAAGACAAAGATTGTGTCACTGAAAAAGGCTGAATTAAAAAGAGATAGATATTATACTTTAAACTTAAAATTAGGTATGGCAATAGACATTCTCTGATACCATTGTACACTCACCAGCCACTTTATTAGGTACACCAAGCTAGTATCAGGTTGGACCCCCTTTTGCATTCAGAACTGCCTTAATTCTTAATGGCATAGATTCAACAAGGTGCTGGAAACATTGCTCAGAGATTTTGGTCCATATCGACATGATAGCATCACGCTGTTGCTGCAGATTTGTCAGCTGCACATCCATGATGTGAATCTCCCGTTCCACCACATCCCAAAGGTTTTGGCACCTGCTGTGGTCTTCTGCTGCTGTAGCTCATCTGCCTCAAGGTTCGACATGTTGTTGGTTAAGAGATGGTCTTCTGCATACCTTGGTTGTAACAAGTGGTTATTTGAGTTACTGTTGCCTTTCTATCATCTTGAACCAGTCTGGCCATTCTCCTCTGACCTCTGGCATCAACAAGGCATTTTCACCCAGATAACTGCCGCTCACTGGATATTTCCTCCCTTTCGAACCATCCTCTGTAAACCCAAGAGATGGTTGTCACTTAAATCACCTTTCTTCCCCATTCTGATGCTCAGTTTGAACTTCAGCAGGTCGTCTTGACCATGTCTACATGCCTAAATGCATTGAGTTGCTGCTATGTGATTGGCTGATTAGTTATTTATGTTAACAAGCAGTTGAACAGGTGTACCTAATAAAGTGGCCAGTAAGTGTGTTATTGATTAGGCTTATGTGTCCTATTCTTTATCTATTCCCTTTTTCTGATTCCTGATAAATTTTCTGTATATAAAAAGTAGGTTTATTTGTCATGCATTTTTGTTTTCATTTAGGTTTCTCTTAGTCAAAGAAAAAATATGCTAAGGCTACCTGCGTGGCACTAATGTTAATATAACAGGATAATCACCCTTGATAATGGGCATGCTGCTTGGTTGGGAAGCAGCATGTAGAGTGTCGGATACATTCCTGACACATAAACCCATGTTACGCAGAAATATGTTTGAGCATATTGCTGAAATGATCATTTTACAGACGTTACAAACAGCACTGATGTCATCTTCCTTTGTGAAGCTTTACTTTGGACCTTGCCGTGACCCCTTCTTGTTGCAGGTTTCCAGCAGCCTACACGCAGCTGGTTTGATCGTTGTTTTGCAATGCACAACTGTCAGAAAAACATGCCGGCAGGGATTAAAGGAATTTATATGCTCGGAGGCATACGAATCAGATGGATCAGGCAATTTGGAACTGGTGCTCGATTCCCATCCCTACTGTGTGTATAATCATGTTGGAATTTTTTTATTGCATGTCCCTCAGGACCAACAACAGAAGTCTAAAGTCACACTTGTTGCTCTTTGAAGCTGCACTTCAACACAGCTGTTTAAGTGAAATGCTAACTAAACATTAGCATGCTAACATGCCAGTGTTGAGCTGGTTGTATTTACAAGGTTCGCCATCTTAGTATTGGTTATAAGCACTGAACACAAAGTACAGCTGAGGCTGATGGGGGATGTCATTATCCCTGCAGGTATTTGATCACAATCCAAAGGACAAATAGTGCTGGATGAAAAGTTCAACAAAGGTATTACATCTCATCCTGAGGAGAACACAAATGTCTTGTTGTGGCTCGACAGACCGACACCTCTGCCCCTACAGTAAAGCCACGCCACTTAACGTCATGTCTACAAAGCTTTAGCGTGTGTTGGGTGACCATGCTCACATGTCCACAGTATGTTTCAGATTATTTGTGTGTGAATGTGCATCCATGTGCAGTCAGTGGCGAACGTCTGTGCGACTCAGACTAATCCCATTAGAGCGCTCTCTCCCCCCCACCTCTATATTTACCTCACCCCTCTGTGAGATTAACCCAGGTATTTTGTGCAAGTGCCTCTGCAGATCAATAGCCACTTTTCTACAGTAAGACCTGCTGGGGTTTACTAGAACCAGGCACGACTCAAACTATCGACTTTCCCAGTTCATTTCCTTGAAGCTCCGCATCCTGGCTGTCAAACCCCCTTGGTAACAGGTTGACAAAGAATCATTACAATTATCTGAGGGGTAAATGAGTGACAGCAGTAATTAGTAAGACTACAACCAGCACCGTTTGGCTGTGAAGGAAAGGTTGGAGCAGGTAAGGAGGCTTTGCTTGTTGCAAACGTGAAACATGCCTGTCTGTGTTCTCTGTTTCCTGTCTGTCTTTCTCTCCACCGTCTCACCTGCATGTCAGTCCTCATTTTGCAATCCAATTTGTCCCGTTACTTCATCCTTCCTTTCCACCCTCCCTTCTTCTCTTTAAGTAATAAGATTGCTACTGTTGAGCTGGAGTTTTAGGGCCCGCAGCATACACGCACACACACATGCACACACACACACACACACACACACACACACACACACACACACACACACACACACACACACTCAAACACAGGAGCAACCTCTGCCCTTGAATTACAGCACTGCCACACCTCCAGCTATCTGTAATCTCCCTCAGTACAGCACAGAGTGCCAGGTAAAGAAATTACAGAGCAAGAGGTGAAGAGGCAGTGAAAGGTGTCACTAACATAAACTTTGCAGGATTTAAAGGAAGAAAGAAAACAAATCACAGAAAGAGTACAATGGCTTGAAAGAGAGGAGGAACTGGATATATTTCTTTCCCTGTAGGAGTCGAGGAGTTTCAAGGTGAGGTAAATTACTTGTGGTATATGCAGCTGCCACGGCACGTACAGAGATTGATGGTCTATTAAATCCGCAACTAACAAAACAAGGCAGTGTCGCTAGTATATATCAGGTGCGATCGATCAGCTTCAAAAAGTGAACCGGATTATTGTGAAATAACTTTTCCAAATGTAGGATTTAAGCTCTGACCTTTCAGAGTCTTCCAGTAAATCCTCACTTCTTTTTTTTCTTCAGGTAAGGTGCAATGCTGCTCAATTTCAAACATATTTCTCCTACATCAGCCTTGGAAGTTTCAGTCCAGAGTTGTAGTCTCAAATAGATCTGGCACAGCTCAGAGCCAGAGAGCCAAATCTAATTTGTGAGGTTATCACTGTCAATTCACAGCCTGCAGCGACTGCGGCGACAGTGAAATACAGGCTGGCAGAGACAGATAAAGCACATTTCTGAGATGTTAGGCCTGAACTTTATTTCTATATATGAAATTTATTTCTTATGTGGTTTTTTGTTCTGAGCCATAAGTCTGCATTTTGGAAATGCCGTCCCATAAATGGCTGATTCATCCTAGCCAGCTGATCCTGGCTGGGCTGTTGGGTTGTATTTAGATTACCTTTTCCTACAAAATCTATTGTAGCTGGCAGACTGGATCTCCTCCTGTAGGTTGCAACACAAAACTAAACATCAGTCAGTCAATGAGCAGCATCACTTAAAGGGAACCTTATCGCAAGATGCTGTCACTTTTTCTCGGCCTTTCCCCTCTTAGTTCAGTGCGTCTCTTATTGCTACAGACAACCCAACCAATCAAAGGGTTTAGTGTATTTCACCAGAGTAATCCACTCAGTTTCAGTAGCTACTAAGTACATGAGTCCTGGGTACATCTGTCATAAACAAACAATTAGAGAGTAGCAGTCAGATATCAGTTTGTATCTGAAAAGCTGTGGACCTCTTTATCCTCATAAACAGCCACGTCCAGACTTAAGATCATGTGCAGAGTAATGGTGTCCTGAGAGTGAAGGCACACGGCGTCTCTTAGTGTTGTAATCAGAGCTTCTCTGTTGTTTGTTGTGGTGGACAGTCTGGCTGCATGTGCATGTTAGTGCATGTGAGTCTCTGTGAGTGTTTCCCATTGGCTAGCTAATGGCCGCCACTCATTCATTCAATCATTGGTCATGGACTTTCCACGTCCAGATATGACGTGCAAGGTGCCCTGCGTGAGTTGGTTGTTGACGTTCTTGAACACCGTGTCAAGTTATGTCTGTTGCATGCATTGTCTTCTATTTAAAATGCACTTCTGTTTTCACAGGAAATTTAACGCTTGCATACAGTCTCTTTCAAAAACACACTACATCGGTACAGCACTATAAATTGAATTTGTTTTTGCCTTCAACAACAAACGCACGTGGTTAGATTTAGGAAAAAAGAAGGGTTTGTCTTTATAATCTTACGAGACATGAGCACTGCTCTCCTGGGTGAAAGTCTTTGGGTTTGTCGGACCCATCCATGACCCCTCCCACCAGCCCAACTCAGACTTTCGTCGCCTTAACTTTCGTTCGTGTAGAAGGGAACCATAGCTGTCACACTCTCACCTGGCATCATAGAGCATTAGCATTCCCCCCTACGTTAGCTCTGTCAGCACTGTTGCCATTGTTAGCACTGTTTATACTGTTGGCACCATTAGCTGCTAACTGCCAGCTTTGCCACCTCCATGTGGAGGCAGTCCTCTCAGATTCTGAATTTATCGATATGCTCTGAATGTTGCATACTGCTCCCTTAAAGAAAATGATCAACAGTAAACTGTGGTATTAGTCAATCATCAATTTCTAGACTCTTTATTTTCTGCCGATGTGTGGTAATAACAGATTAAGGTGGCAGGGATTTATTTATTCAAATCTAGAAAGAAGATTCTTTATTCATGTATTTTTGTGGATATGCATATAAATCAATAGCATTGCTTATGAAAGCTACTTTTGTTCTTCCTCTGAGCTTCCTCTGCTGCACCAAAAATGATATTAGTGTTAACAAAAGGGCTTTATTCAGGATTAATATAGGAGAAATATAGTCCATGTATAAATATCTGTCTTTGTTGTCACAGTATTAGGGGGCAGGAACAAACTCCAAAGATGGACTCCTACATGAGAATCTGCTTGTTAGACGTCTTTTTGTTCAGCAACATCTGAATTAAAATCATGCCAGCTGTTAAGTTTTCTTTAATTGAGCTGCAACAGTCGGATAAGTCTAATCAAACCTCACCCACACAGTCCCAATGAAGCAGAGATTATAGTATGGTAAAACTCCTACTAAGTAACAGCTGTTTTTTCACTGAACTTTGGCTCTTGCTTACTTAGTCATAAATATTTAATACCTATGTTTTGAAACCAATTTTCAGGGGCTAATAGACCATAATGCAGTGCAGCCACAATGTGCTTTTTTTCCAGTTTGGGGAAAATAATCCATTCTCTTTCTGCTGCATTGCTACTTCTCTTCCCAAACACATATACACAGATCACAGCTGTATGCAACAACTTCACACTCTGAGATGTTGAAAGTCATTCTGGGAAATCAGTGTAAAGTTAAACTGCTGAGGCTGCACTGAAAATCTCAGATGATTTCCTAATGATGTTCAACAGCGTTACCATGGATGCAAGCAAAGAACTGCACCACTCCTGATGAGATTATACATGTATATTGTAGCACAAATATACAAATCTGTATTTCACCTTTCTCCACAGAGGCCCTTTACCCTGTCTTTCATCATGGTGGACCTGTTCCTAGACCGAGTTCTGATCGAGAACAACTGGGACCAAGATGAACTCAACACGGAGCGCGAGATCATTGGGATCCTTGAAAATCGCATCCTGTTGCTGTTCTTTGCATCGGCAGAGTGTGAAAAGTGCCAGGAGTTCCTGCCTGTTCTGAACGACTTCTTTAAGAGACTGAAAGATCCAGCGTACATTGAATACCCCAAACTGTTCGCGCTTGTCTTCATCAGGTCTCTATCTTTCCTTCTTTTCATCTCTTTGACGCACCCATGTGATTGCATGAACTTGCATTCACACTGTTTTATCATTCATAACATTTCCATTTCCATCTCTCTCCAGCTTGGACCAATCAGAGAAGCAGCAGGAGCGAGTCCTCAAAGAGCTGCACAAAAGGGTTCTGTTTTTAGCCTTTGACGACCCATATGGGAAGTAGGTGGAAAGAAAACTCAAATGTTTTTGTAAATTTACTTGTATTTCTAACCTGTTTGAGTGTATGTGTCTGAAACAACATGATGACAGTTCATTGTAACTGATTAGACATGAATAACGTGCATTGCCATAACTGTGTGTGTGTTCTTCTCTTTGTCAGAGAACTGCAGGCCATGTTCAAGGTAAGGGACGTACCAACAGTTGTGGTCCTTCGTCCAGACGGCTCCGTCCTCTCTCCAAACGCCGTGCAAGACATCTGTCGTTACGGTTGCGACTGTTTCCGAGACTGGCAGGAATCAGCGGAGGTCATCGAGAGGACCTTCATGCTCAACGAGCAGTTCGAGAACCTAAACATGCGCACAGCCACTGACCCCGTGAAGAGACTCAAGTACAAGACGGAAGACGACAAGAGGAAAAAGAGATGGTGGAACTTGTGGGGGAAGGGAAAAGATGTGTATGAAGTGGAGGAGGAGAAAGATGGAGCATTTGATAGAAAGAGAAAGGAGGGAGATAAAGCACCATGGAGGAAAAGATGAAGAGAAGGAATCAAAGAAAAAAAAACATATATGAATACGTATAAGAGGCAGAGGTTTTGGTGTTGGTTGTCATAAGTCTTCAAGTAAATACTTAAATCCTGTGTTAATGATACTGCAGCCACTTTACAGGCTCTTGAAGAAACACTCAGAAATACTTGCAATGCCTGCAATGGCATGTGCAGGAGAATTCTTAAAAAATGCACACTGAAAAAAGCTCCTCTTTGCCGGAGGTATTGGCATGTAGAAGCATAACTGTGCCTCTCTGCACAGGTGACACGAAATTTGAAAAAAATGAAGCTCTAGTTTAAGAAATATACCACAATTACTTCTAACTATTGAATATTTTAATGTAGCCTACTATCTATAATTATTATTATTATCCAGTCCAGTCTTATACATTGTCAATTAATGACTGAAATTAACTAAGTGTGAGTCGTTACGTTTTCAGTCTCACAGCAAATGTCATTGTTCTCATAATGTAATGTAGCCTTCATATACTGTGAAAACTGTACAATATTTGTATATTAACAGTGTTTAAAATGACGACATGTAGTGACAAAGGGGTTACTCTTGGTGACAGACCCCACCGTGCAGCTCTTTTTTGGACCTTTTAAGTGTATTGTTTTTGACAAAGTGATTCAGGTCACATCCACTCCATTTTCACTTTTCAGGCAGCTGAAAAGCAAGATTATTTTTCAGCAAAAAATAATCAGCAAATAATCAAAAAGAAGTTTGTTGCCTGCCCAACAACAAATGGCAAAGGTTGGCAACTATAGCTATCATGGGTGTAGTGCTATTTGTTGAAGTAATGGAGTGCAAATGTGCATCCCCATGGTTCAGTTGTGGCTCGTTTCAAAAGTTATGTAACCACAGTCCTCCCACAGTTACAAGTTTACATACATGAGTCAACTATAACATACATCCTCATCGCAACTTGTCAAATACCGCCTCTTTGTCAGTGGGCCCACATGTCAAAATATGATGTGCCAGGTACCCTCCTGCGTCAGTTTTGGATGTTTAGGGACAGTGTGTCAATGCATGCTTGTTATATGCATTGTGTCTTTTCAGAACACACTTCCCTTTTCACAGGAAACGTACGGTTTCTGCTCATCACATGCATACAGTCTTTTTCAAAATAAAATTACAGCAGGTGTAAAACACATCGTTTTTAGGTTTATTTCCTTAAGTTTAAACAATAAAAACACGTGGTAAGGTTTAATTAGAAACATCATGGTTTAGCTTAAAATAATTGCCGTTGTTACAAGCATCATGTAACATCACGAGACATGCATCACCTCCGTTGCATGCTACACATACTAGCACACTACATTGTTATCAAAATAACTTGACTGACTTTTGGTTTCACACAGGAAACAAACAGCGGTCTCCCAGGTGAAAGTCCGGAGTTTGTTTTACCAATCCACCTCCACTCTCACACTACTAAACATACTTTATTGCTCTTTATACTATGCTAGTTGCCGGCAGCATTGCAAAATGCCGCTGTCCAGTGTGTTTTATACTGCTGTGACGGGTGCCTGTGTGTGTCTAACGCCAACATCACTGACAAAAATGGTGGTATTTGATGAGCTGGGAGTGGGACCAGGCTGACTATAAATTTAAAATGAAAGCATGTTTTGTTGCCTCTTTATCTTTACTAGTTAGGGTATGTATAGACAGAGAAAAATTAATTCAGTGTGCCACTAAAAGGCTACTGCTGCTACCGGCAACATGTAAGCTGAAACATTTTCTTGTATGTTATTTAATGCATAAGTTGATGTCATGAATCAGTCAGCACAGCTATGATAACCATCCCTTTCGTTTTTATTGTCTCTCTTACATAACATATGCTTTAGGGACTATTGGATCTTCAAGTGCTTCAAAATGTCTATGAATTTCAGATGAATCATGCAAACTGTGACTATTGTAGCCTATGTCCTCACTTGGAGAAAGAAAGTGTTGAAGCCTTGTTTCAGTGCACTCAGGCAGCACTACACCCCTGATAGCTAGTAAAGAAAGTCACACATCTTGCAGCTAAAAAGCCACATATTTTTCTCATGGGTCGGTAGAGGCCAAACCAGAAATAAAGGACAGTGAAGGCTGGACATACATTTATCAGGAGATATTTCAAATGAATGATAATGTTGCTCCATGTCTGTTTAATTAATGTTTAAAACTAAGAAGTTTGCCAAGTCATGGTAATAATGTGCTACGGCTGTCTTTGTGGAGTTTTTATGCCCCCGAGTGGCCAAAAAGATGATTGCAGCTCTGAACTAAATTTAGGCGCTGGCGCCTGCTGGTGTTTTCAAATCAAAATTAAAATTTTGTCAAGCACTGTGTGTCTATTATTTATTTTTAGCATTATTTTGCCATGTTAAATATGGCATGTCTCTTGAGCTAATTTCTATTTTGTTATTAAATATTATAAGTTCTTATATAAAAGTTGTATGGATCTACAAAAGCAATAAAGTCTTGATTCTGCAAACACTAACTTTGTGTGTGTGTCACTGCTGTGGCTTCATGGCCATATTGTGTCGTTCCCTGCAGAGTGAATCAAGCTATCACCAACGCACATTCCCTGTGGTTCTGTTCCTCCATTAGTTACTGAATAATAAAGGTCTCACTGTGGCTCACTTCATTAAGGTCTTTTTATTTTTTCAAGCACGTCTCTCATTCTGTAATTTCTATGCTTTCCGGCTCAGTCACTTCCTTCACACACATACACAGTCACAGTGAGCACTTCATGTCTCTTGTCCCTCTGTCACCTTGTCTTTCAATCCCTCCCTTCCAGACAGAGGAGGGGAGGTGGAGCGCAGAGACACAAAGGGAGAAGGGAGTGAGCAGCTACTGCCGTCAAGGTGAAGGAGACACAGTCAATGAGTGAACGTGGTATAAAGTGACAGGCTGGGAACTGATTCAAGTACGACCCAGGAGGAGTTGAAAAGAAAGGAAAAAAACTATATTTTGAAGGCTGTTTTCTTTTTGGATTTGCGGCCTCAAGGGGAGATAATATTTGTGAGAGGTAAGCAACTGTGAGGATTATCCGATTTAACAGCAAGCAAGATGGGCTCATATGATTAATGGGAGGTCTGTAATTCTGACTGAGAGGATACATAGCATCTAATTTATAGGCCAGAGTCTTTAAATAATACAGTATGCAAGATAAACCTTTGCAAAAGCAGAAACTCTTTCGGATATTCTCAAGAGTGTTATGGCTGTTAGTCTGTGCTCTCTTCATGTTTGGCACTGATATGCATGAATGTGAAAAACCCTGACAACTGTCTCTTTCTGTTTATGTCCTTTCACTTCATGTTGTGCATGATGTCCAAGTCAAACCAATGTATATAAATAGTTTTTTCATCCCTCCCTAAGCCCCAGTCCTCCTTCCTGTGACACCTCATCATGGTGGACCTGTTCGTTGACCGGGTCCTGGTGAAAAACAACAAGGACCAGGATGAGCTGGACACAGAACGAGAGATCGTCATGCGCCTGCAGAACCGCATCCTGATGCTCTTCTTTGCATCTGCTGCATGTGAGAGCTGCCAGCAGTTTGCTCCCACGCTCGCCGACTTCTTCAAAAGATTGACAGATGAATTTTATGTGGACCGCGCTGCTCAGCTCGTTCTCCTGTACATTAGGTACAACACACACACACAAAAGGACACACATTAAGGTGTTGCTGAAGCTTACAGATTCTCAAAACCAAAACCTATACTTAATGTACTTAGCTGCTCAGCTACTACCCTTATCCTATCCTAAATTAAAACATCTTCATCATCTGTGTACACATTCTGTGTGCACAAGTGCGGCAGCATACGGTACATGTATTAATCCCCACTGTATCTCTTGGAAAGGACAAGGAAAATATGACTGTTATAGTCTTGTCCTAGTTATAGCCAAACATTCCTATTATGTGAGAGCTAAATGTCCTCATAAGGCAGGATAACACAGATAAGCAAACATTTGGATAGCTTTTCTAGACTTGGAGTCTATCTCTCTCCCTTTTTCTTTCATCCATCAGTTTGGACCAGTCAGAGGAACAGCAAGAAAGCTTCCTCAAAGAGCTGCCCAAGAAGTGCCTGTTCCTGGCCTATGAGGACCCCTACAGGAGGTGTGTGGGTTTGGCCATTTAGTTGTGTGCACAACCTGCTGGTGGATGATTGAAGTGTAAATATACCTTGCTGTATAAACCTATTAGCTGTATGCCAATGTGTGTGCCAGTGTGTGCGTGTGTCCACAGGGAGCTGGAGGCCATGTTTAATGTGCAAGAGCTACCCACAGTGGTGGTGCTGCGGCCCGACTGCTCCATCCTCATCCCGAATGCAGTGGAGGAGATACTCGGCCTCGGCCCGGGCTGTTACCGCAACTGGCAGGAAGCGGCGGAGCTCATTGACAGGAACTTCATGATCAACGAGGACTTTGAGGAGAAGTCCATGCGAAGCTTGAGTGACCCGGTGAGAAGGCTGAAGTACAAGGTGGAAGACGAGAAGAAGAAGAACAAGAAGAAAAAGCGCAAAGGGTGGGGTAGAGGTGGAGAGGAAGATGCAGAGGTGGATGGAGGAGGGCCTTCATGGTGATGGAGGCCAAGAACAAGAGGACAAGACTGAGAGTTTCTCCAAAAGTTGCCATGATTAGCAATTAAAGCTTTGTTACAAAGATTCCTACTGATGCTGCAAATGTGACAGTGTTTTATTTAAAGGGACAGTTCACTCCAAAATTAAAAATACATATTTTTCCTCTACCTGTAGTGCTATTTATCAATCTAGATTGTTTTAGTGTGAGTTGCTGAGTGTTGGAGATATCGGCTGTAGAGATGTCTGCCTTCTCTCCAATATAATGGAGCTAGATGGCACTCTGCTTGTGGTGTTTAAAGCGCCAAAAAAATACATTTGAAAAACTCAACAGCAATGTCTCTTTCCAGAAGTCATGACCCAGTTACTCAAGATAATCCACAGACCTTGTTGTGAGCAGTTTCATGTAGGAACTATTTTCTTTTTACTGAGGTGAACCTGCCAACCATATCAATGTGCAGAAGGAAGTGTGTATCTACTCATGGATGAGAGGCCACAAGCCGAATGCCATATAGTTCCATTATATTGAAGAGAAGGTGGACATCTCTATGGCTGATATCTCCAGCACTCGGCAACTCACACCAAAATTATCTGGACTGATAAATAGTACTACAGGTACGAAGAAAAATATGTATTTTAGATTTTGGAGTGAACCATCTCTTTAACAAAACTAAACCTCTTTCAGAGCTCAATTTCAGAAAATACAGACAAATCTAATCTTACTGAAGAGGTAGAAATGTCAGACTGATGTTACTATGACTAGATTCAGCACCTAGCAACGTATGAAGTCTTACTGCAAACATATTACCCATATAAGTGGGTGTGAAAATGCCAACAACCAATAAAAAGTAATTTAAAACACTATTTAAAGGAACACTGAATGCTGCTAACCAATGCTGACCTCAGCTTAGAAGTGGCTGTCTTTAATATATCTGAAAGCTGCCAAGTACACAGTCAAGCCAAGCTTAGGTCTGAGCCAAGTCTTACCATTATGGCTTGTTTTATTACTCCCCGGAGATTATTCTAACCATTTCCCCATTTTCAGCGACACAGCAGTGTAATGCTCTCCCCCCCACCTGCTTCTTTTTGCATGATAATTTGCACCACCCAATCAAAACACATCACGCATAATCTGACATCAATGAATTATTCAGCGCCATTAAAATAATTTTGTTAGTGACTGTTGTGCTTTGAGTGTTTATGAAGTCTAGTTCCACTTTACAGGCTACACAAGAAGCAATCAGAGCCATTCAAAGGCAGTCAAGTGAAATTATGGAGAAACCGGCTTTTCGAAATAATCAGTGATTTCCTTTGACATGACTCATCCTCTTTCAAGCCAAGGACTGTGTTTAGCTTTTGCACACTTCCTCGCACATGTAAACTGCATGAGTGATGCTTTTATGAGATCAGTCAGTTATCTCCCATCCATCCTCTATCCTCTGAGTGACCCGGGCCGTCACTGCATACTGACATTACTCCTCAAATGCAAATACAAAAAGCAATTTTTTGCATTGTAGGACTAATGGCAGTAATGGCAGGAACAGATGGGATAAACATGCTTCTGCAGGGGCATGATGAAACCAGCATGTCATCAGGTGTCATCAAGGTGTGACTGGTTGATGGGTTTGACATATACATTGCAGTGACATGATGATGTAGCTGTTGCTCAAAGCAAAGCTCCTCCTGTAAGGTTAATAGAAATGTTGCAAATGCCTGTGCCTGCTGGATGTGCACAGGCATGCACGGCAAACACAATAGCTCCCCTTTCTGCATGTTCCTGCCATGGGAGAAACGCTAAACCTAAATCCGAGCTGGCCAGACCTGTAAAAAGACACAGCGGCCTAAATAAACATGAGCCGCTGTTTATTCCATATTCCTGTGCCTTTTGCCTACACAGCAGCTTATTGTTGCTCACTCAGACAAACCTTGGTAATATAGTCGAAGCCCCCATCTCTCCCTGCCTCTCTGCACACACGCGCACACACAAACACACACACACGTGCGCACACAAAGGCACGCCAACACACGCGTTGCGCGCTCTCGAGTGCAGAACGCGCAACAAGCGGACCAGCGGATGGAGAGAGGGAGAGAGAGCCAGAAGAAGAAGAAGAAGAGAGAAGGACGGATGCAAGGCGAGGCCAGGAGCAGAAAACCACATCTCTCCTGACTGTCCAGTTGTCTTTTTGTTTTTTATCACAGCGTCACCTCATAGCGCGATTCCTGCCTTTTTTTTTAAATTAAAAAAAACAGCCTGATATTTCCCTTGTATCCGTCCTGATGTGCTGCTGCGCCTCATCACGATTCTTCAAGGATATGCAAAGCGGCTGTCATCACGTCGACGCTATTTGCCAATAAATGCAAGGATGTAATATCGGGAGGCTGTGATCAACGATGACAAACGACGACCGGGCTTAATGAGCTGTAGAAATCGACGGAGGGAGACGGAGCAGCTCGGGTCCGTGCGTTAATTTGCGCCTAATTATTGTTTTCGCGTACGATCGCGTATTTTCCTTCCCCCTGGTCCATCGGAGCTGTAAGGCCTATAGCCCGCACCGTCTCTGGACATGAAACCCGTGGGAATTATGATACCAACGTGACGCGCAGTCACACACAAGCACAGCGGGGAAGACATCGAGCCTCGACAGGACGGAGGGAGGGTGTGAGGTCCAGCAGAGCAGAGCCCTGCACAGTGCGCTGATCACAGGAGGAGGACGCCCAGTTGTTGTTGGACACATCGCGCTAATGACTGCCGTATAGCCCCAGCAGGTATCGCCCACCACCATTTCCACACTGAATATTTGGTTTTATTTTTTCATGCATCGGGCAGAGCGGAGAGGGAGAAAAGGAGGAGAGTACAGTGGGTGCACGAGGGCGCGGAGAGACGGGATGCGGGAGACGCAGTGAGCGAGGAGGAGGAGGAGGAGGAGGGAAACCGGAGGATTGACGGTAAGATATGGATATAGGCTATGAGGATGCACCCCGCCCCTCCTCTCTCTTTCTTTCTCCCTCTCCCTCTCACATGCTCACGCGCACATACATGATCAATGCCTGAGAAGACAGCAGAGGTGCTCAGCTCCTCTGCTGCTGCTGCTGTCAAGGGCCATTTGATCACTGAGGGACAGGGATCTGATGGGCTGCCTTTGCAGGGCCTCATACTGCTGGCTGCCATTAAGAGCTGGGTCAGTAGTATAAGAGTGTGAGGCATGGGTGCTGTGAAATATTCATGGGCACGTGATTAGCCTCCTCTGGGCCTTAGAGGGGAGTGCAGCAGGGAGAAAGTGGCATAATGACTCAGGGTGTCCCACGCTGGCCCACCAGAGGGGTCTGTCATGAGTGGGCTGAATATGCTCATTACAGTCACACACATCATCACACTCCTTCATTGCAGTGTCTGGTATGCTGCAGTGCAAAGTGGTGTAAACACACACACACACACACACACACACACACACACACACACACACACACACACAAAGGAGGTATAAATGCAAGGTTTGGTTGGATGGTTGGTTGGAATGTTTGCTGGTTTTGGTTTGCTGATTCACCACAGATGGGAGCATGAGGAGGAAAGAGGAAGAGAGCGCAGAGAGAGAGTGAGAGTCCATTATCAATATTTCAGAGTGGGGATGAGAGGACTGGGTCAGTGGAGGAGGCCAGCCAGGGAGTGCAGGAGCGACTGCGAGGACGAGAAAACAGAGAGAGATGGAGAGGAGGAAAGGAGACAAATGAAGGGTGGAGGAAGAGAGGGATGAGAGGAGAACGAGAGACGGCTCAGTGGCTGACAGGACTCTTGTGTCGGGCTTGTAACCTTGAGTGTGTGTGCTGAGGTATTGTGTGGAGTGAAAAGGACGATTGATTTGATCATATTTATATGTGGAAATGTTAGTGAAAACACATTTTAATAAGCTGACTCACATAGTTGTGTGTGTGTGTGTGTGTGTGTGTGCCGTGCATGTAGATGGGACACAGAAAACAGAGGTAAGGAGGTTTGTTTCCATCTAGGGATCATTTACATTAACCACTGAGGACAAAAAAAAAGAAATCTGATTTGCTTAAACCACTCAGACACGCACACATGCATGCGCGCACACACACACACACACACAATTTGGATGGATTTGACTTGTAAAACGCACCAGATTTGTCTCTTTTCTCCTCAGACCACCTCACACAGGTTCCTATCATGTCTCTTTGCATCAGTCAGACACACTGAGTCAGTCTCCTTGCCTGTGCTGTGAGCGTGCGCGCAGGCCCTTTCAGAGCTGGGGGCGGATTTATTAGTGTAATATCAATATCTTGATATGAGATGAGACGTCAGCTGGGATTTGACTTATTACAATATTGCAACAATTATTTTCATCATTGATTATTTTTCAAAAATGGCTCATTAACCTGAAATGAATGTTTTGTCTATAAAACAGAAAAAATAGATAGCCCAGGGTGATGTCAGGTTGATTTGTTCAGTCAAAAACCTCCACTGTAATATGTCAGAGAAAAATAATGCAGCAAACCCTTACATTTGAGACGTAGAAGCCAGTGAGCATTTTTTTGCTCGTAAGGTTATTGAAATGAGAGATCACTTGTAAAAAGCTGCAAATTGATTTTCTTCATTCAAATAGCTGCTGTAATTTTAAATGTAGAGCCGTACAGTTGTGTTTTCCTAGCAGTGTTAGAGATAAGTGATGCAATTATCTGAGCTTATCAGACTGTTGTAGTGAAAGAAAATGAGCAGTAATGACCATCATAACCATACTTTCTTTTTTTTTACTCAAAATCTTGCATGTCAATGTCCCTAAAAGTCCTCTGCAAAAACATTTTGAGCATCAAACACGTACATTTCCTGCATTCTGGTGTATTATTATGCACCAATTTGTGCCTTTTCTTCATTATTTTATGGTGTTAATGTCTTAAATTTTGTCAAAATAAAAGTCCACTGCTATTTTTGTGTTTTTATTGAGAGGGACAAATGCACGTGTCCCCTCCTCCATTTTCTGAAAACCCATTTGAGAAACAGTTTGGATAAAATAACCAGGCAATCATTTCAGAAAACCCACTCTTGTCCAGGTGCTGAGTCCAAAAACTGTACAGTAATTTCTGTTAGTCAAAGCCTCAAAACATTGCAGGATCTCCCTTTAAATCCATCTCAGTATAGCGTTTGGAGCCCAGAGTGGCTCCTCATCAGACACAGAGGTACGTGATGAAATAAGCAGACATGCCTGCTTTTGGTTGAACAATTTTTCAAAGGACATCGTCCATCTTGTGAATGGTATGCCAAAATTTCTGTGATCTTACTGTATATATGTTCCTATAGTCTAAACCTATTGACAAGCTCTAGCCTGTTTTAGCATCCTGCAAACAAAAGCAGCTGGATGCACTCGGCTCTGCTCTGTCACACCTCCGTCAGTTATTTCAACGGAAAGCAGAAGCAGCTTTTGTAGCCATGACTTTGAGTCACACCTCAGGACCACGATGCTGTTTTCTCTCCAGGGGTTTGTCTCAGTTGAAACAGCTCATATTATAGTAACATGTCACGCTGACACACAAATCATATTAAGTGCAAAGAGGCAGGTCAGGACATACAGTGCAACAGACAACGCACAACACTGTAACTGCTTTGAATACTCGTCATGTTATATTTCCAGTAAGGCGTTGCAGTCACTTAAAATGTTCACACACACTCCCTTAATTCTCAAACTCTCCATGACAACGCACATTCAGGCAGCAAGTGTTCGTACATTACTACATCTGTAAACGTGTCATGTGTTTGACATTAGCAGACAATTATGAATTATTAATCAACCCCAATACATTTGGTTCCCGGTTACTTCAGATATACTTCAGATATTGGAAAATACATTTTCCAGGAAATGCAACATCCTTTTGACCTTTACTGCAGCATTTGCCCGCTGTTTTATTGTGCAAGCCAAGAACAGTGTGCGGGGGTTAATTACAGCAATACAGTGGTGCCACTGCCACAGTAGTACCTGTAATTGCTTCTTCTATACAGGTGAGTCACATACAGGTAAATACCCTGTTTCACAGAATATGTAATTTGGTTTTGGATATGGTGCCTTTTCTGCAAAAATCTATTGAGATTAAAAATTGGATATTTCCACAAAGCAGTTATTCTCAATAATTTGCAGTGTTGCCCATAATAGCCTAATACACTGGAGATACATTCAGTGTGGCAAAATCCCTTAGTAATCCTAGTCCTCTTCATACTGGCTGTGATAAGTTGGGAACAAAATCTGCATTCCTCGTTCTGTTCAAAAATGCATTGTAAAGTTCAGCTGAAGCCAATACGAGGCTTCAGCAGTCAACACAAAGAGGTCATTTTGTACTAAAAGGACAAACTTGTGGAAGATAGCAATTAATTGGTGTGAGTCAGACGGCAAGAAATGGTTTCTGGTGGCTGGCTCTAGTTAACGAGCCTCTGCATCGACACAGCAGATAAAGCAGGAGACTGTGGATGCAAGAGGCTGTTCATCCGGCACCACTGGAGCTGTAGCAAACACTGTTGCTACTGTTAGCTGCAGGAGCTAGGCAGCGCCTCCACTCAAGTGTACATGTTAGCTGAAGCTGAACTTACATTTCAATTTCAATTTTATTTATGAAGCCCAATATCACAGATTCCAATTTGCCTCAGAGGGCTTTACAGCACACGACATCCCTCTGTCCTTTGGACCCTCACAGCTCCCCAAAAAAACCCCTTTAACAGGGGAAAAAAATGAATTAGCGGTGTCATGATACACTGATACTGATGATGTAAGTGAAATGTGAAAATTATATCTTGATATGATGCTAGTTATATACATATGATGATACTGTGTAAATTGTCCAATGACTCTTAAATCATTTGCATTTCTTTATGATCCCACTTTGTCTCCCTCCCCTAATGTCATCTGGTTTCCTTTTCAGTATCCATTAAGTGTAATAGCTCTTTTTGTATGATTTTTTCAGCTATGGTTACAGGCTCCCTCTTCACCTCCCCACACTCGTAAGTGTAATTAATTTGCCAAAAAAAGGACAAAATGCACAATTAATTAAGTGAGAGGTGAATTTGACTGATCGTGTTTTTTTAAAACCTTGTGTAGATATTGCCAAATATTGTTATCCCAAAGTCTTTTGGCTCCGATAATCATGTAATGAACATCTGTAATCATGCCAGCCCTAAAATGGATTAATAATTTGTCATTGCATAATACATCAATGCATTTTCTGCCACTTATCAAGGTCTAGGACCTGTTAATTTATGTAGTTATATAACTATGAAATGCTGTTATATAGTGCTGTGAAGAACTGAACAAAAGAGATATGATAATAAACGATTCCAGGCCATATTGGCTCCACTGCTTTTACACCATACATTTATTCTTTGGCCAGTATGATATAAGGGGCAACCTCCAGGACTGAAAAATGACGCCAACCCACAAGTGCCAAAAGCTGCAGTTCCACTAATGGCCACATGAGGCTGGCTCCACAAGCCAGTCAATCAAACGCCTAACTTAAATGGCCACTTTAGAATGAAAACAGTACTGACTGACCCTCATGCCGACAAGAAGTCCAGTGTTGTTTTTAATCCACAAAACTCGTTTGGGGTAATGGAGGCTAACAGCTAGCCAGAATAACAGCTACACTTGAAGTGCATGGAACCCACATTTTGAAAATGTAATAAAACTCCGCTAATGCATTTCAAAAACTTCAGACTTCCGTCGTAATCCAAGTGCCCTGAAGCCGCAGCATGCAAAATTGACTTGAAAAGACATAATTTACTCCACTTTAATAGCATAATTTCTCACCGTGGTCAGCAGGCTGCTGTGTTTACATGGCGAGACTCAAGAACTAGCACCACCACTAGCCATCAGCTAGTCTCGCGCGAGTTGCCATGTAAACACAGCACGCCTGCAGGGCAGGCTAACTGACCATGGTGAGAAATTATGCTATTAAAGTGGAGTAAATTACGTCTTTTCAAAATCAATTTTGCATGCTGCGGCTTCAGGGCACTTGGATTACGACAGACGAGCCATTCTGACGTTTTTGAAATGCATTAGCGGAGTTTTATTACATTTTCATGTATGTGCCAATAAATGCAAGGATGTGGAATGTGGGTTACATGCACTTCAAGTGTAGCTGTTATTCCGGCTAGCTGTTATCCTCCAATACCCCGAACATGTTTTGTGGATTAAAAAACTACGCTGGACTTCTTGTCGACATGAGGGTCAGTAAGTACTGTCTGTATTTTCATTCTAAAGTGGCCATTTCCTTTAAAAGCCACAATAAACATGTTTACAGCCTGGTACAAAGAACAGTTTTGGTTTCTGTAGCTAATTTCTGCTGCTGTTGCTGCTGAAACCAGCAAATATTGGTCATTTTTGCTTAAAAAATTGGGATTATTTGTTTTATAAAATAGTTTTTCAGATCACTAATTGTGATAGTTCTTGCCAATATGCAAGTCATAATTAAGACTGGGAAAAACAGATTTATCCAAAAAGCTCTGATATATCAGACTTGGCATTTAATAATACAAAAGTGCCTGAAAACCAAACAAAATGTTGGTTACACCTCACATCAGCCAAAGGCCATCGTTAAATGTAATTAAACCAAGATTTACTGGATTTGGTGTTAACTGCACAATATTATAATCCTCACACCACCAACTGTGTAATCATATAATCATCCTGACAAGATGTTAACACGGGATCTCTTCCCTCCGAGCAGCATAGGTTACTCATCAGTTCAGAGAAGACACAATTACAGCAACAAATAAGCCTTTCAATGTACATATACGTGTGTTTTAAGACTTATTAAAAGAAGCCTGTGAACCTTTTCTTTAAGATTCACTCTGTAGTCTTGTGCATGGTGATCTATTCTACTTCATACTGTATGGTGATCAGGTGAAAACACAACAATGATAAATGACCAAACACCCCTGAAATTCTCATACACCCAGAAAGTGCTTATAGGGCACTAAGACACGGTGTGCTTTTAACTCCACGAGCGAGTGCTGAGGGCAGGATTACAATCTTGATAAATATGTGAGGGAACGTATCAATGTTTAATCAACCTTCCTGCAGTCTTTAGAAGAGACTCACTTCTTTAGGTGAAAGAAAATCAAATGACTTCTCACACAAAACTGATGCAGATACACATGTAGAATAGTACGGGAGGAGGGTTTTCTGCTTCCTTGGCCTCCTGTATTATAAATATGTATTAGGATCACAGATATTTGTTCAGTGTGGTGTTTCAGCAGAGGACTATAATGTGAAAATGGATGCTAACATCATAAAAACAAGCAGCGGATGACTTTGAGAATGACTTTTAAAGCATGATCTGCATACATCTGCAAGCAATTTACCATCATGTCCCTCATGCAGTATATACACTAATGCTCTCAGGGGTGTCCAGCATGCAGTTTAGGTCGTAATGCTCTGAACTTGTCTCTGAGCGTCGCCTGTATTTCCTGCCTGCAACAAGCGAATGATTGACAGAGGGCGACACCTCCATTCCCCAGAGTCACGCATCGACCAGACAAACATACAGGCTCTAAAACCCTGTAAGTGGCTTTGACTGCGGTGAGTAGGCCTCAGCCCTCTGGGAGCTGTAGAGGTCAATGGTCTGAAACAGGCTCGCAGTCACACAGGGCACCGCGGTGTGTTTTAAAATCCGCTTTTAAGCCTTAAATATCATCGACAGCGACAAGGAAATGCTCAACACCGCCGTTATTAAAAAAGTGTTTCAGCCAATAAAGCTGGAAGTCTAACCTCTCTGTCTCGCCCTCATCTACTGATTGCTCTCCATCACTCACACACACTCTCACACACATTCATTCTTCCATTAGGAACATAACGCTACAAGGCTGTTTTGTCACTTTGTGCTTTATAGCGATCTGCCCTCAGGCACTGATAGCTCTCAGACCAAAGGAGGGGGAGGTTACTCTCTCTTTCTCTCCCTTTCTCTCTCTCTGTTGATTTTATGGCCTCCGCCTCGATCGTGTGAATCTTTGTACCTGGCATGATTTCACATCGGTTTGAATGATTTCCGACAGGCTGACTTTAATGGCTCTCAGGTATCATTTGCTTCCCACAGCAGTGAGTCAGTCAATTTTCTTTCTTATTTATTGCTTAAATTTCGGAGGAGTCAAACCACACAGGATTCTCTTGGCAGACTCCTGTTTGACATCTCTGCCATTAAGGGCTGAAAGCTAACATCATCTTCTTTATTAATTATCCACCGTTTATTTTTTGATTAACTGATTAAAGGTGTGTTTATTCTAAGAAATGTCAGAGGATAGAGAAAATGAAGACTGCTCGAGAAATATACTGCAGAGATATTGAATTCTGTGACAGCCTAACAATAGTCATTAGCATATGTCTTCAAAATCATAAATAAACATAGTAAATTTCCATTATTATTATTATTATTAATACTGATGCTAGTACTACAGTGTACTGCAGTTCTGGATGTGGTTTGTCCAAATGGTGTTGCCGTACCTCAGCAGAACATGAATCACAGGCGTAATCAACTTACATTAATGTCTTTATTACATAATATATGTGTCAGAAAGCCCATGTGAAGCCTGAGAAGAGTGTCATTAATGTATGTTGTGCTGACAGCAGTATCTTTCATTTACTGTATATTCATATATGTAGTGTATAGCTGTACTTACATATGATACATAATGTAATATAATTGGAAATTAGTTTCCAAATTTTGAAATGTTTTCCTGATCCCCCCGGCACACTTGGTACACCTCAATGTTGACTCCATGGCTACAGCCTGGCAAAGATACCAAATATATCAGAATGAACTTCGGGTATATTTGTGTATAATGATGTACAAGAATATTCGCGTTTGATTAAATGGCGCAGCCATAAAAACCTTGAAGTCTTACATCTGAATATTTCACTTCATAGAGAGTTGGAACAAGCTGTTACAGACAGATGGGAATAATAACAATCTTAAAATGAATTAATGGGACTTAAAAGGAGAGCACTTTATGTTTAAGGGTTAATTTCATCATCAAAATGATGCAGATACATTTTCTGTTGCTATTGAGTCACTATATGCAGTTCCACTGTGTATACTGTATGTATGTATGTACATTAATGCCTGTGTGTGTATGTGTGTGTGTGTGTGTGTAATTTATTTCACTCCAGGCTCACTACTCACACACTCTCACTTAGAGACTGCTGCTCCTCCAAGTAGGCCGGCCGGTGGCCCGGGGCTGGATTTTGGTTGCAGGCGGGGAGCATGGTGCTGCGAACAGGGGGACTGGGTGTGTGGCTTTGTCAAGGCCCATCAGTGTCCTTGCTCTACTTACTCTGCATCAACACTTAAGGGTGTGTGTATGTGTGTGTGTGTGTGTGTGTGCGTGTGTTCGTGTGTGCCCTGCACATGCACAACCCTTTGAATGCATGTTGGACATTTGTTGAGGAGTGACCTAAATCTGTCTGCCATCATTACCTAACAAGAAGACGGAGAGAAAAGCAAGTTGCAAATAAACACACGCAAGCACACATATGTATATCTGCACGCGCACATACGCGCACGCTCCCTAAAACACACACACACACACACACACACACACACACACACATGCACACAGACTGGAGACCATCATGGTGGATGGATACTCTGCACACACCGCAGCGGCAGATTGAGAATGCTAAGCAAGAAATGAAATAAATAAATGCAATGCCGTGCATGATGCAGTTCAGCCTCCATCCTCCCTTCTGTCCAGGGCCAAGAGTTCAGTCTATATTAAGGAGTCATATTACTGTTGTTCTCTTGTATCTTGCCCGCCTGCGTCCCGTATGTTCCCTCGTAGAACTCCACAGCACAGCATCGCCCTCTGATCACCTGCGCCCTCAGTCAGCTGTTTACTTCGTTACCCCTGCTGGGGGAGAGATCGTCTCCACGACATCATTTATTTAGGATTACTGAAAAGTGGCCTAAGCTGAGCCCAACACTCTGCCGGTGTGTGTGTGTGTGTGATAGAGAGAGAGAGTGTGTGAGGATAGAAAGATTAAGACTCTTTTATGGGTCAGCGGCCACTGTTGCTCCCAGCTAATTACGGACTTAAAACACGTACTCACATGCGTGTGCTTTCACTCACAGATACACACACCCAGCATATCTCTCCCTCACTGTCTCCCTTTAGACCGCACTGTGCTATCACCATGGTAACAGGAGATTGAGGGACTTTTCACTGCACCGAATGCTCAATTGTTATCTATTTCTCTCTCTCCTCCCTGTCTGTCCCTGTATTATTCTGTCCCCCTCCCACCCTGCTGTGTGTTCTCACGTGCACTCGTTCACTGTCAGTGTGTGTTACACACCATCGCATGCAACCACACACAGACTGATCTCACAAGGAGATGCTGCACTTCTTCACTCCCAATCTCACACTTCCACTGCTTCCTCCCCAGGCTCTCCTAACGCGGCTGGTGGTGTGACATCCTAACTCTTCCCGTCCAGCATGGCTGCGTCCCTGTGGTTCCTGGGGGTGTGTGTGCTCGCTCTGGCTCACGTTGCCCCCTCCAGCCAAGGTAAGCGTCACGGCATTGAGGTGGTATCATGTTGAGGTTGAGGTGATCCTGACACAGCGATCAGAAAGATGAATCACAATTTTTTTTTTTAAAAGAAGCAATAGATGATGCCAGTGCTTCCTAGATTTGGGTGACTCAAATGTAAGTCATTGTTTTGCGAAGTGAGCAAAGTCGTCACGAGAAGTGGAACTCAGCCCACTGCCTGTGAAGAAAGTCATGTTGTGACCTACATAAACAAAAGCTGAAACATTTGAAGTGAGCAGCTTGCCAAAGGGAGTCGTTTGAGAATCCGCCTGTAGCTCCTAGTTAATAAACAATCAGTCATTCAGCACCACGGACAGTTACAGTACACCAGTAGCATACTGATCACGCCGACGTGTTGGCTTTGAATGTGGCTTTAATCCTGATGCGGCGAGCACCTTTTCATGCGTACATGATACTCAAGATGATGTGAACAACAGGATTAAGGTAATGGTAATGTGATTTTCTCCAATAACCCTGGTTTACATGGATTAATATGGCAGTCAGGTGGGTTTACACACACACACACACACAAACACATAGATGTGACATAGTGAGATCCAGCGTTCAAAGGAAAGAAAATAAAATCTCATTCTTGTCAATTTGTGTTTACGGAGCATCTGACAGCCGAATGTATAAGCTTTATCCTCCCTACTGACTTAAAACACAAGATATTGTGATGTGCCCACGCTTCACATCGCATGCAGGTGTCACAGCAGAGGTGCGGTGTGATTTATGTCAACAATCATCCTCTGTTTGCCTCTGGGAATCCCTCCAGTGTAGGTGTTCGCACATGTCTGCATTTTAAAGATTTAATTAAATCAAACATGAGGTGTTAACAGTGCAGGAATGTGCGTTAACTATGTTGTGCTTACATCAAGTACAGGTTTAGATTGAGGTAATCAGAGTCTGGTGTTTAAATGACATTTGCTGTAATTGCAAAATTATTAGAGTGTGTGTCTGCGTATGGCTGATTAAGTCCCTGGAACTGTATTTAAAGGAGTACTCATCCATTTTGCATATACAGGTCTGTATAATCACCGCTGGGAGTACCACTCAGCCTGTGGAAACACTTGTTTTTCTGTGGCTCTGGAGGGATCTTTTCAAAGTCTGAAAAAAATAACCCAGATGATGTCATTAAGATTATCTAAATTTAGGCTTTTGGGCTACAATTTATAACAGACCCATACAGGGACTGAAATCTCATCCTCTGCTTCAATTTTCACCATTTGCTTCGCCATGTTAGAGGCGTGGTTCCATGGATGGCAATGCTGATTGGCCGCTTTGGTCCAGATTAATGGATGGATTCTCATTTGTGATTTCCAGTGAAATGTCTCAACAATAGAGTGCAATGAAATTTGGTATATTTGAGACTTAGCATCAGTATATTGGCATTGTCATTAACATGCTGATGAGCATTTACCTCAAAGTACCACTCATGCCTGACTGAGCTATTAACATGGCTGAGTCTTGATTAAAAGCTGTCCCTCGTGAGTTCCCCAGCTTTATGAAAGTGCAATATGAAACTACTAGATTGCCCTTTTAAGTCTTGATACAGGCTGGTACAAATCAACCACACTTCCTACAAAGAGACAACCAGACTATTTGCTGTCTAAAGGCTCATCTATACTCTTTGCATACAAAAATAGATCAGTTTATTTCACCCTTTGTAACCATCACTGCCCACATAGTACCATGAACTCTTTATGTTGACATAGATACATCAACTAGACGTCACTAGAGGAGGACAAACATGGCGATGGTGGAGGAGGTCGTAATAATGTACCTTTAAGGGAGGCATTGTAGAGGAAGGTGGTCTATGAGGCTATTAAATGTACCATGACATGTGGATAGAGATTTCCTTTCACTACAGTGCTGATTTGTTCCTTTCTGCCATTTTTTAAATGTCTTCATTGTGTCCTACAGTCCCATCTTACTCGAACTATACGCTACACTGCCCCCACAACTGCTCCATTTCATCTGCCTCCATAAGCTTTCAGAAAATGAGCACCACTATAGACAAGGCTCCGTCAGTGTGTCTATACACATCTAATGCTGAGCAACAATGAACCTTTGTTTTTTTTTTTTCACAAAATATCACAATGATTTCTGTCAACTGGATTCTCCAGATCAACACAGTCTGAAGACAAAATAAATGATTGTTCTTTTAACAAACTCTGTTTCCTTTCTATTTTCCTCCACCCTTCACCATCTGCCTCATCTCATCCCCCTCGTCTTCCCTCTACATCCACCCCTCACAAACAGCTATGTCCCGGGCCGCCATGCCGTTCGGGCTGCTGCGCAGGGAGCTGGCATGCGAGGGTTACCCAATAGAGCTGCGCTGCCCAGGAAGTGACGTGGTCATGGTGGAGACGGCCAACTATGGACGCACTGATGACAAGATCTGTGACGCAGACCCCTTCCAGATGGAGAACACACAGTGTTACCTCCCTGACGCACTCAAGATTATGGCCCAGAGGTGTGTATGTGTTGCTTTACACGACTGTGTTTGTGTAAGAGCTTAAATCATACAGCAAAGACGCAAATTGAAATGTCACTCTCGTGCCATTTGAGTATGTGCAAACATTTTGGAAGCAGTTAAAGCAATCAATGAGAGCATCTACTGTTTCGTACATACAGTGTGTGTGTGTGTGTGTGTGTGTGTGCACTGCTGTCCAACATACGTGTGGATTCATGTCAGAGGAAACTTTAGACAAAGCCAATACGTGTGTGTACGTGCGAGTGCAGTAATCTCTCCAGCTGAGTCTGAGTGCCGGGCTGCACCATTAGCTGTGTACTCAGCAGTGTTTTCCTCGAAGAACTGATCAATATTCAGCGAGAGGGAGAAGGAGAGTAGACAAATGGAGTGTCCTTTGCTTCCCCTTTCCTGTCTGTTAATCACTTTACCTTCCTCCTTTGTTTTCCCTTCCTATCGTCCCTTTCACTCATCAATCCTCCCATCAATCCATCCATCCCTCTGCTGTCCTCCAGGTGTAACAACAGGACTCAGTGTGTGGTGGTCGCGGGGGTCGACGTCTTCCCAGACCCCTGTCCTGGAACATACAAGTACCTGGAGATCCAGTATGAGTGTGTCCCTTACAGTGAGTATGCATATATTTAAACACACATGTACACACACACACACACACACACAAACATGATTACGCACATACATGTGCATGCGTATGCAAAAAAACACACAGAGATTTAACCTGTTTTTGTCTAGCTACATTGTAGGCTTACAGTGTTTTTTTCTTTTGTTCTTATAACCTCTGATGTCGACTGTATCCCTGAGAGATTGATGGATAGAACAGATTTTTTTTTTCTCAGGGAGTGTGTGTGTGAAATATAAACAGAAAGTTGGATGGAGAAATGACAGAGAGGGAAACTGTAGGACATTTGCATACTGTATGTCTTCTGTGTGTGTGCGAGCGTCTGCAAGGGTGCGCGTACGCACTTGCGCGTGCATGCGTGTGTGTGTTTTCTTTTTCAGATTCACGCCACGGGAGTTGCTCTCTTTTCTCCACAGGAGCCTGATTGAGGGAAGGAGAGATCGTGGGGGGGAGGTGGAGGGAGGGGAGAAGGGGGGTGGGGTGGGGNAGGGGGGTGGGGTGGGGCGGGAGGTGAGGGGGAGAGGAGAGGAGAGGAGGGGAGAGGAGGGGAGTATGCTGGGTCTCCTTTGTGCTTCTTTCTTTCTTTCTTTCTTTTATGTGAACTATAAAGTTTGTGGTGAGAATGAGTTCCAAAGTCTTTATCTGTGCAATTCTTTCTTTCTTTTCTCTTGCTTTCTTTTTTCTTCCTTTCTTCCTCTCTTGCTTGCTTTCTTGCTTTTTCTTTACTTCCCTTCTTTCACCCTCTGACTTCTCTTTCTTTCTCTCCCTCTTTTTTTTCCTATGCTTGAGTAGAAGTGGACCAAAAAGGTAAAGACAAAACATTGTAGCATCTTGATCTCTCCTTACCCCCGACCCCCACTCTTTTCTCTCCTTCTCTTCCTCTCTCCTACCATCTCTCTCTTCCTCCTACCCTAGGACGTTGTTTCGTAGTCATGCTGGATGTTGCCCCCCTTTTTTCATTTCCTACTCGGTTATTTTTTTTCCCACCCCCCATTTTATCCATCTCTTGTTGTTGAAACCCGTCCTTTTATCCAATTTTATCCAGGTTCTGCACCTAGTCTCTCTTCTTCCTGTTTTCTCTCTCTCTTTCTCTCTCTCCGGTTTCTTCCCCTCTTCTTGCTCTCTCGCTCCTGGTCGATCTCTCTGTCTCTTGTTTCTCTCCCTCGGCCACTCTGTGCACACACAAACATAAACACAACACAAACATAAACATAATCCTCTCGGCCTTTTCTCTGCTCTCTTTTTCACACACAAGCACCTTTTCTTTCTTTCTTTCTTTCTTTCTTTCTTTCTTTCTTTCTTTCTGTCTTTCTTTCTTTCTTTCTTTCTTACTCTTTCTTCCTTCAAGTCATTCCTTCCTACTTGTCTGATCATCCTCTTCATGCTTATTTTCCCTTTTTCTTCCCTTATAGGAAGAGCCCCTTATTTATCTTCATAGGAAAAATAAGACCAAATGTGTGTGATTGTATATCCTTCTGGATGTGTGCTTACCAAGCACTGCTTCTGTGTGTGAGTGTGTGTGTGCATGCCTATCTGCATGCCAGTGTGAGACTGTACAGTATACATATGTGTCCATACAGTTATTGACATGTGGGTGGACCAATCGTTGTGCTCGGCGTAAACTAACCTGCCCTCTCATTCACTTCAAGGCAAAATTTAGCCCCGCCTTCTGCGTCCCTGACTCTACCTCACACTCTTTTTCACTCTTTTTGCACTAACCCACCCACACACACACACACACACACACATGCACACACACACAAAGCACATAAATACACTCACACACCTTTCATTGCAGTGTCCCTGTTGTATTACTCACCACACACACACGTACACACATACACACACACACACACACACACGCTAACAGTGTGTAATACGACACACTTTTACGTCTCTTCTGTTGCTTGCCTCTCGAGATCAGCACAGGTGTTTTAAATCCCTCTCTCTCTTTTTCTCTTCATTCTTTTTTCTTCTTGCTGCATCAACTGCATCTAATTCGATCCATTTTTCATGCATCGATCCATTTTCTCCCCGCACCTGCCTCCACTATCTTTCCACTCTTTTCCCCCCTCTCCCTCACTTCCCTCCCCACTCCTCTTCTCTCCCACTCTTCTTCTTCTTCTTTCTCACATCCTGCTGTCTTCCCCTCCTAACTCCCACCTTCCAGTTTTCGTGTGCCCCGGCTCACTGCTCAGCATCCAGCCGGCCTCTTCTCTCCTGGAGGCGGAGCATCAGTCAGGGGCGTGGTGTAAGGACCCGCTGCAGGCTGGTGACAGGCTGTACGTCATGCCGTGGACGCCATATAGGACGGAGGTGCTGTATGAGTACGCCTCCTGGGACGACTACCGTCAGAACAGAGTCACCACCACCTATAAGTGAGTGATGTCCGTGTGTACTCATGTCACCTTGGGCTCTGGACACTTATTATTGGAATTTTGAAAATCTATAGATCAAACTATTATTCAGTTCATTCAAAGAAATGTAAAATGAAACCTTTAAAATTAAAAAAAAAAAGAAAAAAAAGAAATCATTTAAATGGTTGAATTCATAAGAAGTAATTGATGGTTGAGCACTACTTTCTTGTTTTGTTCAATCAATTTTAAATGGGAATAGAGCAAAAATTAATTTCTAAATCAGAGATTAAAGCCCCTGAAAACAGGCTTCTATGATTGCTTGTAACAATCACAGTTAAAGTTATTAATTTTAGGATTTTTATTTATTTGATGCATTTTGTGGCTGGTATTTTTTCTGCTATAGCCATTAAATGTGTCAACACTCATTAGTTAACTCTTTATATAGTAGTTTGCATTGTCAGTGGCGGAGTCCGCCATTCTCACTCTTGCTTAAAACAGTGTACATATGCACAAAGGGGCACAGAACTGCTGTTAGATAATGATATACATGTTTATAGAGGACAGGAATATATGAGATCATATTTTCTTAATCTAACAGCACAGATACAAAAATATGTCATGTAAAATGACCAGAACTGTGACAGAAAAATGTGAGTTCATGTCAGATCTGTAGCTTGACTGAGGAAAAACAGGTTTTCAGGGCCTTTACCCTCTTTTCCTGATTAATAATATGGATTAAATCCTGATATAAATCAAGTAAATTTGTAAGTACACTTACTATTCCTCATCATTCTCTGTCCTAGGTTACCTAGCCGCGTGGATGGTACAGGCTTTGTGGTGTATGACGGCGCTGTGTTTTACAACAAGGAGCGAACACGCAACCTGGTCAAGTACGACCTACGGACACGCATCAAGAGCGGTGAGGCTGTGGTGGTCAATGCCAACTACCACGACACCTCGCCGTACCGCTGGGGAGGGAAGTCAGACATCGATCTGGCTGTGGACGAGAACGGCCTTTGGGTGATCTACTCTACTGAAGCCAATAATGGACGCATCGTGGTCAGCCAGGTACAGTGGGAGGAAGGAAAACAGATCGATGATTGGAAAGAGAGAAGAAAGAAGGGTTGTAGATGAGTCCTCTCATCTTCCTGTGTCTTTTTGTCTTTTGCAGGTGAACCCGTACACCCTGCGCTTTGAGGGTACGTGGGCCACCGGCTTTGACAAGCGAGGGGCGAGCAATGCCTTTATGGCCTGTGGCGTGCTCTACGCCGTGCGTTCTGTCTTCCAGGATGACGAGGGGCAGGCGGACGGCCGAGTCGGCAGCGACATGGTGGTTTATGCCTACGACACCAGTCGTGGACAGGAGCTGCCTGTTCAAATACCTTTCCCCAACCCTTACCAGTACATCTCCTCCATAGACTACAACCCCAGAGACAACCAGCTGTATGTGTGGAATAACTACTACGTGCTGAGATACCCGCTACAGTTTACGCCGCCACCACCCACTAAAGGTTTGTGCAGCAAGTCCAGTTGTATATTTGGACATACTGGTATGGAATGAAACTAGAGAATCAACAGTGTTTTCTTCCCTTCAGGTCCCCTCTCCTCTCTGATGACGACCGTCCGCTCCTACACGGCCACTGTCGCGCTGACCCCAGTACGACCGTCAGCCTCTCACCCAATTGGCGTCATCAACCGAGGACCCTTTGACCAGCGCCCAATCACAGCCATGGTTCCTCTGACCCCACGTCCACCTCTGCGTGTCCCCCTTGCTCCCGGGGGCCCTGGTCAGGTGGGCGGATGTGAGGGCCGGGTGGCACGAGGGGTGCAGTGGCCACCCACGCTGAAGGGAGAGACAGTGGAGAGGCCCTGTCCAAAAGGGTCACTGGGTAGGTGTGGGGTGTGTGTGTGTGTGTGTGTGTGTGTGTGCAGATGTGAGCATGCCAGCGTGTGTGTGTGTGGTATTTGCATGTGTGTGTCTGTATCTCGTTTCTCTTTGAAATGTAGTCGGATGTCCCCTCTTTGAACTTGCCCTCAGATGAGAGAGAGAAGAAAGAGGTTATAGTGTCAAGAGAGGCTGAGTTCGTCAACTCTTCCTCTCGCTGTGCAGCTGTCTTCCTCAGTGTAGCACTCCCTCCACGCAAAAGCTGTTATGGAGATTATGGAGATAAGCCTGTGGTGCATTTTGCCTCGTCCTAATCACGCTGAATGGATTGGACATGGTTTGAGCACAGAGGTGACGATTTCACTGGGGGATAATCTAATATTAAATCTTGTTTATTACTGAACGCGGGTGAGGCTGTTGTCTCATAAATACATTTAATTTTCAGAAGTGGTGTGTAACACACTCTCTTGCCCTATTTTTTTCATAAAATATCTTCGCAAAGTACCAATTAAGATTTTCTAAGTTGGAAGTTAGCGGCATGGTTCAGTCTAAAAGTTGGACATGCTGGTGAAGACAATCAAACAAACTAAAACTTACCAGTCATCAACCGAAGTGTTGTTGTTAGATGCTAATGAACACCAAACCAAAGATGAAAGAGTGAATACTGCACTGTTATCCAGCAGGTGGACTCAAACCCAGCTTCACATGCTAATGTTGATATCCTCATATTAGGTATGTATTTTTTTAAGCTTAACATGGGGTCCTTCTGCACACAAGTGGCCAAAAAAACACCTTCCTTCTTTTTCTTTATAGAAACTAAATCATAACCCCCAATACGGAATCCATTACTAGACTCCAACAGACAGAATTCTATTGGGAGCACATATTTTTAGGTTTCTAACCGCTTCATCCTCTTGAGGGTCGCGGGGGGGCTGGAGCCTATCCCAGCTGACATCGGGCGAGAGGCAGGGTACACCCTGGACAGGTCGCCAGACTATCGCAGGGCTGACACATAGAGACAAACAACCATTCACGCTCACATTCACACCTACGGACAATTTAGAGTTATCAATTAACCTAGTCCCCAATCTGCATGTCTTTGGACTGTGGGAGGAAGCCGGAGTGCCCGGAGAGAACCCACGCTGACACGGGGAGAACATGCAAACTCCGCACAGAAGGGCTCCCACACCCGGGATCGAACTGGCAACCCTCTTGCTATGAGGCGAGAGTGCTAACCACCACACCACCGTGCCGCCCTTTTTAGGTTTTTTGAAGTACATTTTGAAGTCTTTGGGGAAAAACGAGGAATTTATTGACAGCTTTGTCTTTTTTATAATCATTGATGAAATCCATATTTAATCAAGCAGCTGTTCCTCTAAACAACACATTTGATTATTTCACTGCAACAAGAAAAAAAAAGAAGAAATTGTAATTTAAAAAAAGTGTTTTTAATTGTGTTTTAATTGATGTCCACAAAAATTGACAGACAATCATGCACAGCTTTCTCTGCCTTCCCAACCCCAAAGCAATGCCCCAAAAAATAAATAAATAAAATTAAATTAAAGAAAAAACAATATAAAAATCATAAATAATTAAAAGAGGAAGAGAAAAAAGAAAGTTTCAGAGAGTTACATGCTTTGGTTGCCATTTTGACAGTAGGAAAGTTGCTACTGTATATCACATTACAATTTGCACTGGAAAGCTAAATAAACAAACACATTACAGAGCTGCATATTCCCCATTAGTCCCTGAAGCTGCCCTTTTTGCCATAAAATCTATATATGGTTGCCTTATTTTTAAAAAGTCCTTACTTTTACATTAGGTAAGTGTTATTGGGCCGCATGGGAAAACATGCAAGGAGAAAGAGAAGTGACAAACCACCTCAGGTCCTGCACAACTCAAGCTATCCTTCCTTTTTCTGACAGTCTGTGTCACCCCGTCTGTCTCTGCAGGTATAGCCTCCTATCAGTGCATGCAGTCTCCGGTGGGCTGGAGCTCCAGAGGGCCTGACCTTTCCAACTGCACCTCTCCCTGGGTCAGCCAAATTGCACAAAAGGTTAGTCTCGCACACACAAATACACACACACGAACACACACATATACACGCTGTGCAAATGCCCTAAAGCCACTCAGCAAGCAGTTCTCTCTTAAATGTCAAAACATTTGACATTACAAACGCCCCCACCTCACTCCAGATTAAGAGCGGAGAGAACGCGGCCAACATCGCCGGGGAGTTGGTCAACCTGACCCGGGGACGGATCTATGCCGGTGACGTCAGCATGTCGGTCAAGCTGATTGAACAGCTATTAGACATCCTGGACTCCCAGCTCCAGGCCTTGAGACCAGCCAATAAAGAGTCGGCAGCACGGAATTACAACAAGGTAAATTGTTCCTGTTGTCAGTGCAGAAGTGTACATGTACTTGACCTTTCCTGGAAATGAGAGTGGAAATGTCAGCGATGATGATTCTAACAATAGATGTTTTTCATCTTTTCAGCTGCAGAAGAGGGAGCGCACTTGCAAAGCTTACGTTCAGGTAAGAGAGACAAGCAGACTGTCAGGCAGACGGATAGATAGTGAGATAAAGATCAGGAGTGGGAATGAAATACTCTCTGTCTCTCTGTTAGGCCGTCGTTCAGACAGTTGATAACCTGTTGGGTCCTGAGGCTCTGGTGTCCTGGGCGGATATGAGCAGTGTTGATCAGTCCCGCTCGGCATCGTTGCTGTTAGATGCGGTAGAGAAAGGAGCATTCCTATTGGCTAACAATCTCTATGAAGGTCGCTTCAGTGACAGAGCACCAAATGTTGGTATGTGGTCTGTGTCTTTATTTATTTCTTTTGCTCTCCACGTCATGAAAATTAGCACTTCATCTAAGCTTTCGTGTCTGATGTGTTCCTGCGTGTGCACAGATCTGGAGGTGTATGTGCTAAATACAGAGGCAGATATACAGGACCTGACCTTTCCTCACTCCTACGACAGCGACAGCATCTTGCAGATATCAGCACTGGCTCTGCAACAGTACAGCAACAACGGTCTGTGACGCACACCAAAACTAATCAACATTTTACACAGTGACAGCTCAGCATTATAAAATATATTGCTTGGGTTAGACAAGTAACTGGCTATGGAAATAACACTAGTTTTCCTCCACATATCAACTGTCTCCTGTTAAATGTGCTCATCACTATGTCCCCGTTTCCTCTGCAGGCCAAGTGAAGCTGGTCCTCTCTCTCTATAAGAACCTGGGCTCTTTCCTGACCACCCAGAACTCGACTCTGCGGCTCGGGCTGGGGCTGGGTCAGGGTTCAGAGGCCAGGCGTAGGAGCCTGGTGGTCAACTCCCATGTCATCTCCGCCTCTGTGCACAGAGGATCCAACAGAGTGTACCTCTCCGAGCCTGTGATCTTCACTCTCAGGCACCTGCAGGTCTGTTTGGTTCAAAATTAATGTTAAAGGGGACCTCTTTATGCTTTTCTCCATTTTCTGTCATATATTTACCACAGGGGTGTCAAACTCATTTTAGTTCAGGGGCCACATATAGCCCAATTTGAAGTGGAAGCTGTTGAAGAAGCAGGTTAGGTCATCCCCTGCCTTACAATCTGAAGTTCAGCAGTAGGTCTCCCCTTATATTGTTTTAAGACAGAAGTCTGATACAGATTCTTTTGTACTGAAGCTGCTGGTTGACAATATTTTGCACAATGTTCAATATCTTTAAATATGACCATATAGAAAGTACTTATTGTTATTTCAGAGAGCTGTATTCTGGTCAGAGTGAAAAGTCTCTAAGGCAGTATTTCACATGAAGTATCTGCTCACTGTTTAAATTGCTCCTGAAACCTCTCAGCCTTCACATGTGCATCAACATTAGGTGTGGAAAGTCATCTAGAGGGCTGGATTGGACCCTTTGGCGGGCAGGATCTGGCCCCTGGCTCATATATTTGACACCCCTGATCTACCGTATATTATAACAAGGTCAGATGTTCATGTTAAATGTAGGAAAAGTTTCAAGTAATGATGTAAATGTATGCAGAAAGCCTCAGATTTTTCCTGAATACTCTGTTTTCAATGAGTTCTTCTTCTTTGGACGTCACACTATGACAGATTTCTTTATATGTCAATCTGCCCCAGGCATGCTTCTGCAAATTTTTACGATACAAAGCCTACAATGCTACATATAATTATGTGGTAACGTCAGGGAAACATTGAAACTTGGTCGACAGTTTTGTAAATTTCTTCCTGAATCAATGATTTTCAAATCATTTCCCCTGCTGGAACATGTCCAGCTGTGAAGATTTTGGTTTACAAGCTTTAAGTGGTGATTTTTCGTGGTAAAAAAGTGCTGCTATTCTCTGTTACACTTATTCCCGGCTGCAATGATGACGCAGATGTGGATGACACGGAAATATGGACCAATCAAAGCAGACTGGGCTTTTTCGGGAGGGGGGCGTAAAAATACAGGTGCTAAAATGGAGCGTTTCAAACAGAGGGAGAATACAGGTGTTTCAGCATAGACAGAATGAGGTGTGTATGTGAGTGTTTCTGAACACTAAAGCAGGTAAGCATGTTACAGTAGAGGCCCAAAATACATTCATAAGTATGAAAATGAAAATGAAAAAGATCATAAAAGGTCCCCTCAAAGACACAAATTCCTTCTGTGCAGAATCTGATCACTGAGTATTCTTTAAAGGCACTAATATATATTTCATATGTGTTTGTCTTCACAGCTGGAGAACCACTTTGGCCCGAACTGCTCTTTTTGGAACGGATCAGGTGTTTCTGGCAATGGCAGGTGGTCCACGCAGGGCTGCCGCCTGTTACACACCAACAACACTCACACTACCTGCGCTTGCAACCATCTATCCAGCTATGCTGTCCTCATGACGTATCAGCAACCTGCTGTGAGTAACACACACCACAACACAACACAGGTATATTATGTAGGAAGAGTCGGTTACTTTTTTAATCCTTCAAATTTGGCCTCTCCTCCCTTCATTACTTGGACGTACTCTGCGAGCTACTACGCTGTTGTAGGAACATTAAATTTGTTGTAATGGAGAAGCCGAAACTTTAGCAAGCAAAATAAGCTAACCGCCAGCACCTACGCGTCCAACAGAAAACCGGCCAACTCCACGTCGCTCTTCATCCTCTCAGTGCTCGCCTGTGGAAGAAAAAGTGAAAGCCAACCACAGATTCACTCTTTTGGAGCGAGCTTTGTCTGCTTTTTTTTTGGTACTGTGTCCACACTTTCTGTAGCTTCCTCTTGGATGTGTGCTGCAAGTATCTGCTCAAAACTTTTTTTTAAAAAAGTCCCGACCTCCCCTGCACGTTGTTTTTGGCTGGAGGCTACATGCCCAGAAATACCCACAGCAAAATAAGAAAATACAGGCAGAGGGCAGAGTCTCTGCGTATAAATACACTGCCACACACTTTTAGTGGGTCATAAGTGATGATTGAGAGAGATTACTTTTGCGTGAGCCTATACATTATTTTTTAGAAGTCATGAATAATATATCCATTTAAATCACCTTCACGGCGGTCAGGCAGCAGATTTAAGGCGACAGTATGTGTGGTGCTTTTGCTTCATTTGCATGGACCTCCTCTTGTACAGGAGGACGACAGTGTAGAAAATGTTATCTCACTCACCTTGACTTTCAGTGTGTTTAATTTTACAGATTATAAGCCAAAATGCACACCGCAGTTTTCTCTGTGCATGCAGCATTTCTGGATACATATGAATTGTCTGTATTAAACATCATTACTGCTATAGTTTTCTTTTCAGTTGGCCAGGTGCCAACCTTTAACTTCATAAATCCAGCTCCATCCTCGGCCAACAATAGCTTCCTGACTCCACCTTTATGCACCCATTTGCTGAAGCGCAGTTGGACTTCACCCCCACCGTGCTCTCCAAAATGTTGTTTAAAAATCAAACACAGAGGGGGTGATAATTGTGTGGTTGTAGCTGTAAGAGAGAGAGGGAGAGTGATAAATGCTGCAGGCTATTTTGTCCTGCCATGAAATTGAATTAAGTGTTTCTCTGCAAGATGTTCTCTTTGTTCGGTGTGATTTTATTCATCTGAATAGATGTTTTGTAACACACAGGGACACACAACCAGAGGAAAAGACACATGAGCGCTCCACACCACATCACAAATATCTGCCTACATTTATACATGTGCTCTTTATGATCACATAAAACATGTTTTTTAATCTGTCTTTTCTTCCTTTCCTGTCTGCTTCTCTTCATCAGTTCGGGGTCGGTGTAGAAGAGCTTCTCGTCTATGTGGTTTCCTGGGTTGGCATCTCTGTAGCGCTGGTGTGTTTGGCCACCTGCCTTACCACCCTGTGCTGCCAGGGGGCGCCCTGGCATACAGACCACAGCACCATCCACTGCAACCTGTGGGCCAACCTGCTCATCACAGAGCTGCTGTTCCTTGTTGGTGCCAACAAGACGCAATACACAGTGAGTGCTCAGATGTGACTGTGGCTGTAGTTTAAAGCATTTTGTGTGCGGTAGCATTTTGTGAAGTATTCCTCCCTGTCTATCCAAATTTGCAGGTTGTGTGCTCCATCATTGCTGGCCTGCTGCACTTCTCCCTGCTGTCAGTGTTTTGCTGGTTGTGTTTGGAGGGGGTGGAACTGTACTTGCTGCAGAGGGAGGTATTTGAGGGGCGTAACTCCAGGAGGAAGTATTTCTACCTGTGTGGCTATTCTATTCCTGGGCTGGTGGTGGCCGTGTCCGCAGCCATAGACTTCAGAGGCTACGGCTCAAAATCTGCGTAAGTTGACTGACCTGTGTGTGTGTCTGTGTGCATGTTTTTGGATGGAGACAGTTCCTTTCCTGCATATTTCAATTCTTGTGTCAGCTTTTTTAGATATTCTTAATATACACTGATTAGTTTGTGTGCTTCTATGTTTGTGTGTGTGTGTGTGTGTAGATGCTGGCTGCGAACAGACAATTACTTCATCTGGAGTTTCCTTGGACCCGTCGGTGTCATCATTACGGTGAGAGCTCACGCTCGAACACAAACGCCAACCTTTTTCATACATTGTCATATATCCTGGATCATCAGCGTGTAATGACGTCACGCTGAGTCATTACTGATGAGTACATTTGAAACAGTGTGTGCTGTTCGATCTTTTTGTCCATTAGTTGAACCTGGTTGTCCTGGTGATGACCTTACATAAGATGCACAGCACTGCTGCTTTGAAGCCAGACTCCAGTCGCCATGACAACCTGAGGTAAGTACAGTGTCTCATGCTGATCTGTTTTGGGTGATTATGTCTAGAGCTCGTTGTGTTTCAGCAGCTTTGGCTCCGATCACACAGTAATTAGAGAAATGTAGTAAAGTCGTATTGATAAACTGAAAAAGGTTGATAGAAAATTTTACTGATGTTTTCTCTGCCTTCCTGTGGCATTTTCATCTGTACTGTTATTATAATTTTATTATCTTTCATAGTTCTTGTATAATGTTGAATAGTAACCCAAACACCTGATTAAACCAGATATTAAAGTTAAAAGAAAACTGTAAAAACAAGTTTTGTATGAATGTTTCCTGAGCTGGAGACAGTCTGTTATGTGTGGAGAAGCCAGTATTTAGAGATTTTTAGTTATTGAAGATATTTAAGCCAATGTGAATTTCATGACAGATGGGGTATGGTAAAGCTCCATCATTTTAAATAAATTCAAGTCAAGCTTTGGGAGCTTTTGGAAGACAATAATAAAATGCACTTCAGCAGTTTTGACAGCAGCATGAACTATTTTGCATCTCTGCATTTTGAGTACGTAAAGGCCAAACCTTAGCTATGCTGTAAAAATGAAAAATGAAGGGGGGTATTTGCGCTCAACAAAGGAAAAAGTGTTTTATTATTTGTAGTTTTTCAGTTTCTAATTAAGCTCAGAGAAGCTTGAGGATGATGTGGATGTATGCAAGCTCTTCTTTAACTTGCTAGACATTGATATCAGATACATGCACAGCAGTTTTTTGTGTCCATGGTTGAGCTGCCCTTTAAAGTAGAAACACAATTAAAGGGTAACTTTGGTCTTTTTCAACCTGGACTGTGTTTTCTCATATTGTGTCCAAATGACTAATGAAGACAGCATTCTTTAGGGTCCGGGCAGCTAAGCTGCCAGGACACTATTGTATTCCTAGGAATTCTTCCTTTCTTTCTTCCAAGGAAGTCATACTTCCCAAGGGCGAAAACTCACCAAACTTTACAGAAATGTCCGGCCCCATGCCAGATTTACTTAATTCCAAGGACATGTCAATATTCCTCCTGGGGGGGGCACAATAAGCGTTTAAATTTAAAAATCTTTAAAAAATACCTACAAAATCAACAGTACATGCTACAGTTTTGAAACTTACCAAACTGTAGCCCCAATACTGCTGAAACTTTAGTCCACTTAAACTCAGTACAAATTATGAAGTCCATCACTCAGTTTTTTTCAAAAACTGTAAAACGTATAAAACCTATCTCCCCCCACAGTTTTTGCTCAATTGTCACCAAACTTGCTACAGAGCATCTTCAGACCGTCCTCCACAAAACTTGTTTCTCGGATTTTTGATTTATCAAAAATTAAGCCTACAGTGCATCAGAATGTTTGACTGTAAACGGTACTGTAAACATATACTATCAAATTCTTGCTAAATACATTTTCAATCTTCCTGAAAAAAATTGAGAATATTTTGGAGTCATGGTTGATGAAGTTCGGCAAATATCAGAATTTTATCTCAAAAACTGAATTTTTGAGAACATTTTGAATTCTGCTCTCATGTGAATAATTGCAGTCAATGCAAGAAGCATTTTTAAACATCAGTTATTCACTTATGGAGCAAATCAATCACTTTTAAAAACAAATTACCAACGTCTCCATGCTGCAATATGTGTTTTCAGATTTTTGTCTTGATAACTGAATTTTTTACAGTGGTTTCAAATCTGCCTGCACAACAGTGAATGGCTTACTCAATTTGTGAAGCCACTGTTGTATTGCCACTTGCCAATTAGCTCAGAGTGATAGATGACAGTCTTTGGTTCCAGAAGTTGTGGGTTCAAGCCTCAAGTGGTCCAAAATGAACATTGTTGTCAACTGTCTTGTCTTCCTATTCTCCTGTTTGTTGCTCAGAATTGCCTAAATTTGCCAAAAATAGCCCGGACCCAACCCATCGCTGCGCAGCAGCTATAATTTTTAAATTGGTCCAGTATTGTGTGAAAGCTCTGCAGCCAGCAGCTGTGAAACAGGCTGCAGTGTAACCACTTGGGGCAATTGTGCAGCGTCAGTTTACGTCCACTAAAAGTGCTTTTTTTTGCCACTGACAGGTTCAGATTGTTATTTCATGTGTCTGACAACATTATGGAAAGGATCCCTACGGATAGAGACCATTTTGTTTAACCAAAAACAACCCAGATATTGCTATTGGTACTCTCACCAGACTCCATTTAAATAAACAGTAATTTTAGCGTGCATAGAGCCAGCATATTTTCACATCTAAATTGGTGAATTAAGGGTTTATTCTAACCATACTAGGGTTGGTGATCTTTGGAACAGTGGAGAGATGAACCAAGACTGTTTTTTGAGCTTTACTTTGTTTCTGTTAACTTTGAATGAAGTGTGTTTTACGATGATAAAATTACGGTTCATTTAAATGGAGTCTGGTGGGTTTGGCGATAGCAATTTCTGGGCTGTTTTTCATCGAATGAAAAGGATCTTACTCTTCAACAAAAAGGTCTGTCTCTGTAGGGTATTTTCCATAATGTTGTCAGACACTTCAGATAACAATCTGAACCAGTCAGTAGCAAAAACAAGCAGTAGACATAAATTGATGGTGCACAATTTCTCATTAATGCTACACTGCAGCCTGTTTCTCCACTGCTGGCAGCAGTGGTCTCCTGAATACTGGACCAATTTCAAAATTTGTTGTTCTCATTAGTTACACAGACACAAAAACCTGGGAAAATAGGGTCCTGGTTGAAAACACTGAAATTTCCCTTGATACCTTCTCTGTGCTATTTAAAGCTTTAGGACCTGAAAAATCTAATTGCACAATCATTCTAGGAGATTTAGGTGAGTGAACTCTCGTTAAAATCACTTATCAGACTGAAAATTAAATGTCATTTCCAGGGCGTGGGCGGTGGGCTCCCTGACGCTGCTCTTCCTGCAGAGCGTCACCTGGTCCTCAGGCCTGATGTTCCTGTGTGCGCCGTCTCTCCTCCTGGCTTACCTCTTTTCTTCCCTCAACACCGCCCAGGGCCTCCTCATCACCATACTGCACTGCACCCTTGCCAGGAAGGTCTGTCTCTGTGTTCATGTGTCATTATGTAACTGCAAGACTCTGTAACATCATTATTTGTGACTAAACATGTTTTAATATTGCGTGTAGGGTCAGAAAGACTACGGTCGATGTCTGCGCCTCTCGCAGTGCTGCGCCACTTCCTCCTCCAGCTCTCCAGACTCTGTGAAAGGTGCCGCCCTGAGGTCCAACAGCCGCTACACCAGCAGCCAGAGTCGGAGAGCTACTGCGAACAGACAGGTACATTACAGTACACTAAACCTCTCAGTCTGTAGCTCTTTGTCTCGCTCTTACTGTGTCTGAGTCAGTTTGACCTTGCGTGGATTATTTCTGTTCCAGAGCCGAATCAGGAGGATGTGGAACGACACTGTTCGCAGACAGACTGAATCTTCTTTCATCGCTGCAGACGTTAACAACACACCTACTCTTAACCGCGGTGAATATTTTTTTTCTGTTAAATGTCAGCGTTGCCTCCCCTGTTGTTCAAGAATATCATATTTATTTCTCTCCCTCTCTCCTCAGCTGCTCTGGGGAACCATTTCCTCACTAATCCAGTGTTGCAGACTCACGCCGGAGCCTCTCCTTATGACACGATGCTCGCCCAGGGATACAACCAACCCTTCACCTCCACAGGTATGTTTCACTACAATGTCCTGTCATTCTTCCTAATTATGACATTTCCTACACAACTTACTCACTCTCCCTCTTTATGTTGGTATCTTTTACAGTTTCTTTTACTTATGTGTGCTCACAGTACCATGCAAATCTGTTACGCCACATTAAAAAACAGCTATAAAGGGCAACTTACCTACTGTATGTAGTTAGTATTTATGGAGGCAAGGCAAGTTTATTTATACACTACCTTTAAGGTATCATAAAAAACTGATTAATTAAAAGCTGAAGAAATAAAAAGTCTTTAGCATCATTTTAAAACTGACAGTCGCAGCACATCTTAGCTCCAAGGAGAGCTGGTTCCAGTAAAAACACTGAATTCTGTGTCAGATGGTGTGACCCTGCCCCAAAACCCTAATGCCAACTGCTCAACAACTCACAAAACTCAGCCGTTTGTTATGAGAGTCTGGCTCTAGGTCACAGAATCTGACAGGTCACAGATCTTGGTGGTACTAGCAGTGGGCAGCGTAATGGCTAAAAGCCGTTTCAACACTTTTAGATTGAACTCTGGCACCACTTACTGACCACTTCCTACACATGTGAGAGAGCAAACATATCTGCAATATATTTTGGGCCCAGACCGCTGAGTGACTTACAGACAATAAGTAGGGCCTTGAAGTCAATTCTATATCTAACTAGAAGCCAGTGTAAGGATCTAATGACTGCAAAAATGTGCTCTCCCTTCTTGGTGTTTGTCAGTATTCTAACATGAAGGAAAGAGTGTTACTTCGAGGGGAGTTTGTTAGCGTATAAAAATAATTATCCAGCAGTAAATCCCTCCAGTTTCTTGATTAAAATGTGCACAGTCCAACCTGTGCTGGATTATTGTGGACAATCCTGATATCGATATGGAGGAGTCTTAGAAATTAAAACTAAAAGGATCCTTTGAATTTGGGTTTTAAGATTTGTGAATATGAGCAGGACAAATGAAATGTAAATGCTCTCTTATATTAAAAAGCTATGTGATGACATCACTGTTTCTAACTGAGCTCAAAGATATCTTTCATGTTGGCATAAATTACTTATATGCCTATATGCTGGTAAGATAATATTGCTTCATAATATCAGGTATCCAATTGACCGCTTGGGCTCTACTGTCTGAATTTTTTGATGTGGCTTCAGACTTTTGCTCAGTACAGTTTTTTATTTTTCTGTTTCTGTACAGTCTAAAAGTTTGAAATTAAACCTTGCAATGTTTTTGTTTTATACCAGTGTGGTGTTCTGTTTTTAATTTTTGACCTTGAAATGTTTGTCTTTTAAATGTTTTTTGATCCTTTCCCTCTTTGTCTCTCTGTCTTAACGTGGACCAGTAGGAACCTTCAGAAACAAGCAGAGTATGAGCTCTCCTTTGTTGTGCTCACTCAAATCATTGAGCGCCACTTCCTTGTGCAGTTCATAGACTACCCGTGCAACATTTGCACACAGTAATTATTCATAGACCATGACGACATAACATACATCCCTCCCATGTGGCCACATAATCGAACATTTCAGTAAAGAATATTGTTAATATCCAAATCTTGTTGGTGAAACCACACATGAACCTTAAACTCTGCTCATTCATTCATACGTTCATTCATGTGAATGTCTCAGTGTGAATGTTTTATGGTATCCCCGTTTGGTAACTGTCATCTTCCTGTTTCCTCCAACAGAGGGTGGTGTGTCTCAGAGCCAGGAGTCCTGTGGGTTGGACAGTGTGTGTCTCAACGGAGGATACACCCCCAACACCTTCACCCTGCACGGTCTGGGAACCACACCTGGATCTCGAGCTGGAGTGGTGGGCAGCACTGACCTTCTGCGGGAGGGAGGAGTCGGGATAGGAGGTGATGACATCTCCCCGGCCCTCCTCACCCCCCACGGGGCCACAGATCTGAGCAGCGGTGCTGGAATGCGCCGTAACCTCTCTGATGCAGCGGCACTGGAAAAGATGATCATCTCAGAGCTGGTGCAGAGCAACCTGAGGCCCTCAGTTGCCATGCCTGTTCCTCCTGAACGCTATGGAAGCCTGGCAAGGCCTCACCACCATGACAGGGCGGCTCTCACACACACTGCCACTTTGACTCGACACGCACAGCCACCACCCCAAGAGGGCTGGGCTGCCACCATGCAGCCGAACGCACGCCACAACGCACAAGAAGGTTGGGCGCATACACGGCACCACACACAGGACCCTGAGACACATTCCACAACAAAGGGACAAGATCACGCCACAACGCAGCGCTTGCAAGATGGCTGGTCACACTCACGAGTTTCTGGGGACTCTGAGTCCCGTGAGCTGCTTAAAGACGGGGACAGGTCGTTGCAAGGCACTCTGAGTCGTCGTGGGCTCCAGGACAGGCAGCAAGCACGTCCCCCTGATGTTCAGGCGAGACCCTACTCAACCCTCAGTCGCACACCTGGTACTCTGTCCCGCCATCGTGGCGCAGTGGAGCCAAACGCAGTCACAGACAGAGACAGAGACAGGGACAGGGAGAGAGACAGGGAGCGCTACCGGGACAGGCCCCTCCCGCCTCCTCCTCCCCCTCCACCACAGGAGTCTGAGCCCCTGTATAAGGCTCTGGAAGAGCCGCTGCTGATGAAACAGAGGGAGGCAGGCACAGAAACATGGAGAGGCCAGGACAGAGAGAAGGACGAGACATTTCTCTTAAAAAGAGACGAAATGATGGACGAATGGAGGGCAGGAACTGAGAGAGGGAGGGACGAGTCTTTTGCCTCTCAGACGAGAGATGGAGAGATGGACGAATGGAGAGGTGGAATGGAGAGAGGGAGGGAGGAATCTCATCTGCTGGAGAAGAGAGGTGGAAGGATGGAGGTTTGGCGGGGAGGAGCAGAGACGGACCAGGAAGAGACTTTTATAACTCAGAAGAAAGACTTTGGGATTGACGGATGGAGAGGCGGGATGGATAGAGAGAAAGATGAATCCTTGTTTTTAAAGGACAGAGATGGATGGAGAGCAGGGATTGAACGAGACAATGAGAAACAAAAGGATAGAGCGCTGGATGTGTGGAGAGGAGGGATGGATATAGACAGGGATGAATCTTTCCTGTTCGAGAGCAAAGATGGCGGTCTCGATGGGAGGAAACGAGGGAAAGAAAGAGGGTCTGTTCGGTTCCATGGCGAACGAGAGGATTCTGACAGCTTTGCTCTGCCTTTGACTCCTGACCTTGACCTTGACCCCGACTCCTCACCAATCTACGCCCGAGATTCAAACCCCTCCCCGCTCTACCCCGGAGACCGGCGCTCGCCTCCTCTCAGCATCTTCCCGCGAAGCTCTCCCCCAACGAATATCTTCGCTCCCCGAGACACTAACTCGCCTCCAAACAATCTCTACACCCGCCACTCCCCCCAGGTGTACAGCCGAAGCAGCTCCCCTCCTCGCTTCTACACCCGCACCTCCCCTCCGACCCTCTCGTACCCCGACAGCAGCCCTGAAGGTCCAGAAGAAGTTAGCCCCAGCGGCCAGCCCCAGCGGCCCGCCCTGGAACTGCCCTACAGCCTGGGGCGACCACCGCTGGGCCCGCGGCCAAATCACCTGCAGACCTTCTACCAGCCGCCACCGCTGCCATCAAATGGAGAGGCAGCGTACACACCAGAGCCGACTTCTGAGGGAGACGACGGACAGATGCAGCGGGTGACGAGCCTGTGACTAGGGCGGTGGTGATCGGGGCATAGAAACCAGGGAGGAGGAGGAAGAAGCTGGTGATAATAACAAATAATGATGATCAAACTGATGGAAATGATGATGACTATGATGATAAAGAGGATGATGATGATGATGATGATGATGATGATGGATGATGAAGGTAATGATGATGACAGTGATGGCTCCTCCCTGATTCTATCTCCCGATCACCACGAGACTTCCCCCTTTTCATGTTTTGTTACTTTTCTATGACTGTGATCCATTTATAACTCTTCCTCCTCCACTTCCTCTCCTTATCTTCTATTTCCCGAAACCCTGCTGTGTCCTCCCGTCTCATTGGTGCTTATCCTTATTGGCCCATCGTCTAAGTTTCTATTGGTTCGTCGGCTGGGTGTTGCCCTTCCCTGTAGCAAGCAAACAGTGTGTCAAAGAAGCACTTGTGTGTTGCCAAAAAAATCCTTTCAAAGAACATGTGCATGACTTTATAGTGGCTTTACAAGGCTACATACTGTATGAAAGTGTGTGTGTGAGCGTGTGTGCGAGTGTGCGTGCGTGTGTAGCTTGATGAGCATGCGTGCGTGTTAGGACGAATGTGTGTGCGAGTGTGTGTATATACATCATTCTTGTATAATTAATGTATCACAGTGAAGCATTTTATCAATATCAACTGGGGGGCCTCTTACACACATCCCCTCCTACTGATTTTGAACTCTTGACCAATCCCATTTCACATCAAGACCAAAATCCCCCGCCTCCGCCCCTCCCTCCGCTCGCCACAAACTGTCGGTGATGGAACTCGTTGCCATGGAGTTTGTCATAGCAACAGAACTCTTGACTCCAGAGCCAGAGATCATAAGAAACCTCAAAACTTTTCTGCAACCCCCTGAGATCCTTGTACATATCGACCTCAAGTGTTCTGATTGTCTTGTATTGCTATTGAAGTTCAAGTAAACATGTGAAATAAATGTTACTGTCTTTCTCTTTGTGTGGATGAACAGACAGAGGGAGGGGTTCACAATAAGGAGAAAGGTATCTGGATGGAAAAGGAGGAGAAGAAAGACTGTTGATGCATATAATGAGGAGAAAGAAATAAAGATAAAAGTACTGTTACACACAGTGGTTGAACAGTATACACTATATGTACGGTACCTGTACTTTACGTTAGTACCTCCATTTCCTGCTACATTATATTTCCACTCCACAACTCTATAAAACACTGCACTTCTTGCCCCAATACCTTTATCTGACAGCTACAGTTTGTAGTTACTATACTAAACATCGAGTCACAAATTTGATGACTTTAGACTTGACAAAAACAAAACAAACCCCTTGCAACTCGCCTTGGATTTTCAGACATTAACACCAATGACTTGTGACTTCACTTGAGCCCCTTTTACACCTTTTCAAGGCACGAATTTCACGCCCTTTTGGCTCTGCGTCGCACAGGTACAGTCGCGAAATGGGGGGACACATTTGTCTCACCTTAAAGCAGGCAGTGGAGGAAGTGGGACAGCTGGCAGGACAGGACCATGGGTGGGATGAGTGTGACAATTGGCGATTGTATTGTATTATGCGTTCGACCCACCAGGAGACTTAAAAAGCAGGTAGCAGCAGTTAGCGGCTAACTCAAAGAAGAAGAACAGTGAATGTCAACAAATTGGGAAAAACAATGATCTCCAGGAGATCTGGAGCAGAGGGCGAGGTCAGCCGACATATAACAGGGACAGTAAATAATTGTTGTTGCCATGTTAATGCCGGAAAGGAAGCATAATGACCTAATGTTAAATCACTGAGTACCAGATGGAAAAAAGAGAACACCAAAAATAATTTCATTTGTGTACCAGTCTTTGCAGTGGTGAACAAAAAATGAATTGCAATATGAAAAATACTTAGGTTGAAATGTTCTTCCAACGAACTTTTAACAAATGAATACACATTTTTCAGGACTTGAAACTCAAGTTTAGGACTTTGGACTTTGGGCGTGCAAAGAATATTGACTTACAAAACAATGACTACCCCACTTCTACTAAACATAGGATGATTTTAAAATATGAAGCATCATTACAAATTAAAAGTTCAGTGTGTAGGGTTTGGTGGCATCAAGTGGTGAGCTGAACAAAGCTGAAACTTCTCACGTGCCAAGCGTGTAGGAAAACTACGGAGGCTGATGCAAAAAAGCATATGGCTCTATTTAGAGCCAGTGTTTGATTTGTCCATTCTGGGCTACTGTAGAGCAACACGGCAGACTCTGTGAAAGAAGACCCGCTTCTTATGCATATATAAATGGCTCATTCTAAGGTAACAAAAACACATCAATTCTTATTTTCAGGTGATTATAAACTACTGAAAACATAGTAATGAATATTTCACTACTTCTGCCAACAGACCACTAAATCCTGCACACTGGACCTTTAAACAACCCAACCTCACCCCACCTAAACCAGCTATACTGAAATGCTTCTTATACATATATGCATCAGTATTCATAATACAGTAGTATTGTTTATAATTCTTTAATTCTGACAGGGACCATTGGGCTGTTTAACTAGTACTTTAAATTTGGATACCTAGGTATGTTTTGCTGATAATACTTTTATTTATTTACAATTTTTGGTAGAGTGTTCTGATTTTTCTCAGGTGGTTGGTGGAGACCAAAAACAGAGCTAAAAGAGAGTAAATTTCAGAACTGCATTTGTCAGGTGGCAGAAACATTTCTCTAAATTAATGCTTGTCTACTCATTCACAAATGTCGGCAACTGTTTGCTAACAGTTGCCATATTAACTTTATTAATATGGCAAACATAGCTTCTTGCTTTGCCAGAAAGTGTCCATTTAACTCAAATAGCTTAAGGATGTACAGTAATCATCTTTCAGAGCATTATGCAGTAATATTTAAAAATGTTTTTCTCAAAATGTGTGTGTTACATTAGTATTTTAGCAAGACTCACAAACCAACCATAAAGAGACAATGATTTAAAAAAAAAAATAAAAATCACATTTTCTTTAATGATCTGAGTGCTCTTGGAGTGGTAAGTAGTCTAGCAACATACATAGGATTATATAAAAAAAGTCTGACAGCTAGTGGCGTCCGTACTTTTAAAACATGGATTATATCTATCGACATTCTCATAGTCATTCTCTCATTAAACAATAATAAACTACACACAGAAGCACGGACACATCCTACCACATCTATATGGTACAACACATTCGGGAAATGAGTTGCTTTCTCGCTATTTGTGCTTTCCTCCAACACCATTACATTCACTGGGTTTATGTAAAAAAAAAATGCTACAGTACAACATATATTACATGTTTGTATAAAATATATTACATACTACGTACCAAATCCTTACAAAGTGGTAATTAATAATACTAACATGAAATTTAAAAAAAGTGCTTTTACAGTATCATTCGAGTTGTATAAAATCTGTATATATTTACAGGTGACATAGTGGTTGCTCTGTGTTCAGGATTCAGTCGTATCATCTCACAGGTAAGTATCACATGTGAAGCTAAGGTCAGTCACAAGGACAAAAGGTGGAGTGCTCAGGCTGCTTACACACTGCTCCAGCTGAGCAGCCAGTATAGTTTTCAGCACCCTCCCTCTTCCCTTCTCCCAGTTCATATGTTTTTAACCACATACAGGATCTCACAGGCTAGACTCCCTCTCTCTCGCACTCTGTCCCAATACTGAGGTATGTGGTTTGACTTCACAGGAAATGGTCTCACATTCTTCAAATCTCTTGTCTATTCAAACTAGACTACAGGCAGCAGGTGGACGCTGGCACACGCGGGGTTGGTGGAGGTGAGGTTTAGCAGACTGTGTGGTGGGGTGACAAGGGGCTGTCCAGGGTCTCGGTCGGAGACAGGTCTGAAGTCGAGCTTTTAAACATGGACGAGATGTGGAAGGCCTGAGAAACAAACAAACACAGCCTTAAGGTTTTAACAGACGCTGACATATGGACACGCACTGATACACAAAAACAAGCAGGCAAGGTATACTGACCACCCAGTAAGCAGTGAGGGCTCCCTGTATGTAGCCTGTTAGCACGTCGGACGGGTGGTGCCTGTAGTCTGAGATGCGGGTCAGACCTGTGTAGACTGCCAGCAGAACTAGGAAGAACTGGAGTGCCGGCCTCAGCAGCCGAGCACCGCGCCATGTCAGCCGCGCCTGCAGGTAAAACTACATGACAAAAATAAAAGATAGGTTATTTAATGCAGAGAATAATAAGGTCATTATCTGTTTCTGTAAATTATAGCCAAGATGTTTTTTTTTAACATTAAAGGAAAACTCTATCCATTTAATAGATTCCCCAGCCGAGCAGCCGGTATACTTTATACTAGTTTTGTTACTAGTTTGGCCTTTATTTCTAATTTTTCCCATTATAAGTAGACTTTATCATATTTATGTAGGCCTATATTTTATATCAGTTTCATGTCCTTTGATCTACTCTCATTTTAAATTGCTGTTCATGTAATTTATACCAATGTAAATGGAAGATGGACTTTCATTTGTACACTGCCTTTCTAGTCCACAGACCACTTAAAGTGCTTTTAGACTACATGTCACATCTCCCATTCATACACTGGTGGCCAAAGCTGCCATCTGCTCACCTAAACATCAACACGCACTCACACACCAGCGGCCATCGGGAGCAATTTGAGGTTCAGTATTTTGCCCAAGGATACTTTGAGCTGAAAATCCACTGATCCTCCAATTAGTGGACGACCCACTCTACCTCCTGAGACACACCTCCCCTTAAACTCAACATGTTTACTTTGCTTGCATTATGTGTATTCCTACAGTATAAATTCCATCTGTACAGACTTATGATGTCACACAAGTTTGATTTTTCAGGGCCTTTCTCCAAAATGAAGCCCTTAAGGAATACTTCACCCACAAAACCACCATTTGGTTTTTATCTGAGAATGTATGAGAGGCTTAATGTATTAAAAATGTCAATATAGATACAACTGACTTGCAGATTCATGAGATGCAATGTGTCAAATACAGTACAAAATCTGATGCACTCAATGTAGATTCCAAGGTCACAAGCAATAGTGAAAACTAGTATCAACAGTCTTGTTGGTGCATTAAATATGCCTCAGTTTTTCATCCCTTTTACCCTTTTTAACAAGGAAGCCAAGCCTGCCCACACACACAAGGTTGCAGACACATTAATATGCTGTATGCATACATGTACATATGCAGGCACTTGCAGGGACACACACACAAGCTACCATAAACACATATTAATGCAGGAGCTTGTGCACACACACACACACACACACACACACACGTACAATAGAGGAGAGCAGTGAGGTGGTGAGGCGAGGTCACACTCCTCCCACCGCAGAACAAAGCTGTCTCTGTTTGTCCCATTTCTCCTTTCAGTCCTTCTCTTTCTCCCTCTCCTCTTTCATTCCCTTGCTTTCTGCTGCTAACTGGACTGATGATGGCTGCCTGTTTCATTCATTCTCTCTCTGCATTTTATAGAGAGATGGTAATTGGAAATTGGAGAGACAGTAAATTGTGTGTTTGCCAGTGTGTGTGTGTGTGTGTGTGTGTGTGTGTGGGGGGGGGGGGGGGGGGGGGGAGTGAAAGAGAGAGCAATAGATAGATAGATAGATAGAAATACTCACTGCTAAATAGAGCATTGTGTACATCGCGAAGGAAGCGTGGCCAGAGAAGAAGGACTTCCTAAAAAATTGGAGAAGTATTTAGATTAACACAGAACAAAAACACAATATATAACACGTGCTTTAATACACACACACACACACACCTGGCCTCCTCCTCCAACCGGTGGTCAGGCTGGCGGCAGTTCACTGTTGCAACATAGGTTCCAGGTGTGCAGTTGAGTGATGCATAGGTGACACCACACACAGACAGGAAGTGCGGTCGCAGCCGCCCAACACTCAGCTTGGCCATGTTGGTTAGCGACTGGCCGACGCAGCAGCCGAACAGGAAGCAGCCCAGCTCCTTGTACAGACAGGACACATACAGGTTCCTCACAAAGGCCTTGGAGCTGACGCTTCTGAAACGAACCCGGTAACACTCCCCGAGGGCGATCTAGAGGGGGACATGTAGTGAGAAGCGTCACATTACATTCTCCTCACCCTCACATTGTGTAAAATGAATAATGTACTGATTGCCATGATAGCGATGATCAGGGTGATGAGCACTCACAGTGAGGCCAGTGATGATGATGCCACCGGCGATGAGTAACTCGTCTGGTATGGCCTCCCGATGCAGATAAGGGTAGGTGATGCTGGGGTCCCCGCACATGAAGCCCCTTCTGTAAGGACTCACTGCCTTCAGCTCACACGCAAAGAAAGGGATGGAAGCTGCACGGGAGGAGGAGAAGGGAGAGGATTTGATATCACAACAATCCCCAGTGGGAGTATAGACATTCCTGTTTGTGATGGGAAAGCGGAGATGATGTGTGGGAGGAAAAGAGAGGAGCAAAACTAGAGGATGAGCGGGGGCGATTTAAGAAGAACCTAAAATATGCATGTCTCTCTTTCCAGCTCTTAACCATGTTATATTCAGTGTTACCCATTCATGCTCACAGACAAGTGCTGGGTATCACTTGAACATGATACTGGTGTCAAACTAACACCTGTGGCTCTGTACCAAAACCACCATGATAATCTTTTCAGTACTTTACTCCAAGTTAACTAAAAAAGTCTGTCTACAATATGCTTTTTTGGTCATGCTAGCAGCTTGCCTCTGAGAATGGCAATGTTGGTTGGATGGTTGGTCCAACAATTTGGTCCAAGCCGAAATATCTCAGCAACTGTTGGATGGATTGCCATCAAATTTTGAACAATCATTCACGGTCTCCAAAGGATTACGTGATTCCCTGACTTCTCATCAAGCACCATCATGAGGTAAACATTTCAGTTTGCCCCAAACTTTGGTTTATGACCAAATACCTGCAAAACTAATGCCATTGCCATGTGGCTGTGTTTTGATAATCTTTTAAGCTAGTGCGAAGGTAGTGGTATCTTGTGAAACTTGACAATCTAAAGGCATCCACTGGTACCGACCACGTCGACATAGCTTGTTTGGAGGGCGGCTAAATAATGCTCCGACTTAGGCTAAATTTTGGCGAGGGAATGACTTGAGTCAACAAAGGGGTCCCTTGAATTCTCACCTCAAGATATCTAAATGAAAATGGGCTCTATAGTTACGAGTCTCCCCTAAACTTGAGGAGGCTTGCTCCCAGTAATACTCCTTCAAATTCAAGGTGTATATTTGTCTTTTTAAAAACCAGCCTACTTGGTGAACAATAAATCTACTAACACAGATGCACAACACATTAAAAGAAGACTCTTGTGTAACTCAAAATGTTAACTGTGCCAGTATTAGTCTGTGCACATCCGATAATTAGAAATATTAACTTTAAAATAAGAATGCAAAGTATATCAGTATGTGATTCCTTAACTCTCATGCTGACATCGTTTAAAACTAACCTATTTAGTTCAACAGCATCAAGACTTCCTGAAATTCAGTTATGGCTTCTGATTTTCAGTGACCCCATCTGGCCACCACAATGAAAAATTTCTGGGGGCACCACTGGCAACTATTGGATTGATTGCCATCAAATACTCACGGTCTCCAGGGGATAAATCCTGCTGACTTTGGTGATCCTCTCACTTTTCATCCAGCACGATCATGAGGTAAACATTTAATTTGCCCCAAACTGGTTTATGACCAAATACCTGCAAAACTATTACATTTCCCATCAGCCTCAGCTGAACTTTGTATCTAGTGCCAACCAGGCCCCCAAGAGGAGTGCTGGGCTGTGATTCCAGTTTTTGTAGTGGCCAAATAGTGGTACTGCAATTTCCTGGGTCTGTCACACAATGGCATTGGGTCCAAAAAGACTCTTTCCCATGGTCTTACATTAGGAAAGAGATGTCTATAAATCAATGGATGATTTTTTTTTTGTTAGCATCGCCACCACTGTGAAATGACTCATTCCACTATAAAGCTTTAATCCACTTGGTCCGATAACATTTCAAAAGTGAAAAAGGGCTGCAAGATATAATTGTTTTAAACTCATTCAAGCTAGCGGAGCACTAAACCGGACGTTGTCTGCTTGGTTACGCTCAGCCGTGCTAAGCAGCCCAAAGTCTCTAGTGCACCTGCTCTATAGGTCCAATGTTGCGGAAGCCAACATGGTCTCACTCTGAAGTCACTGAAATCCAGCGCTTGAGGAGACTCACAAGTCAGTCTTTAGATGCTTTGCTTAACTAAAGATAGATGTCTTTCTCCCTGATTTTGTGTTTAGATGGGTGGATACAATTTCAGAGTTTAAAAAACTCCCTACATTGCAGAACCAATAGTAAATCCACAGGGCAGTCCTTCGGTGGCTCGCTGATCTCTTGTGCTTGTAAACATAGTCCAACTGTGCTAAAAGTTTTAAACAAAGTCGCTGTAAGTCCTTCATTTCCACAATCTTGTGGACTGAGCACACGTTTGATAAAACAGAGTTAAATCTCTCGACATCCATTTTCAAGCTCTCTGTGTGTTTGTTTCCTTGCGGACGAGAAAAGGGGGAGCACACAACCCTGTCCTTTTTTCCTAAACCTTACCGTATGACTTTGTTGCCTAAACCCAACCATGTGTGCTCGTTTTTGGAGGGGAAAAAAAGTGTCCCTAGACTATCAGAAGGCGGAGATCTCTGATTGTCTGGTGGCGAGACTAGCGCTTGAGCAGTGACTTGTGGCGTCAGACACTGACGAAAACGCCATCCTTTAACGTCGGCATGATACGCAACAAACATTGACTTGGATTATAAAGCCAAACCCTGTCCTTTTTTCCTAAACCTTACCATGTGTCTTTGTTGCTTAAACCCAACCATGTGTGTTCGTTTTTGGAGGAAAAAAAAAAAGTCACTTCGCAGTGTTGTACTGACGTAGTGTGTTTATTTTGAAAGAGACTGTATGTAAATAGTAAACTTCCTGTGAAAACAGAAGTGTATTTTGAAAGAAGACAATGCATGTAACAGGCAGAACTTGACATGGCCTCCCAGAACGTTGACAATCAACACACCCAGAGTACTTGGAAAACTGTATCTGGACGTGGAATGTCCATGTCCAAAAAATGTGTTGCAGAAGCAGTGCCAATCATCCAGGTAATTTCACAATGTAGAAATACTTAAAGTACCACTGAGCAACTTCCACTGAAATGAATATAGCTCTGCTAATGCTCAGCCAATGCTGTATCCAGGTCTCTCAATACATCCACGATAAACAGATATTTGACAATGGACATTTACCTGCTAAACATCAGCATGTTAACACTGGCATTATAAGTAATGCTAGCATTTAGCTCAAAGCACTGTTATGACAAAGTGCAGCCTCACAGAGCCAATAACATGTAGATGCTTTTAACAGAAGAAGCCAAACTTCTTAAATTCCTAATGTTGTTTCAATACAGGCAGCCTTACAAGAACTTTGATGGAAACCCCCAGCTCAAAACCAACAAAAGAGTGATTTTAATCTGATCAAATAAATAAGAGTACAAGGATTGTTTTGTTTTTTTAATGCCAGCTTAACCTGGCAGTTCCTGATACTTCAGTGCCACAAAAGCATTGATGTTAGATACCCAGCACCAGTGCAGATATGAGTACTTTGACTCTTCATCCTTGTCACACACAAGAGACACAGTATCTACTTGATCACAGATGAAAGTTATAAGGTCTAAAATCCAAAAGAGAAATTAATGTAACAGAAATTCAAAGCTATAACAAACTGACAGGGAATATGGCAGTGGGGAGACTGAGGGAAGGTCAAATGAAGAATAGTTTACAGGAAAGTGAGGGTGGGAACCCTGACTTTTTCTCTGGAAAGCAGGCAGAGCTCAGCAGAGACCCAGCTTGGATTGCGCATGTGTGTGTGTGTGTGTGTGTGCGTGTGCGTGCGTGTGTATTTCTGTTGATGAGAAGAGAAAGGGGGGTTGTTTGTGACTTCAGTTCAAGTCTTCCCTACAAGACAAAGAGCAAATGCCGCAGCAGACCAGAGCCAGAACCAGCCTCACACTGTCTCTGTTTGTCTCTGGGTGTCCTTCCCTCTCTCTCTCTCTCTCTCTCTCTCTCTCTCTGTGTGTTGCATGCCTGCACACACTCAGTAGAGAGAGGGAGAGAAAGACAGAGAGAGACTCCCTCCCTTCTACACATGTCCAATCTGTTGTTAATACAAAACAGACTACCACTCCGTCCAGCTTTTTCCAATTAGCCGACATTATATAACCCCCTCCTGTCACATATAGGGACCATGGGAGGGATCAACAATTACAGTCATGTGCACATGCACACACACACACACACACACACACACACACGCACGCAGTAGATCATGCATTTATTTATTTATACCAAATACAACTCCCCCTGGCCCGGCTCTACCCTGAGAACTGGGGGTTGTCATGGAAACTGTAGAATTCCCTAGGCAATGCACGAACCAGCTGGCACGGAGCGCTCGGGAGCGCGCACAAGTGGAAAAAAGAGAGCCAGAAATACATGTAGACGGAGAAAGAACTTAAAAAACTCTTTTTTGCCTCTACTTACAACCCTGGTGTTAATCTGCTGCTCATATTCTGCAGACCCACATGCCTGATCATCAGCCTGAGTGTAGCTACTGATTGGCTTTGTTGACTAAATAAGAAGGGATGGAAACAAAGCAGAACAGAACTCATCATGTTCAAGTTCACCCTCACCAGACCAGAGATACCTTATAGGAAGGAATACATTTATTAGGGAATTCACCTGTAGTCTTCAAAGTTAAAAATAAATGTCAATTTCCTTTACAAATATGCACATGATTACTTCCATTTTTGATTAATATAATATAAGAAATAGCGACAAATCACAATTGTAATAATTACACAACATGGATCAGACCGGATTGCTTGTTTTGTCCAACTAAAGATTTACATTAACAATTTTCACATAAGAAAATAGAGCAGCAAATCCTTGCAAATGAGAAGCTGAAGCCAAAAGATACTTCACATTTTTGCTGAAAAAATGACCTAAATTGCTCTTTTACTTCTATCAATCGACTAATTCATTATTCAGCTTTTTGTTTCAACTAAAAAAAGTGCACAGATGAAGTTATACATGAGTAAAAGAGACTTTAAATCAATCTAAAATATCAGCAAATAAGTGCATAGTGCAATTTAGTACCACTCACATAGCTAATGAATGGATGGAGAAAATAACAAAAACGCCTTTCAATATAATGCAGTTCAGTGCAAACAATACACCACATGGCCTCAACATGGACCACAGAGTTGTATCAGCACCTCTTTGACACACACTGGACTAAAATGTACTCACAGATATGTTATAATGGCACTATTTTGTTGGGGTGAATGATATTGCACAGGTGCCACTTTGTAGGCTACATCAGCAAAGTACTACACAGCAATGCATTCAACAAGTCAAAAACAAACAAACAAACAACACAAGTATGTGTGCTGAATTTTATGTATTTACCCAGGAAGAGGCAGAGGAGGTCTAAGCCCACCAGAAGTTTTCTCTTGGATAATGCCGGGCCAGTTATCTCTATGAGTTTCTTCCCAGTACCATTCTCCATCCCTATCCCTGCTGCAGCCAGGCTGCTCTTGTTGTCCGTCAGTTTGAGCTGGAGGTCCGCGCTGGAGACTGGCACACCGGCACTGTGCGTCCCAAATTTATCCAACATGACGATTGGCTGCGGGTGGAAGCTCGGAGTAAAAAACTTGTTGGCACCAAAAACTTAGGAGCGCACTCGAACTACTCATGTGCAGAGCTGCGGAGAGACTGTAAGTAACCCCACAAGTTGGCACAGTATTATGCTCCCACGTGTCGCCTCTTTGTCAAAGTATAGTTTTTTACGCATTTTTTAATTGCATCACAGAGTCTGCAGGGCTCGCCCTGACTCGCTGCAGGGCATCCGTCACCTTGAAGATATGCGCCACGGTGCAGCGGAAAACTCTGACTCTGACTGGTTGCGCAATAAACATTCGAGTAACTCTCTCTTCTCTCTCTCTCTCTCTCTCTATGTGTGCGCATTAAAGAGGCTACATATTTAGGGTGTGACCATAATTTCCGCGAACATGAGAGGAAGAGCACCAAATGCACGAGATGTGTGTCACGGTGACGGTGGTGATCCACACTAATGTAATCTGGGAGAGCTCTATGATTCACCTTTCACCTTAATTTTATTCCTCTTAAAATTCCATTCATAAAATCCCGAGCTGACCTGAACAGCTGCAGTCATTACCCGAAACTCTTATAACTGTGAAGTAACTCAAGGATTAGACAGTAACCTTTAGCAATATGACACTTGAAAATATTGCCACACTGATTTGATGAATCTAATTCATCATATGTGTAAATCTGCAGTGACCATTTTCATTTCCGTCCTTGTTATCTTTGAATCAGCATCTTGGCATGTTGCCAACATTAATTGTTGCTTCTCAGTGTGAACTCCAAAGGATTTACATAGTAACCCATATTAATGTGTCATAAATACATTTAGTAATAGATCACTTATCCTATAGGCCTATAATCAGCAGTGTATATCCTTTCTGTCTGGTAATACAGTTGTGAATTTTGGTAATCAAATGAAAAATGCTTATAAATTGTTATTTAGCATTCCAAGTATTAATAAATTGAATGTATACCTCCCACTAGTCAAAAGGGTTTTTACAACCTGGCATTTCATATGTTGTTGTCATTAATAACTGTTCTATAAAGCTTTAATAAATAATTAAAATAATAGTTTGACATTTGGGGAAGATTAAAAGATCGATAACTTTCTCTTGTCTGTACGGTAAATGTGGAGCTCCAGCTGGCAGCTGGTTAGCTTAGCTTAGCATAAAGAGTGGAAACGGGGAAAATGTAAATAAATCTGCCGACCAGCACCTGTAAAGCTCACTAGTTAACATGTTGTGTCTTCTTTATTATTATTATTATTATTATTATTATTATTTTAGTATAAAGACTTCACTATGTGCTGGTCTCTTTCTTGGCTGGGTGCAGTAACTTCCTGGAGAGGTCGTTTCTATCTCTTGGCTGGGTGCAGTAACTTCCTGGAGAGGGCTGGTCTATCTCTTGGTTGGGCGCGGTAACTTCCCAGGGTCTGTGTTGCCTAGCCAAGACATGATAAAGCCATTCACTACAAAATATAAACAGTTTAGAATAAAAGTACCCTAAAGGCCAAATAACTTTACCTAAGACATTACAGATTTTGCTGTTTTTATTCATCATTACGTTGTCATTGAAGAAGAGTCAAGTACAAAATGATATTTGGGCAATAAAACATCATATACACTTATATTCTAATTTACATAATATATCATATTATTATCACACTGTACTAAAATGGATATTAGAAAATACTATGTGCCACTTAGCACAACAAAAATATGTCATTACAGTATCCAACAGACAAGAGCAGGAAGAAAACAAAGCAGAGAACAGAAACAGCAGTCCTGGTCTATTTTTTAGGTACTGTATTGCCATCCAGTGTCAGCTACAAGGTTGCTGATGAACTTGGGGTAAAGCTCAACATGTTGCCAACAATAGAAAAAGCTCATTGTCCTACATTGAATGAAGAGAATTTAGAAAGTAAGTTAAATGCCCTTGGTATGAATGGCACTGCTCTAACCTGGATGGCTTCTGGCAGTATTTGTCAGGGAGGGACTAGCAGGTTGAGGTTGGTAGAAGAGCGTGTGAGCAGGAACAAGCGAGTGGGGAGAATGAGTGGAAGGATTTTGGATGGAGTGCAGAGCAGATATTTTAAACAGCTGGAGCAACGCCTTAGCTCCCATTCCATCCCCCTTCAATTTCACTCTGGTACTGCTGCCACCATCAGCTCGAAGCATGCCTGACTCAGAATGCATCTGTGTATTGGCTAGTGTATGAGCTAAAATTAAAATACAACCCAGCTTTTTCCTTGTTTTAGAGCTAGCTGTGAGCGATTTTAGTGGAGCGGGGTGAAATCTGAGTCAAGCATGGAGTGTCCTTGAGCTGGGCAGCAGAAGAAATTCTCACTGCTCCACTTCAATCCTGTGCTCTGGTTGGTGGATAATTGTCGAAGACCATGTGTGGGATGCCCCAGGGCAGTGTGCTGGGTCCTTGGATTTTTTTGGTCTGTATAAAGTACATGAAGGCAACTTGGACTAGTACTTTCTTCTCATATGCAGATGACTCAGCCATACTCAACATATAAAGATAAGCATAGAACACAAGAAATACCAGTTGATGAGCTATGGAGACTAAAGACCTGGCTACAAAGACACTAGGCTTCTACCACACCTGGGCAAGACAGAGTTTATCTTGTCTGGTTCAAACCCTAAATTTAATCAGAACTCTGTTCTGGCAATTAAGATTGAAGAGGAACCTATGGCAAGTTCTCTATTAGCCTGTTACCTGGGTTGTATCCTTGATGGAAACTTAGGGGGGAGTCTCTATGGCCTTGAAGATTTTGGGCAAGGTAAACGCCAGACCTATACCTTGTCAGGAGGGCTACATTACTGAATAGTGTCACTTGGACTGCACTGTTAGTTCATGGTTGTGGGGCCTTAATAAAGCCTTAAAACAGAAACTCCAAGTAGCAGAAAGGTTGGAGTGCATCATATCCAACTTAATATGGTCCATAAGATCTTAAATGGCAGAGCCCACCGAAGTTAGAAAAATACCATAACCACAATACCAAAGCTAAGGTAGCTAACCTGAACCTGAACGTTACATTATTTCAGTGACTTAAGTTTATCACTTTTTTGTTGTTGTGTTGCTTGCAGGTAATAAGTTTATTGTGGGTTATCAGTCTGACAAAATTGTTGAAAAGGGTGTTCCACAAGAGTCCACCTTGGGTCCCCTTCTTGTTTCTATTTTTATCAATGATGTACCTCAAGTTTGCTCAAATTGTCACGCGCATTTGTGTGCTGATGACACTGTTACTTACATTTCTAACTCTGATATATCACAAATCCAAATTCTTTACAGTTAGGTTTTAACTTGGTCCAAATTGGTTTCATAACAACAAGCTTGTACTGAATAACAAAGAAGTCCTGCAGCATGGTTTGTGGTACACAATACAACCGTTCGCTTCCCTGAATTTGCACATTTAATTTGATGATGGGTCACCTCTTCTGCAAAAGGTGACTCATTCAAATATCTTGAACTTTGGATTGATCCTGAACCCTCCTTTGAGCCCCATATTAGTTTTATTATTAAAAAAGTGTATGGTTATTTGAGTTCACTTTATCAATCAATTAATTGTTTTACAATTCAAGTCAGAAAAAGAGTCATTTCACCGTTGATATTGCCTAATATTGATTATAATAATAATAATAATAATAATACATTTTATTTCTGGGCGCCTTTCATGACACTCAAGGTCACCCTACAGTGTAAAATACAAAGTAAAATACAATAAAATACAAAGAACAAGATAATTAAACATTTTTACAACAAACAAACAAACAAATATCAGTTTAAAAAGCAAACAAAACAAACATAAACAAAACATCTACCCACTCAAAGAGAGAAGGAAACCCTGAACAGGTGAGTTTTCAGCCTGGATTTGAAGTGTGGTAGTGAATCAATATTTCGGAGGTCAGGGGGGAGTGCATTCCAGAGTTGGGGAGCAGAGCGGCTGAATGCTCTGCCCCCCATGGTAGTGAGGCGAATGGAGGGGACAGTGAGGTGAATAGAAGAAGAGGATCTAAGGGTGCAAGCAGGTATGGTGATAGGAAGGAGGTTATTATGCTGACATTGTTTACCAAAACACATCTGCCACTAATATTAGACCTCTAGATGTAGTGCATAATCTCCATGTATATAATTGTCCATTTCTTTTGAGGTGTTTATACAGAACTTACCATTGTTTAATGTACGTATGTACGTATGTCCCCGCAGGGGACTGTCCTCTCTCCCTTCCTCTTCACCCTCTACACCACGGACTTCAGCTATTGCACTGAGACCTGCCATCTTCAGAAGTTTTCTGATGACTCTGCTATAGTTGGATGTATCAGCAAGGGTGATGAGGATGAGTACAGGGCTGTTGTGGATAACTTTGTCACATGGTGTGAGCAG
>NC_065510.1:30266698-30332057 GCF_006386435.1 Epinephelus moara | reverse complement strand
TATATATATATATTTATTTACGTTTATGTTTGTTAATAATTCCTGTTTATTTAACTATATATTTGTAAATACTATTGTTTAAATTTCTTATATTTTCACGTATCTTTCCTCTCTTGCAAGGAGCACCTGTAACATAAATAATTTCCCCTCGGGGATCAATAAAGTATTTCTGATTCTGATTCTGATTCTGTATCCATGAATTGGTTGCAGCCTAAATCTAGAAGGCAATTTCACTGGCTTCAGTTCATTTTCAAATATGTTCACTTCAGTTGTCCCTCATATTTGAAACACTTTTTGATTCCATGCATTTCCTCTTAGATATATGCAATATCACATTTTCTTTGTCCTTAGAAGAAGTTGGACGTAGGTCATTCCAATATCGAGTTCTATCCGACTGGAATGATATTCATTTTTCTTGTGATGTTACTTTTTTCCACTGCTTCAGAACTTCTTTATATTCTCATCTCAAAACAACTTGCTCATGTTTTTAAGTCGTCATACTGAAAACTGCCCCGAAACTATCGAGGTCATGTTATCCAATTCCAGTTTCCACTACACCCCCTGCCCTCCAGCTGAGGGCAGGGGGTGTAGGTGGGAGATGGTGAGAGAGACTTCTGTATCTGTGTATTTGAAGTGTATATTTAATATGTAATGTAGTTTTGTCTGTATGTTTTTGTTCTGTATTTGTGTTGTGAGGATCCCCTTGAAAATGAGAGGGCTAGCCTTTTATAAATTCAAATTCTTGCAATAATGGTGGTATAAAACCACAAGCCTTTGATAAAATCAGTCACACAGAGGCTGCTAGATAACAAGTCCAAATGAGGTCATGGTCATTTTAATAGATTTTAATCACCCATCCATCCATTTTCATTTGCTTGCTGGGTCGCGGGGGCAGCAGGCCACCTTTAAAGAGAGCCGTCCAGGAGGCATCCTGATCAGATGCCTGAACCACCTCAACTAGCCTCTTTTGACGAGAAGAAGCAGCGGCTCTACTCCGCGCTCCCTCCGGATGTCTAAGCTCCTTACTCTATCTTTAAGGCTGAGCCCAGCCACCCCACGGAAGAAACTAATTTCGGCCATATGTATCAGTGACCTCATTCTTTAGGTCACCACCCAGAGTTCATACACATACTGTATAAATATTATTTTAATTGGCATATTAATCTGTAAATGGATTGTTGTGCTGGGATGTGGCATGTTGAGGTCGTATATAATCTGCTTTGGGTGTTGAAGGGCTGTTTCCATCTTGTGATGAGGATGGACTGATGGAAGACCTGGGACTATGATGGAAATAAGTCCTGGAATTTGTTGTGTTATCCCTGACAAATATGCTTGTGTTTTTCTACTATATTTTAATTTTGTCAAACTCAACTCAGCTCAAGTACTAGCAGGAAATCACATACACAAACTCACTTTGTATTATGACCCTGTCACATTATCCCACGTTCTCTCTTTTGTTTTGTTTTGACCTCTTTTCTTTCTTATGGGTTCAGGGACTTATAGGGAAGTTCCGTTTTTTACAACCTGGACCTTATTTCTGGCATTAAATACGGTTGTTTACTCACCCAGATAAGTTTGGTGTCATTTGGAGCTCTTCGGAAGATATTTAGATCCGCGAGAGCCGCGTACATCCATATAGTGGGAATGATCGGGGCACCGACAATGAGGCTCTACATAACACATTATCTGCCGCGAAAGTCGTTCATTTCCCCAATGTGTTTTTATGAATCGCTAGAGTTGCTTGTCACCTACTAACCTCTGCAAAAAAAAAACCAGAGGCAATTCGTAAAGACAATCCTCTTTACCACCGAAACGTTCACCTTTCTCTTTCTCACTTTTTGTCACTGAGCACTATGTAATAATAAATTCACGTTTTGCATAAGAAGTGCCTCTGCTTTTTGTGCAGTGTGCGGGCCGTTCTATACACGCGATGAGAAGAAACTAAAGAAATGTAAATTCTCATAGTTATTTACTTATCAAGCAGACAAATTCAAGGAAAATAAACAATTTATGCAGCTGTGTAGGCTACTTACTCAATCGAAAGTTGCCCGTTCGGTCCTGCAGGCTTTGGCTGGGTCTTCCAGTTTACTTTCGGGACACGAAAAAAACAGCCCAGTTGATCATAGAAGTGAAATCCTCTGTAGTTGTGAGACAGTCATTTCTGGAGACATCCAGACGTGTATCTCCTGGCCTCAAATCCCACTCGGAGAAACAAAGGCGTTCCTCCTCTGTTGGCATAGTGGAACATTGTCCACAAGAACACCACCAGTTCTCGGCTGTGCAGCGGTTTGTTGTTCTCTGGCCAGCTGTTCCTCTCTCTGCCTCCCCATCCTCCTTTCAAAGAGCTCCTCTTCCGTATACTCTGGCTCAAAACGGTAAGGATGTCCATCATATTCAAAGTCGTCGTCCACAACCCCAAAATCTGACAAATATTCAGCCATGTTTCAAAAAACTAACAGTAGCAAATTCCAGTTGTAAACAAAGCCGTGCTGCGGGTGTGTGGTGGCGTGCGCACCTGGATGACATCATCCAGGTCAGAGGTTAGTAGGTCAGTATAAATGACCCGGATGATGATGACAAGCAACTCTGGCGATTCATAAAAACATATTGGTGAAATGAACGAGTTTCGCGGCAGATAATGTGTTATGTAGAGCCTCATTGTCGGTGCCCCGATCATTCCCACTATATGGATGTATGCGGCTCTTGCGGACCTAAATATCTTCCGAAGGACTCCAAATGACACCAAACTTATCTGGGTGAGTAAACAACCGTATTTAATGCCAGAAATAAGGTCCAGGTTGTAAAAAACAGAACTTCCCCTTTAAGTCGAGGAATGGTTGATTGGGAGCAACAGATCAACATAATATTGTTTATACGTCTCAGTTAACAACATGGGAAATGAGATACAATAGTTTCCTCACAGTAAAAGAAACTTTCGTGTCATATAAGTTCCTTTATTCAGTAGGATAGTGAAAAAACACTAAGTGTATGGAAAGGTTTTATAATTTAACTCTATGATACCAGCGGGAAAGACTGTGTTTGCTCTTGTTTTGACTGTGAAATTGCAGTTGCAGCGGAACATTCAGGACTGATGGGTTTTGTGCTGTAGGGGGCAGCACTGGGTGAGGTTTCATTTGTCTTTGCTGATGTTTGTTTCATTTCTATATGTGGAGGGAAACAGAAAGAGAGCATGACAGAGCGAGAGAGAGAGAGAGAGAGAGAGAGAGAGAGAGAGTTGTACTTTTCTGATTGTGAAGTGAAAACAGAGCTTTGACTTCCCTGTGAGAAAGCCCAGCACATCACGATGGTGGGTTTTATTTTTGTCAAAAATGCCCTTATGTAATCCTGACCACAGAAAACCCAACTATGGATATGAAAACTGCATGTTTGTGCATGTATAGTATGAGTGTGTTTAAGTTTATAGATTTATAATTACAGGGATAGAGTGCCATAGGTGAGCCATTAAAATAATGACGCAATTTCGATTCAGCCTCTCTTGTGTATTTCATCATTTTCACTGGCCTAAGGAAATGTGTTACCATTAATGAAATAATTACATTCATCCATGTGACACATTACAGCAGCTGGCTGAGTAATACTGTACGTCACTTCCTCTGATCAATGCTGGAGAAGCAGTGGCCTGGGAGAACTTGAGATTTCTTTCACTAACAGGTTGATAAACCACATCAGCATTCCAGTAAATACAGTGTATAAGCAGTGAGTCCTGGCAGTGAAAGCATGTCCTGACAATCAGGTGTGATGTTGGTTTTGGGCAAGATTTAGCTTTCGTGAACAAATCTGGAAACTTTTGAGGAATTTATCTGTGTGTGTGTGTGTGTGTGGTCGTGCCTGATGGTGTGCTTATATGTGAACAAGCGCTGTTAGTTTCATTAGGGAACAGAAGACATGGGTTTTTGCCCTGCAGGAGCATCTGACCTTCTGCAAACTGTATGTCATACTCGTAATGCTAAATGCTAAATTTCTCATTTTCTCTGTTTCATGCTGACTTCCCCATCTCTCTCTGTCACTCCCACACAGATAGAAGTCCCCGCATTCTTTCCCATCATACCCACTGCCTTTTCTCACTTGTCATTCCTCATGACATTTTAATGAGTGAAGCACTTTTTTTTTTTACTCTTTAAGTTAGATGATGTTATATGGGAACACTAAATGTGGTGAAGTTAAATTTATGTACTATATTGCAGTATCACAAACAATGTCTTAGTGGGCTTTACAGACCTGCAACATCAAAGCTTCCTGACCAGACCAAGCTCTCTAAGAAGATAAAAGAAAACTCCCCCAAAAAAACTCAGCACAGGAGGGGAATACGAAGAAGGAACCCAAGAAGAAGAAATTTACAGAGTGATTCTCCGCTCTCAACAGGAGCCACACTGTTGTAGGAAAGTGGAAGTTAGAAAATGAAAACAAAGTTGAAACAGAGGTTGAATATGGAATACATGATAACTTGGAGGATGTGCAGTTTGTTGGCGGGTTTCCAGGGCAGGAAACCGAATGGAGTTGGAGACAGTTAACCTTAAGTACCATACTACTAATACCAGTACCTCCAGATACTTAAGTGCAGTATCTACTCAATTACTTCCCATCTGTTCACATTGCTTGACAGAATAAATATAAATTGTAATAATAAACATTCTTATCGTAGTTTACTTAAAACCAAACAAGCAGTACAATATAGCAAGAACAAAAAGAATATAAGCATGAAATATATTATACAAGAACCAATACTGTATTGATAATTATATACAATAATCACTCCTGACACATTATTACCGTCTATGTCATAGTCAGTGATTTTCACTGTTTAAAGCTACTTTGCAACGTTTATGAACATAACTTTTTGTCATGAAACTGTCACTATAATTTGAAAAAGTACATGAGACAGATTTTCTGTGGAGAAAAGAAATAATGTCCCTCCTCCCCTCCTACTGCCCCTAATGGCTTTCACTAGAATTGACCACGGCACGCTAAAAACAACCAATCAGAGCCGAGGGGTCTCTAACGCAGCTGTCAGTCATGTCATTCACTATTCATGAACTTCAGCCAAACTGTCAAACTAGGCAGCGCTGATCAAATATGAATCAAGATTCTGTTACTGCATTGCCTTTTTCTTACCTGAGGTGTTTTCAGAAACATGTTTTAGTGTACTGTTTAGCTGCAAAATGAGAATACAGTCGACCCAGCACCGCCAACAAGCCGCACCATCTTTCTTATTTTTAAAATGCTCAATTTGTTGAACACATTCCCCCATGGAAATGCTCTTTCCTGTGTTTCATAAATTAATTTATAATTTTAGAGTTTTTTGTACTGTTATTTGACAAAATCATTAACAATGTGCAATTGCATTGGCTTTTATTTTCTTTTTTTTTTGCAAATTTTCTTAGGCCTGTTATCTTTATAGAAATGTAATTACATCTGAATGTCCTTGTGCTGTAAAAGCCAGCTTATAGGGTATTTATCTTTCTGGTTACATTTCAGATTTGATCGCAACTGACATTAAAATTCTCTTATTGTAATGTAAATGTAAATGTTCAGGATTGAAAAAAAATAAAAGTGCTGTGTAATGCTTTATTTTGCTGATCTGTGCTTTAGTAATGATTTCTACATTTGTTCCAGACAGTTTTCTGGGAAGAAGAAACTTCTGTAACTGAAATTACTCAGTTTAGACTCCAGTAAATGTTTATTCACCATTTTGTCAGTACTGGAACTTAAGTCTTTATATTTGATGAACTGGCACATCTGAGTGTCCTCTTGAATAAATTTTGCACAAGGTTACCAACTGATAACTCACTATTTTACCAATAATTAGTTCTAATTTTGGAGTTTCCAGTTCCCTCATCTCAAGGTCAATGGGTGCTTTGAATGTTTTTTTTTGTTATTAGCCTCAAATAAGGTCTGTAGTTAATACAAGCTTGAGGGGTCTTCACGTTTTGTTCTGCGACATAAAATACACCAGTAAATACCCGTATACCTGTAAATTTTGAAGCTTCTCTGTGACTTAAAAATGGCAGTTCCGAACAAGTGGCTATAATTAAACAAAAGAAAAAAGTGAGTGCTGCCCTGGGTCAGGATAAAAGGAATCAAAAAACCACACAGGTGCTCTTCGTGGACAAGGAAAAAATTTATATATAAAGAAGATTAAGGACTGTCCTATTCGTAAACAGAGATATCAAAATGTAACAAAAGGTAGTCCAAACTAAGAGTCCGAGGCACTCTGGGGTAGTGCAAAAATCCTTTAATAAAATGGGGATATCATCGCATTTCGACTATACAAGTCTTCATCAGGATATATCCTGAGTTTTTTTCATGCGACAGAAATGTAGTTCGTTTATAGCTAACGTTAGCTTTTTACTTCTGGCGATTGCATTCAGACTTCAATAATCAAAAAGTGGGGTTCGTTTGTTTGCCACAAAGCGTATTTTCTGCAATAATCCAAAATCCAATGGGAAAATCCCATAGGCTTTTTGACAAGGTAACCGGTGCGACGCTAACTTAATTTCGTGCTGGCCTACAGAAAAACGTCTTCCCTGATGGACTCTATCAGAAGTGAAACAAGGCAATGGAGTAGGTAGAGGAGTATGAATTTTTTTCCAAAGGTTATCTGTCTCATGCACTACTGTGTGGGTATAGAGACAGTTTCAGATAGGTTTTATAGAAAACATCAACTACAGCTGTTAGTATAACTATAACAGCTGTTGTTGTGCAATTGTTATTCTGCTTTGGCCAAGAATAACACACGTCATGTCCCTCTCAGTCTGATCCATTACAGGCAAGTGTTTTTCAAGACTGACCCTTTACTCTGGATTTTATTGTTACATGTGTGGTTTTCAGGGCATTAAATGATTAATTAATAATACCGTTATTCTTTTTTTTGATAGTTACAATTCATTACAATAATGGCTTCCTAAGTGAGGTAGGGAGGGAGGCAGTTATCAGCAATAGAGTGCTCCAGGGATGACATTTTTCTGCAGGCTGATGCAGAAGCAAAGCAGCAGAAGCAAAAGCTTCAAAGCTTCCTTCATGAGTGGGGTATTGACAGACTTATTTTATGTTGTAGAAGAAAACGTGAAAGTCTCTTAAGCTTGTTTTAACCACAGACCTTATCTCAGGCATCTAACCAAGAACCCATTCAAAAAACTCCAATGACTGTTAGACAAGGGAATGGGGAGTGCTGAAATGCTAACTCATTTCCATTTAGGGCTCATTCCTGGGGCACTTTATTTGCTCCAAATTGTTATATCTGCATGTCCTATGTGAGCTACCACTACTCAACCTTTGGGTATTTACAGACATAACTATACAATATATAACTTTATCTTTTAGAGGAACGTTGTTTTCTCACTGGAATTCAGAGCCATATTAAAAGACAATACAACATGTTATTTACTTGAAGAGGACTTTTGAACTTCAAGAGCACATGGCAGACAAGAATATTGCATATCACTGCATTTTGCTCAATGATATTCCAGTATACAGCATCACTTCGGCACTGGTTACTGAAAACAACACATTTAGATTAACACAATAGGCTACAGAACAGTCACATCGAAAAATGACAATTTTCTGCTGGGAAACCTTGGGTCCTGGCAGTCACATGAATGTCACTTGACACGCACCACTCACTGTTCTCATGCTCATACGTTTTCCTACGAAAAATCATGCAACAATGCACCAGAATTCTTACATTTACCACATAATGATGAGGCAGTAATTTGTGCATAATCCATGTATTTTAAAAGGCTGTGATCACATGACCAGTGAGCTTATGGTAATAAAGAAGGAAGCGGTCCTGAGAGGTCCAGTTAGGATGCAGGTTGGGGCAGTGGATGGGTCATAAAATGTAGGACTTCTCCCTGAGACTTTCCCCAGGAGGTCAGTGTTTGCAACCGTGCGAACTTCTGCTAAACCTAACCTCCGCAATTTTACATTAAATACGTAACTTGCTTTGAGGACGTAACATCGTTTGTTGGGCAAGCATACCTAATTTGTACGGATCATATGGACAGCGGTATGTAAACTTTCATAGGATATCATACAAACCACTGTATGAGGATATGCTGGTTGCAGACCAAGTCCCACCCCATTATGGCAAAAGCCCTTCCTGATAGCACGGGAAATGCCGTTACAGAAAAACGTGCCGTGCCACACCGCATGACAAAGAGCTCAAGGCATCACTCTGATCTCCAACTTTCCCAGATCCCAATCCAACTGAGCTGGATGGGTGGTGCATGTCAAGTGGCATCCACATGAATGCCAGGAACCAAGGTTTCCTAGCAGAACATTGCATTGTAAAGAGATGGTCAGTGTTATTCACTGCACCTGTCAGTGGTTTTAATGTCGTGGCTGACTATGCCTGTAGTGTTTTGTGAACATTCTATGGATGTTTTTTTAATCGTCATCTGTTTTGCAATAGTCTGATTTTCAGCGTCAGCTTTGACACGTTTAGCTTTCTCAGCAGTACAGTCAACTCATAGCGTGAACACATCTCTGAGCAGTGACAGTCACTTCCCGTCTTATGCTTGTCTTTATGTCATTGTTCACTTCCCTTTCAGTAACAACCACAAACATTCCCTTGACATTTTTCTCTTTGCAAACTGTGCGGATCTGATCAGCTGGTTGTGTTTTGATCAGTATTTGAGTGTGATTCCCAAAAGTCCCAGTGTAAACTCTCCTGTGGGAGGTCGGGTGCTGTATGGACCACCACCTGATACAGCAGGACAACTCTCACCAGTAATTGCACCAGTTGCATCGGTGATGACACTGGTGATGATTAGTTTGTGACTTTCTGTATCTCATTGTGAAAAATAATCAAAGCCCAGAGGTCCAGTTGGCACATCAGCTCTGCTCACCTGGAGGAAACATATAGACTTAAAATGCATTTATTCAGTCTTGCATTTGCAGTTTAATTCTTACCAGCAATCTCTCTAGCTGCGTGCTCTCTGCACTGATCCAAACACTGATTAGGAAGAGTCTGCAGCATGCTACCAGCTCTGTGAGGCTGTACTTAGGCACAGTGATGCTTTGAGCTACATGCTCAGCATCCTAACATGCTCGCATTTACAAACATGCTGATATTTAGCTGTTATTGTCTTAGTTAGCATGTTAGCATTTTCTAATTAGCACTAAAGTAGATCTGGAGCTGATGAAAAAGTCAATTAGCTTTACTTAGTTTTAAGGCCCAGATCCACCGAAGCTACATCAATGAACTCATGGGGAAGATGGCCAACTGTTGGTTCGCCTCACATCGCCTGTATCTCACCAAAAAATTTGCACTTGACCAGCTAATGGTCAACTAGCATATACTTTCTCCACCTGCATGAGGGGAAATAACTCTATACCAGCAGACGGTGGTAGTCTCTATATGTTATTAAAAATGGGAAACTGGAAGACCTACAGGACAGATTCAAGATGCTAGTTTGCCAGTTAGCACATTGACAACACAACCTGATGTTAAAAAAATGAAAAATATTGACGCTTTGCTCACAAACAACAGCACAAATATTCACAAACCATTTCTGCTAAATAGCTCAACGGCTAAAAACATAGTCTTACCTCATATAACAAACTTGTTTCGATCTCACGCCCTCTTGACTTTAGCTGTTTGTTTGCTTTCCTCACTTAAATTTATTTTCTTGTGCATTTATTTTCAGTTCTTGAGCTGAAAAAACAGGCAACAAGGGCCGACTAGTGCCAACAGTGCAGACCCACGACCGCCCATTGGCTTGGTGTGTCAGGGCCCTTATAGGTATTTGGCTATAAACCAAAAGTATGTGAGAATTAAAACTGTGATCTGTGATGTTGGTCGATAAAACGTTAGGGGATCATAAAAAATATTAATTCATTTAAGGGGATGTGAATGTCTGTGCTAAATCTCAAGGAAATCCATCAAGTATTTTGAAAGACAATTCACTCAAAGCCACAAACATCAGCCTCATAGTGGGGCCTTGAATCTCAGTATCAACGTCCATGGCAATTCATCCAGTAATTGTTGAGATATTTCAGTCTGAATCAGAGCGGGGGCTCGACAGACAGACCCACACTGTCACACCTCGAGCCATGCGTGACACATTACGCCAGACTGTGATAAGAGTAATCACATGACTTCACCATGACTGCCTGTGTCTTCACTATGATTTCAAAAGGACCTCAGACCCCAGACAGTTTTTTTCTGCGTGAAAATAGTCTTTATAGACAGAAACATAGAGGACAATAAACTCTCTCATAGAGGTTGATTCATACTGAAGGGACACAAAGTCTTGTTGACCCCGGGGTTCAGCTACTTTTAAGCTATCAGTTGGAAGGCTTTTGTTATTGTTGGTATTCTCATTGATTATTTTTTGCCACAGCCCCCTTCTCACAAAAATTGAAGGTGTCACACTTGAGGGCTTTAACCTGCTGCTAAAACAGCCTCCACTCTTCTGTGAAGGCTTTGGAACCTGTCCACAGGGATTTGTTGCCATTCAGCCACAAGAGTATTAGCGAGGTCCGGCTGATGTTGGCTGATAGAGCCTGGCGTTGCAATTTATCTGAAAAGTGTTGATCAGGGCTCTGTGTAGGTTTGGGCCAGTCAAGTTTGTCCTTACCAAACTGAGAAAAAAATACCTTTACTGACCTCATTTTGTACACAGCAGCAGTATCAAGTTTAAAGGGCCTCAGTCAGGCTGTTGCCACAAACACGGAGGCATACTATTGCCTATATCACTATGATGTAGCTTTAAAAGAACAGTGTGTTAAGAGTGAACTGCTGATTAGGATTCCGTCAGTGTTCATTGTTCTTGAGGTTCTTACTGAAAGCTGAATTATGCACAGAGGTCTCTTCTTCTCCGAAACAAATGGACCAGGTAATTAAAACTGGTAAAAACACTGAATAAAGCAGTTTCAAGTTACAAATCTGTATTTCTGCTGTGTTGTTTGGCTCGTCGCAGAGGGGTGATGAAGGTCACCCATCAAAAATGTGCACTCGAATTTTTTACTCTAATAACTTAGGATCCAAGCTTTCATGAGTATTTACTGAGAGCCAAATTATCCACAGAGGTCTCTTCCTCACCAAAACAAACAGACCAGATGATTAAAAACACTGAATAAAGCAGCGTCACATTAAAAATCTTTTTTTTTTCCCCAACGCTGCTCGGTTTGTCGCCGAGGGGCTGCTAACTATAATTGCCAATTGAAAAGTTAAGGGCTGTAGTTAGAGCCAGTGTTGAGATTTACAAACTGTATATGTGACATTTCACTACATCTTCCCAGAATAATTTAGCTGAAGTGTTAACTCAGCCTAACTGTCACAAATACTCTACAGATAAGCATCTACAGGCAAAGCAAAACAGTTGAACCTCAACCTCAAAATACTGTAAACTATCCGTCGCCCAAAAGTACACAAAAGCACGTGGACAAATATATCCAAACACTTTTAGCCACAAAATTTACATGTAAATGTCCTAGACAGTGCAACTTTCAAGACTGCACAAAAGTTGCAGGGTGATGCAATTCTACATGTCAAAACCTGTGGCCTACAGTCACATGCTCAGTCCCATAACTGCAACTACTGCTTTTTGTTTTCACAATGAGCATTTATACACAGTGTATATAAACTGTAATCTCTTCATTTTGAATGTAAAGTAAAAAAAGAAAGACAACTCCAGGCACAAATAAATACTGCAAAATGGAGTACAGTTGTCTAATGGTGAACACAGCGTCTGAATGGTCTGACACATTGTGATATAAAGGGCTGCAGTGTCAACCAGCCCATACTAGGGCCCACTCAGCAAACTATAAAAAGACACACAAAAAAAAATATCTATAAATGATTGCTAATTAATTAAACTGATAAGTGTAACGTGGCGTCCAAGATGACCTAATGTAACACCAAAGTGCATGTTTCCATTTTGTGTTCCCTTATATGAACACTGACATAGTGGAAACACTTGGTTACCACTCTCCCTGTCTTCTCCTTTCCCTCTCAGTCTGAAGCACCTCTCTTCCCCCTCTCGCACACACATGATGTGGGGAATTCCCCACATCAGTCGTCCTCCAGGCTTTACACTGTGCCACTTTAAGATTGCAGTAATTTTATAGGATACCTGTCGCTCCAGCTCCTCCGGCTTGTACACACCCACCTGTCTCTCTCTCTGTGTCTCTCTCTCTCTCTCTCTCTCTCTCTCTCTCGCTCTCTCTCTCTCTCTCTCACACACACACACACACACACACACACACACACACACACACACACACACACACACACAAAATACAGTAGGGGATTCCTGGTTGTTTTTGCACAACTGCAAAATTCACGTTCTGATTTGTTAGTCAGCTGGCACGTGGTTATGCCAGTGTTACGCCAGGTATATAAACCTGGTGGTGTGACGTTGCGAGCTTTCTTTGGCCTGATGATGAAATAGCTTATCCTTACTTTGACACAGGGACCCACCCTTTCCTATTACATCTCACACACACGCGCGCGCACACAGAACTGTCTCTCTTGTTGCCAAAAAGTACTTTTCCAATTAGGCAATCAAGTCCAGATTCACATTGTGCTTTAGTTATCTCCATTGTGCCACTTTTGCAAGCCGTGTCGAGGCTTCAGAGTGGAGTGAGAAAGATGTTTTAGTTTGACTGTGTCGGAATGTAATGAAGCAGTAGAGGATGCTGCTGCCTTCTCTCTCCCTTTCGATTTCCACCGCACGCGCTGTCTCTGAGGCGCACTTGCGCAATCTCAATGAGAGCCGCGGAAAGTCTGTGCGTCTCTTTTCTCACCTCGCGTACAAGCAGCGAAGGAGGGGGGCGTGTGTGAGGAGGCGAGAGGGAAATCCATGACTTCCGCGTTTTTCCTCCCTGTCTGAAACCGTGTGCACAGCACAGTAGCCTATAAAAAGACATCATGGTCCTCAGTTCACAGACGCGACATTCACACGAAGACGCAAACAGGGCTGTGTGATATCAAGACAACTATTTTGTGGAGGTTAGGTACCGGAACACCTGAAGCTGCACAACTTCTCAAGTCTTTAATTCGCTGAGTCTGTAAACTGGACACCGTGGACAGTCTCCCTGAAGCTCAGGCATCCTTCTGCCAACTGATACGACACCAAGATAAAGTCATGGACATTGAGTCTCTCCAGAAGAGTGGCCGCCGCCGTGGAAGCTGCCTGGACGTTTTTCTCGTCATGTCAATCATTTTTCTGTTCGTGGCTGTGACAGCTGTGGCTGCCGGCGGAGTGATGGTTGTGATGGAGCTGCGGTCCAAACTGGACTCCACGCATCCTTCTCCTGAGTTTCAGACAGCAAAGCTGACAGGAGACACGCCCGACCCAGCATACAAGGTAAACAAATGACTCCTATCACTATAGTCTGAATCCTTTCCTGCTGTTGCCTACCTTTTGTAAAGTTTGACTCATGTCCTCTGCACATTTTAATCAACTTCATCTTTTCGGGATTGTCAACAGATGGAGAACTTTGCCTATCTGGAAGCCTTCTCAAGTAAGTTTACTTTTATTTGCTAAAAGCAGACATATAACAGAGTGGCAAGGGAATAAATCAAAAAAGTATAGAAAAGTAAAGAAATGAAAATAGAGAGTAGGCACATAATAATGGTCACTTCCTTAAGGGCCATAATCGTAGTAAAAATAAACAGATCCTCCCATTTGCGTTACTGGAATATGATATTAGAGATATTTCCTATGGTTTACAGCTGTGCCAGATCATGTCAGACTTTAGACGAAAAAACACCAGAAAGGAATGTAACTATCAAGTCTGTTGTTGCATGGTGTAAACGTCATCTAAATGTGATGTGTTTGTCTCCTCCTGTAGGCGATTTGAAAACCTCCACCATGCACTGGGCCTCAGTTCCCTATGGTGATGGGACATCTGTGGGAAGCAACTACTTGTTTGATGAAAACCAGCATTCGCTGACACCCAAACGAAAGGGGACCTACTTTATGTACATTGAGCTCAGCCTCACCTGCACCTTCGACTGCACCGGGGGCCTCCTCAACGTGCGTGTGGCCAATGATCAAGGCGATAAGCTCACCTGCGAGGTGGAGCTCCCGGCTCATTCAAGACATGTGAGCAGGAAGTGCTGGACAGTGAGCCAGCTGGATGGTGATCAGAAACTGGTCACTCAGATGACTGTACCAAAGGAGGGACTGCAGAACTGGAAACTGGATCTGCATGCCTCAGGATTTGGGATGTTCCATGTCGCCTAATGTGGACACTGCAGTGCCACTGCTGTCATCAAGATGCAGATCTGCCTGTGACCTTGGGTCCTAACTAGAGAACAACGCCAGTTTGTGTTTTCTTAAAGTCCAAGTAGGTGAAAATGGGCAGGTGCCGGTGCCATTTTCAAAGCTATGACCAGATTTCTTGCAAACTAAAGGTGCAAGATGATAAAGCTTAGCAGGGCTGTGAGGTGGAATCTGAAGAAAAGTTGCATTTAGGATGATGCAAACATCGTATGGACAAGACTGTACATTCACCTCATTCTGTATAGATATGTATTATGTTACTCTGTGTATGATATATTTATTTGATGATATGGAATTATTTATGTACCTATATTTATACTTTTTTTAAAGACATTTATTTTGATGTAGATATCACTACATTAGTGTTGATGTGCAATAGCTGCAAGTCCAATCAGCCTGCCTTGGGTTCATGGTGACCTCATAGCTCTGTTTTCATTTTATAAATGGCTTGGGGCATAAAGTTGAGGCTTACAAAAATGTGTATGATTATAATTCTGCTCCAAAAGCCAATAAGCTCCTCAGAGACCTCATTTAGATCTAGTGTAAAAAAGTGGAGTAATATGTTCTGGCAAATGATGAGTAACAGTTACATCCTATAATAATGATCCTTCTGTAATCAAAACATGACCAGAATGGCTAACATGTCTGTAATATGTGTACTCATGGACTGAGGAAATGTTTTTTTTTAAAGATATGTAAGTCCTGTGGACAAACTACACTGTTGAATGTATTTTATTGGAGTCCATATTAAACATGGATATGTTGAACACTGAGAACGTCTTGGTGTGAAAAGTAGAAAGTGACGAGTGTGGAAGTGACTGCGACAAAGTTTCGAGTGGAATGTTTGAAAGTTTATAGGTAAGGGAAAGTTCCCTGCTGTTACGCAGCGTATACCGTAAACTGGATGTACATCACTTCCTGTTTATTTACCATAGAATGTAGTTCAGAAAAAAAATTATGTGGGCCAGCAAACAAACACATCACACCTCCTGTCAACTGAAACAAATGCTACCCGCTATTAAAACATACGAGCTGCGGCTTTCACCTTGTCAGCGCAGACATAAGGCATGCTCAGATAATTATAGAGGAAATGCAGAGTGCTATTTGAGAAATTGGAGGTGGTTTTAATCAGATCATTACTGTTGAACAGTGCTGTAGTGTGTATAATTTGTTCTTTTTTTTATTTCTACTCTTTCCCTGCTGTTAATTTTCTTAATGGCGACTCTCTTCAAAATTATTGATACCCAAGCTGAGACACATATAAAGTAAGCACAATATATTGTTTATGTTCAAAGTTACACATCAGCAGCTCAAGCATTTCCTGTAGATCCTTTATTTAACAGTGTACCAAATGACAATTTGAAAGGGGTCAGTCATAGATCAACAGAGAACTAGCACATTTTTATGGGGAGTTTCAGCTCATCGTTCAGCTGTCAGTGTCTAGACTGCAGCTGAACAGTTCTGGTTCACTCTCACCGCTCACATTGCGTAATTTTTAGCTGTAGCAGGCAGGTGTTTCAGTGAAAAAGCCCTAAAAACCTACTGTACACTCCCTGCTCAGCACTAAATGGCAGACTGATACAGTTAGCGACTAAGTTGGTGAACACCTTGGAGCATTTAGCAGCTAAAGAGACAGATATTTCCCGCACAAGGTGGTAGAGACCAAAAACAGAGCTAAAAGAGACGGAATATTGGACTTGCATTCATCTGGTGGACACAGCTTCAAATAAATGATAATGTTGCTCCATAACTGCAAAATGTAATGGATGGATTACTGAATGGGCCTGCCAGGCACAGGACCAGGGGCCTAGAGTGTCAGGGACCCGCCTTGTATCACCCACATTAACACGTACTGACCAGGAAGAGATTTAGGCCTTGTTTACACGGATACTGATACAAATAAAAACGGATTTTTATTTATCCGGTATTAAAAAAAATCCGGGTTTACACGATCAGTTGTGGTGCATGCGCAGTGATTTGTTTTCCTCTTGGCGCTAGTGATAAAAACAATGATAAACTACATTTTAACCTTACGTAGCATAGTTAGCTGCTATGCACTTAATAATATTGGGCACAACAGACGTCTTTGTTCGCCAATGTAGCAGTGATGTTGATGCAGCAGTGCTAAGTTCATTTGTAAGCTGGTAAGTAGTCCCAAAAGTGCTAACAAAACATAAACAACCCGGCATATATCCGCCATTGTTGTTGTGGTTACGAGGCACCTAATGGGCATGCGCGAATTGGGTTGCAGCGTCATCGTTTTCCAAAAACTCCGTCTATCCTGCTAACGTCTCCACAGAAACGGATATTTTTAAAAACTTTAACTTTGGAAGCCGTTTTTGAAAAAACTATTACACAAAAAGATTGATAATGCCATAAAGAGACAAAAAAAAGAGGCAAAACCACCTCAAAGTCTGAGTGTCTTGTTCCTATGGAGGAGAGGTGGTGGGGCCTTTTGAATATCTGTGCCCAGAGGCCCACTGTCTCATAATACGCCCATGCTGGATACATAAATAAACAACTGTTTGTCAAAAAGTTTGCTTTATCAGCTTAAAAGGTGATGCTATGTAAATGTTGTGTTATCGCAGGTTGAAAGGCCCCTTTGAAGTGTCTGACCTTTAGTAGCACTAAGGAGCTGTGAGCTGTGAGTCCCTGTTTCGTCTGTATCATGCACATGCATACGGGTGATGCAATTTACTGTTGACAGTGGTTTCTCACTGTTCAACTGATCTGCAGGCACAAGCACTGATGACTACAGGCTACTAAGGATGAGTGTAAACTGTGTGACTGAAAATACTACAAAAAATGTTTGGCAAATGTTTTGTGATGGAGAAAATACATTCAACATGTGTTTAAATTCAAGAGCATCAAAATTTTCTATGGTGATGTAAACATACATTTTCTATGTTTACAAGAAAACTCACCACTGAAGGTACATTTCCATGCATAAAAAATATACAAAGCCAATTTCTAAAGTACTTAAAGTCCCTTCTAGACATGTTTTACACTATTTAAAAATACTTACATGCTACTAATATTTAGCTGAATATGATTTTCCTACATAATAGTTAAAAAAGAAATATAAAAATGGTGTGAAAGCAGATCTACAGCTTCTCCCTTTGAGAAATTCATTAGGATTTTACTTTCTGTTTTCTCCAGCACAATGCTGACTAGTGAAAGAGCATTGCCCATCAAGATGGCTAGCGCTAGCGTCAAAGGAAACACTGCAAGGATTCCGCCATACATGTTTGAGCCTGAGTCAGACCTCGACTCATATTAGGAATCTGTTGCGCACCAAAACTGCCAACTAGCAGACACATTAGAATGTTTATGCTGTTTGTTAGCTTGTAGGCTAACAAACTAACAGCTAACACAGCATTAGTGACTGTGAAACACACAATAATATCTGCTATGAAGAGGTTTTTGGGAAATAGCGGAAGGAAGCTCCATGGTCTGGTTTGCACCCAGTAAAACTGCACACTCTGCTATATTTGCCGTCAAAACTTTCACTATGCGACGGCAAACTCTCTCTCTCTGACAAGTGCACTTTGGGCTGGAGGTTTCAGGTCTCTTGCTGGTGTGTTGAAGTCTGTTTGATAAGTCTTTCTGATTTTGGGAAGTGATCGGGTTTGGTATATGTGATCAACCTGATCTAGCTTGTGCGGTTTGAATCTGCAGATTTTAGAAAAATGCACAGACATCACCCCCTTCGGTAGAGTGTTGTAAAAACACCTCTCTAGTGACAAACTTGCACAGGTAGTCAGAATAGTCACGGTCAAACATTTTAGGGGACATAACTAGAGGAGGACTTTAAATCAACGCTTTGTTTACATGCATGTCAAAATGCTGGCTTTCTTCTTCTTTCCTTTGTTGGTGCATTCCTGTGTTTCTCTGCATTACCGTCACCAGTTGATCAATGGAGTAGTGAGATGATGTGATGTGCATCCATGCACCCAACAATGCACCTCAACTACACCTGAACTCCCAGAAGTTATTTACATAAACACTGTTGTTTAATTTAGAGCAATGCATCATATTCTGTAAACTGGTTATATGTAATGCATGCAAAATCATAATCATAACTTAAAACTGCAGTTCTCAAATGACTATAATTGTCTTTGAAACATGGCAGAGTAGAGGTAAAAAATGGCTCAAGATAGAAACAATCAGATAAAGCATGAGTACATCAAAATTGTACTTAAGTGCAGCAGTTCAGTTGATACCTTCAAACACTGCAAGGACCGAAACAGCAACATTTTTTGTGCCAAACCTGTATGCTCGAGCTGCAAGAGCATTATCTTGTTGTGTGTTTGTTTCGCTCAAACACACAGATGATTATCTGTGTCTCAGAGCAGGAAATGACCCAAATATTTCGGCTGCATCTGAGGTCAGTCTTTCCACTCACATATACATTTGGTTACCTGTCTACCTGTCTACATGCTTTCCTGTGTCTTCGCACTTTTCTCATGAGTTTCTAACACTTTGCTTTTTGCATTTCTTTTTCCAACCCAATTCTCAGGCAGAATTCCCTCGTTGGTTAACAAACTCTCCTCGACTTAACATCTCTGTACCTCCATATGCCCTTTTTTTCCATTTGAAGCCGCTGCAATGGCTGCAAAACTTTCCCCTGTGTACACTGTGAGAAGAGCTGAGTCAGCCACACCGACCTCAGCACCTAAGTAACTCTTCCCCTCCATCCTCTCCTCAGTGCATCCTTACTCAACCACATCCTGCACCACACACACACACACACACACACACACACACACACACACACACACACACACACACACACACGTTTGTGTATGTAAGTTTCTATAAATCAACAACTGTGGTCTGTGGTTTGTTTCAGTGTGCTCAAGTTATCCAAGCTACAAACAGTCTTGCATGTTTGCACGCTTTATCGTGTGAGCAGAGAAGAAATATGTTCATATTCTTCTGCAGATTGTCATTAAAAGATTTTTAGCCATTGAACTTAGCAGTCCAAGATATGACCTTATCTAGAACTGATGCCACCTCACATTTCCATTTGATAGCAAACCGAATTTTATTCACAAAACAAAAATCAAGTAGAATTATATAACCTGAATATCAGGTACTTTTTATATCACAACCATTTGTTGTTTTCTCATAAAGGGATTGAAATACATTCATTGCGTACAGTATAATTTAGATTATATATATTAGATATATAAAATTCATCACAACATATGGAGTAAATTAACACACAGAAGCATAGAATCTGATGTAGGACAGAGGTATTATTGCTGCAGTTGGCCTGGAAGTATCATAAAGGCCCCCATGAAATTGTCTTTAGATCCTTGACGCAGTTTTTGTATATCACTCAGTGTGACAAAAATTTTATCTCCCTTCTCCAGGTGAAAGATCCCAGCCAGGAAACTGTTCCACAGATCTTCCCCGCTTGGAGTCGTTGTACTCGGGGTTACCTGGGTCCGGCAACGGTTTCTGGAGGAAACATGCCTAAGATGTCAGAAAGCAAACTTACCACATCATAATGAAGACAGCACTGATTTTAACTTGCATTCAAATGCACAGAAGCAAAGCTACAAACTGGCTGCACCCAAGTTTACTTGTGCACTTGTGAGCACATGTGCAGCCACAGAGGAAGGAAGTAAGGAGGGGTACACTGACAAACCTTTTTGATCTCATAAGCTCCATTGGTTTTCCGTAGGAGGCGGTGTATCTCATGACTTTGTGTTGAATAAGCGAACAGTCCTGTACAGCATTTGCTGTCACTTTGGAGTAGAGGTAGTAGTAACCGGCCTTCACTACCAACAACTGGCCATTGTCATAGCCCATGTTGTAGGTGACAGCATCGCCATGTACATTTTCCCACAGCACCACATTGTCCCTCCCATAAGGATTACTGGAGCCTGGTATGAAGATGAGGAAGAAGAAAGGAAGAGTTAGTGTGAACAAAGAAAACAAAGGAGATCAGTTCAAATTAATCATTAAGATCATATACAATATTTTGGAGTGTTTAGAGGTGTCTAACCTGTCAGTTGAGCAAAGGGTCTCTGCTGGACCTGTTTCAGAAGTGGTCCCACTGTGGGAATCTCATTGGACTCTGTTAAAGAAAGCAGGGTCAATCAATCAATCAATCAATCAATCAATCAATCAATCAATCAATCAATCAATCAATCAATCAGTGGGTCATCTTAATCAGTTACAATAACAGAGAGTAACTCAATACCTTTATGTCCCACTTGACCCATTTTGGTGCCACCCTGAAACAGAAAAAAAGGTGTTAAAGCCAAAACCTCAACAACAACAACAATCCAAATCAGGCTGTGCGTCAGTGTAACTCGTGGCTCAGCACCCACATATACACCCACACTTACCTGCTGGCCAGATGTTTGGGGATTGGACAGGTTCTGGCAGAGAGGATGAAACTTACAGATGGAAAATTCCTGCCGGGAGAGGATGAGATAAAAGAGGGTGAGAAATACAGGACAAACACGTGGGTGAGTAACAAAATCTGTGTGCGCTCGCAAGCAAGATGTCAAAAGTTCAAGGAGTACGTAAGAACAGGAAGTGTCCTGCCTTGTGGAAACCAAAAGAAATGTACACAGAGAGAAAGACATAAGGTCATTTGACACACACACTAAAAAACAAAAATATACATCAAAGCCCTGAAGTTTTAAAAAAGTTAAACAGAAAATACATTTTAAATGAGTTTAATCAAAATTGTGGTCTCAGCCTCATGTGATATACAGTTGACATGAAAACAACTTTCTGCCTTTGAAGTGAGCTATTGAGAAATATATGGGCTGGTAAGGGAATGAGAGTCACTCTGGGACACTGCACAGCCTCTATGGTTTGATTTTTAAGCGTAGTGCATATTACATAACACACAGAGTGTACAACATAATAGCAGCAGGTGTGTAATAAACAACGTTATGAAACCGTCGTAGAAAAGTGAAGTTATATTGTGGGTTTGCACTAGAGAGAAAAGAAAGGGAAGTAGAACTAGAGAACAAGTCCATTTCACACATTTGTCATTCTGGACCTGCAACTTCAAGCACAAATGACCACCCACTTAAAAATGTGTGTAGCTGTCCGGTAGTGCGCGTGTCTGGTGATGACGCAAAGGAAAATAGGGAAATTCTCGCGAAAAGGAATTTCCACGTGTTCCAAGTGCTTTGGGTTCTCACTTCACACAGACACACACAGCCTCACCTGATTTTTTTTATACAGACTGTAGATGAAAATTCCCTCCACGACAAGTCCCAACAGGGCCAGTCCCACCAGCAGGAGAAGAAACTTTTGGCTTACTCTTGCCCATCTTGCTTTCCTTCCACCAGGCACAGAGATGTAGTTGGCTTGGCTGTCAACCACAAATACCTGGGGGCATGTAGGCACACCGCCCTCTGCCATCCCACCAGATCACACTCCAAATGGGATGTTAGGGCTAAAGGTCAAAGGGCACGATTTGGTGCAGGGGACAGGTTCTGAAAAGACAAGGTTACAGTTAGGTAAAGCAAAAAAAATAAATAAATCTGGAGATAAGAAAGGCAGGGGGACAAGACAGGGAGAGGCAGTGGAGAGACAGAAACAAAGAAATACAAGACAGGATGAGAGAGAGAGACATGACACGTACAGACTTGGCCTCTGAAGTTAAGTCTGCTGTGCTTACTAGGTACATGCGATGCAACCAATTTCTGGGAAATATATTTCTACACCCCCTGACTACTGCAAGCACACAAGAAGAGGCAGCTTCAACAAGTCCAATGTTTCAAAGAAAAAACAAATCCTATTTTTTGTTCAAGGTAGATCAGACAGAGATTACCTTGGATTTAAATGTGCACCAGATGTTCCCCCACAGCTCAGTCAACCATCCAGTAGCACAGGGTGGTTTTCACACTCTCCTTTCTGACACCTTAGGGATTTCAAATGACAAAAATGTCCCCAAACATTATGTTAAAACTGAAATAATATTAATGACATTCTCTGATATGCCACAGTGTATCACAGCTTCTCCATGCCTCACCTTCTGAGAAGATGAAAGTTCCTCCTCTGCACCGCTGCGGACAGTTCTCTGTGCTCCCTCACCTCTTGTGTTGCTCGCCTGCTGTCAGCTATCACTAATACTGCTCTTTAAGCAAGCTCATGTAAGGAGGAAATGAAGATGACTCGGGGTAGAGAGAGAGAGGGTGAGCAGTGTGCATGTGTGAGTGTGTGTTTGTGTGGGACACTCCCTACGACTACTGAATATAGTTATCATCCCTCAGCTGACACTTCCTTTTCTCTTTCTTCAATTTCTCACTCCGTATGTGTCATGTTCTCTTAAGCGCTTTTGGTTTGTTTGTCTCAGTGTCTGTAGCAATTTTTAGTTTTTTTTTACTTGTCAGTTTCTGAGAAACTTGCACAATTGCTCAGTCTCGCCGTGCCATGCATTTGGCACTTTTTTTTTTAAACCCACTGAACCACGCCGTGTGATTTTAAGTGTTAGAATGGCTGTGGAGGCTAACTTGAGGGTGGGTCAAGTTGTTAAATTCACACCTTTGCTTTTGACCACTACTCACTGCTGCTACCACAGCCTTGCACACTATCACCCACGGTCTAACTCATCTGCACCCTGATGCAACAGTATCACTCTCACCCTGAGCTCACATTTACAGAGACCGTCAGGCTGCTACTTTGTAAAATATATTCCTCCACAAAAATATTTACGGGAACTCGTGGTTGCTATCTCGTTTCAGCGAAGAAGTGGCAGTGATTTACAATGACTAATGTATTGTAGAGGATTGGAGACGGTGAAGAAAACCGCAGCTCAAATGCAAGGCCTCATGAGGCAACACTTTCTTTTTCCATGTTTACGGTCACTGTTTTTTTCTTTTTTTTTCAATGATTGCTTCACTTTTTTTTTCTCTTCTTCCTTTTTCCCCGCATGTCTTTTAATCATGGGTGATTTATCAGTGATTGTTTTCTGTTTTTAGGTACAATGTCCTTTCCCTGCTCTGCTATGCTTGCAACATCCCACGAAAGTCATCCCACATCACGATATGTCTGTGGACAGCTGAGTAGAAATACAGAAATGTGGGCAATCTGTGTTATAGTTTTTTTTTTCTTCTTTTTTGCTCTTCCTCTGAACCAAGTACTGTGAGACATACTTTCATCTCCCTCTCTTTATCAAACATATCTTTTCATATGTGCTTATGACTTTGCATGTTTTCCTATTTCCCTGCAGTTTAAATGTAAAATGTATTAAAGGTCCAATAAAGTATTTTGATTCTAAAAAAGCGATGATTCACACTTTGTAGAGAGTGAAACTTTTTTTTCTTTGCTGTAGGAGGGGGCAGTTTGACATGATAGACTCCACATGTTGAAACTACACTACATACACTTTGACTTATTTGCTACCCACACACTTTAACACACAAACATGCACGCACACACACACACACACACACATGCACACTGTGTTCAGTGGAGATAAAGAGTCAGGGAGGACAGACGGAAGTCTACAGTCGGTTATTTCTTGATAAATGCAGTTATTGAAAGAGAGAGAGAGAGGCGGACCTGGACATGTGTGGAACCCCAGAAGTAACTTTTTACATAATTAACACACACACACACACACACACACACACATACACACACACACATTAAATAGCACATAAAATAAGAAATTTAAAAAAAAAAAAACCTCTTCTCATACTCTCAGTGGCTTTCTATTATCTCCTCACTTTCCTATCACATGTTTAGTAATTATCTATTTCCTATTTTTGCCAAATAACATTTCCCATACTGCTCTCGATTCCCTTTTACAAACACACACACCCCTGCTTATATTATTTTTTTTTTTTTAAAGATTTTTTTAGTTTAAGCATGAAGCGGGGAGAGCGGCACGATGGTACAGTGGTAAACACTGTTGCCTCACAGCAAGAGGGTTCCTGGTCAGTGTGGGATTTCTCCGGGTACTCCAGCTTTCTCCCACAGACCAAAGACATGCAGATTGGGGACAGGTTAATTGGTCACTCTAAAATTGTCCGTAGGTGTGAATGTGAGTGTGAATGGTTGTCTGTCTCTATGTGTCAGCCCTGTGATAGTCTGGTGACCTGTCCAGGGTGTACCCTGCCTCTCGCCCAATGTCAGCTGGGATAGGCTCCAGCCCCCCCGCGACCCTCAAGAGGATAAGCGGTTAGAAAATGGATGGATGGATGGATGGATGAAGGGGGGAGAGAAAGAGAGAGAGGATGACATGCAGCAAATGGCCACAGGCTGGAATCAAGTCTGTGGCTGCTGCGGCAAAGACGTCGCCTTCGTATATGGAACACCTGCTCTACCCACTAGGCCACCAGGTGCTCCTGTCCTGCTTATATTCTTTATACTTCTTTGTTTCTCATTCATAAGGTATTGAGACTGATGTGCTGGTGCAGAGGACAAAGGTTGTTCAGGCCGTGGGTGTCTGACATTCGTACAAAAGGAATGCAGACAAATGATGTGTGTTGCAAACTGCATTCTCAGTAGGTGAGCGGCTCAGAGAATCAGCCGTCACTGGCATCCCTTTTGCCTTCACGGTCTGAATCTGCAGGGATGAGGCTGCTCAAGCTCGTGGGGAGGAGGGCTTGCACTTCAGGAAGAGCACAGGTGTAACTAATAACATTAATGATAAATCCATTCCATTCAGGTATCCCAGTAAGCCTTTAAAGTGAACCAGCAAGATTAACACCAGGGCCAAGCCTGGCTGTGGTTCAGCTAAATGACACGATGCTATTACTAATGTCACAGCTATTGTCCAGGAGTCAATAATTCACCCGGGGGAATTCCACTAATAAAACAAAAATGCTTGCGTCACAATTGATCTATGTCAAAATTACAGCTGTGTGATACTTAACCTGCCGCTAATGACACAAAATGAGGATGGTTTGTAAGTGTTTAATTACTGCTTAGGTAAACTGTGTTAGAGGACACATTCAAACTTCCCTGTAAATTGTTAACAAATAATAGCAGCTGAATTCCATTTAGCTGCTTCACCAACACATTCTCACGCCAACCTTGTCACATATTGACATTTGGTCATGGACTTTCCACGTCCACATACGATGTGCAAGGTACCCTGGGTGCGTTGGCTGTTGATTTTCTTGGACACTGTGTCAAGTTTTGCCTGTTACATTGTCTCCTTTGAAAAAACACTTAAGTTTTCACAGGAAATTTACCATTTACATACAGTCTCTTTAAAAATAAACGCACTACACTGGTACAAAACTGCAATTTGTTTTTTCCTTCAACAACAAAAACACACGGTTAGGTTTAGGAAAAAAAGGACAGGGTTTGGCTTCAGAATGTTATGGTGCGTGAACACTGCTCTCTCGGGTGAAAGTTGATGTTTATTGGACCCATCCAGCACCCCTCCAGCCTGCCCCAGTTGGACTCTCGCTGTCTTAACTTTCGTCCTTTGCCCACCTTGTTTCCCCCTGACGGTGCTGACTATAACGGCAACCGGCCGCGTAACATGCCAACATTAAAGGGTTCTTTTTTTTGTTGGTTTCTGACGCTGCAAGTCACTGCTTCACTATCATGGCTTACCAGGACTAAGCCATTGTTCTTGTTATTATCAACACCTCTGATTTTCCCACAATGTCCACGTTTATATGAACAAAATTTTCATTTTTTTTCTGTATTCATAAAAAGATTCCTACTAAGCTGTTAAGATGGCAAATGAAATGAATATTCCACTGATATTCTCGTTTACATGCAGCCTTGCTTACTGCGATTGGTGTGCCATAACATGTCGTTTATCACGTTACAATATGGAGAAGTGGAAAAATTTTGCTTCTTTGAATCAAAACTGGATTTTTTCCCACTGTTTTCCACAGACTTGTTGCTGTGGGAACACAGCTTCCCTCTTTCATTCCTTTAACCACCCTCTTGGAAAGTTTGGCATTGTGATAGTTGCATATATCCAAAAACCTGTTAATGTTTAGAAGTAGGTGTGTTTCTACTTCCAAACAGAAATGTGGGCTTTTCTTTTGAGTATGCATCTCTACCTTAACCTTGTATCTGTCTGTTTAAAAAATTATAAATCTAGCAGGATGAATAAACCAATTGATGAAATCATTCTGTAATCTCCAAAACCTGCAATAAAGTAATATAAAAAAAAAAACTTGTATCTGTCTGCTATTTGGATTGTGTACAATGCATCCATGACAACACACAGAGCTGACTGTAATCCGGCAAGAGGCCGTGTTTCGCAAGCAGCTGTTAAATTGAGATGCATATTTTGGATGCACTGTATGTCCAAAGAATGTTGCTACAACCTGAATAAAATCCCACATGTCTGATTCAGAAAATGATTAATTCAGAAAAAGGCCTACAAAATCCAAATGGGACATGCTGATTGCATGACCTGTATCAAATTCATAATATTGTCATATCCGGAAAAAGTGGAATACTTGTGTGCATGTAAACGTCACCAATGAGTCGTTAGAATTTCTGCTGTAAAAAAAGGCCTGATTAATTTCTGTCATGCAAGACATAGTGACTGAGTGAGCGAGGGAGTGATTTTGTACACAGCTTGGGAAAACTGTTATGGACACACTCCCTTCAGTACAAAACGAAATAAGACATTGTTTCAGTATGATGTTACTGATTCCATTACCAGGAGTCAATGACCAGCACATGCCAGTTGTGTCTCGTTGTCACAACCACGATATAGTCACGTCAAAAACCACAGTCAAAAATCCCCAAGCTGTGGTGTAAACTGTGTGTACTAAAAAAAGCATTCATAAACTGTGCAAACTCAGTACTTTCATTTTCCTGTCAGGACCCTTTTCACAGCGGCAGCTATGAAAATGAGCCATGGCTAGGTTTGTTTTAGGTGGGCTAATTAGCAAGCATTGACAATATTTACTGTTACTGTCTCTGCTTTCTAGCCGACAGACCTTCCCATCATTAAGTTGATTACCTGCAGCTGTGTCTGCCCTGCTGTGATATGTAAAAATGATCAAATGGATATGTACTGAGTGGAGTGCAAAAGTAGCGGCAGTATGTGTTTGACACAAGACACAACAACTGAAAGCATTAAATTAACTCTAATGAGTGTTTGCATCCTGTGAAAGTGTGTGTCTACTGTAGTAAGTGCATGAAGGAGGAACTATCAAGCGTAATAAGTAAGGAAAGGAAGGCCTGCGTCACCTTATTTCTCCCCCCAACCATAACTAAATCTGAGATCATAATAAACAGGCTTCCTCGGAGTCTGACGGGGTTAAGGAAAGGATCATGCCCACAATAGGCCAGCTCCCCCATAAGGCTCTGTTGCGGCCCAGAGCTGGGTCAACATCAGTTACAATATACAAGATGTTGATGTTCATACTAGTAGCCACACGCTAACTCGCACAAAAGGGCTTCCCCACCCTGGTTCAAACCCCCCATCTTGGGTTCAAACCAGGAACCCTCTTGCTGTGAGGCAACTGTGCTAACCACTACACCACTGTGCTGTTTTAATGTGTTATGTGCAATATCTACACATGCCAGGTGATTCATTGTTCTTCAGATAGGCTGGTTGTCCTTTTCCCTAACAAGGACAAATGTTTGAATTTGAAGGGGTGCATTGATTGTACAGAACAAAACATTTACAGGGAACAAGCCCTCTCAAGTTCAGGGGAGACTCATGGGTACCCATAGAACCTATTTTCATTCAGATATATTGAGGAAAGAGTTCAAGGGACCCTTTTGAAAATGGCCATGCCATTTTTTCCCAATAATTTAGCCTAACTTTGGAGCATTATTTAACCGTCTTCCAACAAGCTGACATGGATGGTGCCGATGGATACCTTAGGTTGTCTAGTTTTACAAGTTACCATGCACTGCAGCTTCTTAAAGACAATAAAGTCAAAGTTCAGTTATTTTTGTTGGGGGAGACGAGCAAATGGCAAAGCTTTTACTTACTTAAATGCACACTTTTGACATGGCCCCAGTACAATTGGTGGCCCTCCCACTCTGGAAAATAACTGGAGACCTATATTACTATCTAAGAGGGTGTGATGTATACTCATTTTTGAGCTAGCAGGAAGTAAGTAATATCTTGTGAACTTAAACAACCTAAGGCATCCATTAGTACCAACAATGTCACCATAGCTTGTTAGGAAAGTGGCTAAATAACACACACCTATCCATTAGGCTAAATCTTTTTATGAGGAAACAGGCACGGCCATTTTCAAAGGGGTCCTTAGAATTCTCACCTCAAGATATCTTAATGAAAATGGTTCTACAGGTAACCACCAGTCTCCTCTAAATTTGAGAGGGCTTGTTCCCAGTAAATGCCTTGCTCCTTACAATCAATGCACTCCTTTGAATTAAAGCTGTATATTTGTCTTTCTTAAGGAGAAGGACATTCAGCTTGCATATCACCTCTGACATGTATATGTAACAGGGTCAATTATACAGCAGTGATATGTGTGACGAAATCAAATGTACATTTGTAATATTAGGAATTATAATTACACAAAATTAGTTTCAGTTACCTGACACGCTTAGGCCTCCATAGTCAAGATGTGGAGTGTTTGATAGTCAGTTTCTGTACCCCTACGTTCACCTTTGGAGGGACCCAACCTATAAAGGGGTACCTCCTGCCTTACCTCTCCCCTTTTGCTGTTGTACTCCACGGGAGAGGTAAGCGACATTGCTCTTGTAGTATTTTTTTTTGTTTTGTTTTGGTGCTGTTAAGCTATAGGTTTTTCAGCCTGAACTTATTGTATAATATGCAAACATTTCCTTGTGTCACCTAATTTGTGTAAGGGCTGGAGTTATATGGTCGTAATTGACGAAGGATTTTGTTTTTACCTCTTGCTGTCAGGTATATTTTCTGTGTTTTATTGTACTGAATTGAATGTAACATGGCCGCCCTTTTTGCTGTTGTACTCCATGGGAGAGGGGCTTGAGTTGTATGGTCGAAATTGACAGAAGATTTTGTTTTTACCTCTTGCTGTCAAAGCTGTCAGGAATAAAAGGAGGTCGCCTCCAAACATATCCACGTTCTGGGCCTCTTCATATCAACACAACACAGACAACACTAGAGTCCACCAGTTACATAATGATACATACGATATTAAACAGGATTGTGGTACTCACATTTTTAACTCTGCTGGTATTGTGTATGCACATCAGCAAATTTGTAATATTAACTGTAAAATAAGGAACCAAAGTGTATCATTATGCAGTTCCTTAACTCTAATATTGACACAGTTTTCGCTTATGCTTCAACAGCATATGTGAATTCCAGCATACGTAAGAGCAGATGTTTTGGTTTGGGGGATTTTTCAGTGGCTCCGTGTGGTCACCCCTATGAAAGTTTTCTGGAGGCCCCACTGACTATAGGTTGCACAGTTCATTAAAGTTTATTCAACAAGTTTGTTTCTGAACAGCTGCTTCATAACCACAAAAGATGTAGCTGCAAAGTAAAATTTCCCATCTATATCTGATGCACCTGCAAGACAGAATTTTCACAACCTGGCAACCCAGCTGTTGTTCTGATTAGCGCTATCGACATATACTAATCTGAAAAACATAACCACATTATGATTTAACCTTTAAATGACGCCATCAGGTACTGAATGATCCTCCATACAGTGGCACCAGGTGGGGGATCATGGTTTCTGAGTGAACACCTCAGCCCTGCAGTGATTGGAGGAGTATTGCTACTCTTCCTCCTCTGATTGGCTCGCAGCATCGTCGCCTCCAGCCAATCGCGTCATCGCAAAGTTCTGCTGCGGAAGAGGGATGCAAAGGAGATGGCTGAACTTAGATAGCCCTGTGTGTGGAAATATCTTCACCATGGACCTTCTCCGGAGGAAAGAGGCGAGCGGAGGGCGACTGCTCGTCCTCGCAGTAGTGTTGGGGTGGTGTTTAGGGTCTGTGAGCTGTTTCGGACAGAGCTTAGACAGCGAGTTTACGTTTCTGCTGCAAGCCGGAAGATCCGAGTGTTTCTTTCAGACAGCAGTAAAGAATGGTACGATGGAGGTCGAATATCAGGTAACTGTGTGTGTGTGTGTGTGTGTGTGTGTGTGTGTGTGTGTGTGTGTGTGTGTGTGTGGTCACACATAATCACTCACTGTGTTCACATTTACATGCTATATGTTGAAGGTTTACACCAGCGATACAGGGACACGCTAATGGCTAACATACCGTTATCCCTTTAGCTAGCTGACATGCTGGTAGTCTATGAGCATACCCTATAACTGCAGTTAATGACAGCTTCCTCCATTAACTTTATATCGTGGGAGTAAACGCGACAAATATAATAACCGCGTGACTGTAGCTCACATTTTCCAGAAACCGTGAATCAAAAAAAAAGTCCACAACTTCAAATTAAACTGTATTTATCTAGTAACAGCAGACTGCAATCAAATAATGACTTCCCGACAGAGATGACCACACGAGCTTCACACACACCCACACACACACACCCACACAGATCAGAGATAGCAAAATACTCCACAGGAAATGAGATAATACACACATTGCTCGTGCCAAGTTTCAATGAGTCACTATGTGTATGTAACTATGTCTGAAAGTTTCAGATCCTGGTAGCCTCTGATCATCCAGCAGGTTGTTCCTGCAGCAGACCAGGAAAACTTCGACACTATGAGAATTGTAGTTTCCTGGTAGCAGACAAGTTTTGGGTGAACTGAGTGGGCGAGGAGAGGGAAACCAAATGGCTGTTGTCTGGCATTTCATCAGACACTACTTTCAGCTATTCAAAGGTCAGCAGCAGAATGTTAAAGTCTGCTGACAGTGCTCATTTACTGAACAGGATGCACGCTCATTAGAGTTAATTTAACACTTTTGAGTGGTTCTGAGCAGCTGCCCCCCCCCCCCCCCCCCCCCNTTCTGAGCAGCTGCCCCCCCCCACCCCCCCTCTGTTTGCACAGGGAAGTCAACAGTCTACCACTGCAGCCAACAGATATTTTCAAAATCCAATAATCTGCAGAGTATTTATTTTCCATTAGTCATGAAAAATGTCAGAAAATAAAGAAAAATGTCCACCATAATGTCCCAGATTGATTGTTGTGGCCAAAAACCTGTCCCAAATCCAGATAAAATCAATTTACTGTTACTGAAGGCAAAGAAAATGAGCTAGAAATGCTAAAAGTGACTTTGGAGCGTTTTTTAATTGTTTCAGCTCTACTTCCAGTACCACATAAAACAATTAAACACTTACTTACACAGGGACACGTCTTGTAATGTAAAGTTCTAGCCTATTAGTCAGTGGTGTGTTTGTTAAGTGGGAGAGTCTCAATCCAAAAGACAACAGTACACTCTCTCTTAAAATGCACACATAGTCTCTCTTGGAAATGTTTGACCTGGGGCATCCTGGTGGTGTAGTGGTTAAGACGCACACCATGTGACTACAACGTGCCTGTACCACCCAAGCTGGGGACCTTTGGTGCATGTTATACCCCTGTCTTTCTTCACATACAGTATTTTTCTGTCTTTATCTCTTTTGTCATTATCTAATGAACAAACATAATCTCAAAATCTTCTTCTTGTGAGCTTGTTGCTCAGTGTGTGTTTGTATTTGTTTGTGCACATCCAGGTGATAGCAGGTGCTGGTATGGATGTTGACTTCACCGTCATCTCTCCAGAAGGCAGCCAGCTTGTATTTGAGTCTCGACGCTCTGACGGAGTCCACGTGTCAGTGCGACCTCACTCAATCTTCGATTATATTTCATATTACCGAGCCAGCGGTGTTGGATCTGTCTGTTTATCTTTGACTTCATTTCCTGTTGTTCCAGGGTGGAGCCCACGGTGGAGGGAGACTACGAAATCTGTTTTGACAACAGCTTCAGTCGCTTCTCAGAGAAGATGGTGTTCTTTGAGATCATCATCGAGGGTCAGGGAGGAGATGTGGGTGGAGATGAAGAGTGGCCGGGATTAGACGAGCCTGATGGAAGCCTTCTGGAGTACAAGCTGGAGGACATCCGGGTGAGGTGTTTGTTTGGTTTAAGAATACATTCAAAAAAGGAAATCTAGTTCACTGTGCAGCTGAACTCTTAATAACCCCCTGTTGTTGACACCAATGTTCACACAACGTCCAGGGAATAAGAGGAGAAATAGCTGCTGTGTAGGTGCAACACAGAGCAGATATATCATGTTTTAACTAGACATGAATTATATGAAGACAATTTAGTTCTGTCCTTGCTCTTGTAGTTCTCGTCTCTGGACCAAATACCATCATTAACGCTTGTAAACAGTAGTGGCAGAGCTGGGCAACTTTAAGTGGAGTAGCCAGGATTGGATATACTCTGGTGCCCGATCATTGAGAGCCTTGTATGCGATTAAAAGAACTTAAAAATGAATTCTGACAGAGACAGGAAGCCAACGCAGGGAGGCCAAAATAGGTGTAATGTGTAAGGATCGTTCTGTTTTGGTCAGAAGGGTAGCTGCTGAATTTTGAATGATTTTGAGCTGATGTATAGATCGATTGTTTAGGCAGGTTAACAAGGCATTACAGTAATCACGGCGAGAGAATATAAGAGCATGTATGATTTTTCTCTGTGTTACTTAAGGACAGAAGTGACCTACATTTGGAGATGTTCCTCAGCTGGTAAAAACAAGACTAGACTACTTTATATACATGTTGCTCCAGGGTCAAATCACTGTTCAGAATAACACAGAGGTTTTTTACACCAGAGTGAGGGGGGCTGATGAGTGGCTGAATTTGCTTTTGAGATATGTTCAGGGCCAATGATGAGAACTTCTGTCTTTTCAGAGTTGAATTTTAAGACGTTTTGGGACATCCAACTTTTTATATCACACAGGCAACTATGAAGAGATGCTATTTTATTGGTGTCAGAGGGTTTAAAAGACAGATAGAGCTGTGTGTCATCTGCGTAGATATGGAAAGATAAGTTGTGATGATCTGTTATCTGGCCCAGGGGCAGCATTTACAGGGTGAACAGAACAGGTCCCAAAACTGATCCTTGTGGTATACCATGTTTTAGCTGAGCACTTCTTGAGGAATATTCCCCAACAGTGACAAAAAGTTTCCTGTTGGTTATACGTGAAGAAAAGCAGTCCAGAGCGGTTTCAGTAAAACCTGCCCACTCTTTCAGTCAGTCTATAACACTGGAATGGTCAACAGTGTCAAAAGCTGCACTGAGGTCAAGCAACATTAACACAGAACATGCACCGGAGTTTGCAGCCATCAGTAAGTCATTTGTGACTCTTAGGAGCACAGTTTCTGTGTTGTGCAGCTTGCGAAAACCACACTGAAGTTTTTCAAATACATCGTTGTTGTTGAGTGTATGTAATAGTTGGTTCAGCACTACCTTTTCTAGGATTTTAGATACAAAGTTGAGTTTGGAGATAGGCCAGAAATTTTTCCAAGTCTGGGGGATCTAAACCAGGTCCCTTCAGTAGTGGTTCAACAAAGACAGTTTTGAAAAGATCAGTTACGACTTCAGATGACAGAGAACTCTTGATGATAGTCAGCAGTGCAGGGCCGAGTGACTCTATTGTGTCTTTAAACTGATTTATTAGGATAATATCAAGGGGACTAGAGGAGGGATTCATGAGTGACACAGTTATCTTAAGTTCCTGCAGTGATAGTGGTCTGAAGCAATCCAAAATAAAGGGCAATTTTAGGCACCTACAACACATAACTCAACACAGATTAAATAATCTATACATCCAACACTTTCTTCTAATTCCTGCAGGTAAAGTAAGAAAGAAACTTACACTGTTGTTACGAAATGCATGTGTCCCAAGGTACAGAGTATTTACTGCTCTGAGAGCAGATGTTCAGCACAGCGTATGGTGCTCAGCAGCACTATAAGGCCTGGGATACACTACTATAGTACTCTATAAGGGTTACTGAGACACAGACAGATACGTAATTAAACTTTTTTTTTTTTTTTTTTTTAGTCAAAGTCCGATTACATTATATGTAACCAATAAATACAATAAACATAACATGTCACAGCAAAGCTAACCAAATAAATGCTCATGAGATTAACTGCTAAACTTACCAAGCCATGACGAATGTCTCTTTATTAAAGACAAGCTAATTGTGATTGATTTTAATAAAGCTAATGTAATCAAGTTACTGTAATAGTATGTCTAAAATGGCAGCAAATGGAAGTATCCTAAAGCAGAGGTTGGAGTGTGTTTGCTGTAATGTTTTTAGGATTATAAAAACAAGCCCCTACTAGGAAGCCAGGTGGTAATGATACCACTGAATTACTATTTGTAATAAAACAGAATGTGCTATCATACATTAATGAGCAGTGGGGAAACACCTGGACACTAACATTAGGTCGGCATTGTGCATGACAAAAAAATATTGTCTCCAATTTTCCTGATTAAAAAATATTCAAAATATAATTTGAATTAAATTGGTTTGACTCAGAATGTCAAAATATTTTTTTTGTGCCGCCTGCCTCCAGATTTGTTTGCTCTAAACTTTGCTAAAAATGATACAGTCATGGATGGAGTAATTAAAGGCGCCGAAAAGCAATCTGCCTTCTGACATTATTATCTTACCTGTAATCATTTGTTGGTTTACTAGACCGTCACTGCCCAGCTGTAAAGTCTCCAGAGGCGCTCATGGGTGTGCACCTAAGTGGGTGTGTGTACAAACTTAAAATGCGCCCCAGGTGTGTTGCATCTGTACAGAAATTGATCCACTTCTTAAAAAAAAATAAACATTCTGCCCAAGAAAAATTCCCCAAAAAGGCAATAACGACTGCAGCTGATTTTTGTCCACCAGCTATTAAGCCTTCTTGATAATTCGGCTGTTCAAAGGATGAGGCTAGCATTATTTTGTGTGTTTCATATTGTCAACAAATCCCATGAAAATACCCAAACCAACAATCCACTGATCCTACTAACGCGTATCGTCTGTGTAGCCAAAGCCTGATATTTATATTGTATCCCTCTGTGCCAGAGAGCTTGTTGTTGTCCAAAAAATGATAAAAAAAAACACATCAGTGAGCCTCATTGTTACACTGCGTGACATGTTCCTGCATCATGATGAGGAAATGTACTGTTGGTTATTTACAGTCAGTCCCAAATACGCCGTCCTGTTGCCGTAAATACTCACCAGAGCATATTAATCCAGGGCTGAAAATAGACTTCTTCTTCTTCTTAGTAATGTTTGCTGAAAACTACAGTGGCCAGCCATGCTGTAAATCATTTAGACTCATTTTGAAACTATAAATCTCTGGCCCGTTGTTGTTTTGTCTTTAGGAGGAACAAATTGAGCTTGAGGCAGAGTGCCACAGACAGGTTGAGGAAGTGGGAAAGTATTGAAAGACGCAGTCTTGGTTTTGGGATCTGCTGACATTATGGAAAATATAAAATACGTCAGTTGTAACCTTTAACTAAGATGTGTCTCCTAGAAGAGTCCTACCAGCTAACAGCAGCTGGAAACACTCAGCTGCTCTGTGGGTCAGGCTAGTTAGACACAACCACAGTGATGGTTGCATGACCCAATATTATGGTTTGCCAGCCGACACAGTTACCACGACCTGCAACAGAGGATGTGTCGATAGTGATTGAAAATTCTGTGTACTTTTGTGACTGTTTTCTATGTACTTTTCTGTCATTACAGCCACCACTTTTTTTTTTAAATACCCACAACTTTTCTTGCAATTTCCTCAGGAGTCCATGGACTCTCTGCACAGACGCTTGGAGCGCAGCCGGCAAATGCAGACTGTGTTGCGGGCTTTTGAGGCACGGGACCGAAACCTTCTGGAAGACAACCTGTGGAGGGTCTCATTCTGGTCCTGCGCCAGTGTGCTGGTGATGTTGTGTGTGGCTCTTACCCAGGTAAACGAAGCACTGACACACTACACAGGGGAATATGGCTATTAAACCGGTAAAAGTTTTGGCTAATCAACACCATGCTGTCTGTGTTTATTTCTCCATTTCCCAGGTCTACACTGTCCGTAAACTGTTTGACGACAAGCGGAGGGTCTGGACATAAAGGGATTATTTCGTCACAATTAAAGACAGCCTTTGAAGAAGAACAATTCAATACAAGATGTCCAGCTGGTTACCCGTTCAGATTATGCTCCAATATCTTTTCTTTGGTCTGTGTGAACACCAGCATTCAACACCAGTTTCAGTGGATCTTATTTTATTTCCAAAATCTCATTTAAATCAGTTTGTGAGCAATAATAACATACTATGAAGTCATGAAGGGTAACCAGATGAGGAAGTAAAACTTGGTTATTTCATTTCATTAGTGCCTTTAATGCCAAATCTCACCACAAACCAATGAGGAAATGCATTTTAAAGGCACTGCCCGCCTAGAACGATAACCGTTGTAGTATAGGTGTCCTTTGTTTCTGAAACTGACAAGAGGTTTTAGGAATTTTTCATTAAAGGTTCAATTATTGTTGCTAAAGGTTAAAGGTCGGTTAAATGACACACCTGAAAAACTGATCCACAGAACTCCGAGTCTGCTGGTTTACAAGGGAGAACAGTGTGCAATAGTGTTGTTGGTGTATTTTTCCTGACAGTTAAAAGGGGACCTATTGTGCTTTTCCTTTCTTTATGGTCATAGTTCCAGGTATGCTACAGCAAGTGTTTACATTACCCAATGCTACATGTAGCTACATGCTTACATCGGGCTGACATGTAAGCTTGGGCACTAATGTTGTTCGTATCAAATTCCTGCTGGAACGTGTCCGGTTGTATTTAGAAGCTTTTATTGGTGGCTTTTCATGGTAGAAAGTGCTGCTTTTCTCTGTTAGCTGCTACATGTAGCTACACGCTAACGTCAGAAAACATGTAATCTTGGTTACTGACGTTAATTTCTCCCTGATTTCAGATCATTTTCTTGCTTGAGCAGGTTTGGTTGATTTGGTTATGGTGATTTTTCATGGCAGAAAATGCAGACACAGAAACACTGACCAATCAGAGCAGACATGGCTTTTTCGGGAGGCAGGCTTAAGAGACAGGAGCCAAACATAGCGTTTCAGACAGAGGGTGAATACAAGTGTTCCAGCATAGACAGTGTGAGGAAAATACAGTGTTGCTTGACTATCAAAGCGTGTAAACATGTTTTAATAAAGGCCCAAAATGCAAATATGAATCTGGAAACAAGCACAATAGGTCCCTTTTAAGATCTTTCCTTTAAATCAGTGATTTGTCCAACTGACCAGGTGTTTCCTTGGTTACACCCGTGTTAATGCTGAGGGTTTTTTTTGAGATGTTACTGACTTCTTTTCGCGTGCCAGTTCAAGTCCATGCTGACAAATAAGAATGTAGAATAAGAAGGAGATGTGATTTGCAGTGTGATTGCCAGTAATGTACAATATGTCAGTACTCTTCCAGATAAATACGTATGTGTATGTCAGTTCAGACATGTATCAGGATAATTCAGTGTGAAGGTACTGATTGTTAGATGTGTGTTTGTGTGATTCTGGCTTCGATTTTCGACATGATCAGCTTTCTTTATTTTTCAGATGTATGTTTGTGATAACAGAATGTGACATTTTGATTCTGCTCAGCCACTGAGTGTGTTTTTTTAAAAGTAAGAACAGGCATTCATTCATGTTCTATAGAGTAAGTAAAATCAGGTTTACATGGGAATCACTGATATTAATAAATGCATTTTTTTACACAGGAAACACTTGGTGTGAGTCGTCTTTGATGGATTCAAAATGGCAATACACAGAATAATCTTTAAATGTGTCTGTGATGATTATATCGTGAATGTTAATCATGAGAAGCTGCCACATTTCATGATCAAGTGACACAGCTTTAAACCCCAAGAAACACTATTTATTTCGTCATTTTTTGTATCTCTTATTCAAACTTAATTTAACATAACCCTGCTGCCTGAGACCAAGCATGCACAGACACACTTTATTTCTGCTGATGTAGCTCCCCCTAATGTCTGACCTTAAAAAGCATTTTCAAAAACAACTGACATTATCTGACATTACGTTGAAGTTGGTGTAAAGGTTAAATACCAGGTTTATTTGATCACATACTTTAAGTATCAGCATAATTTAAATGCACTTGTCGGTGAGCAGAAATACTTAAAAAAACAAAACACTGGATTTGAAACTGTCAAATTTCCAAGTTACATTGAGGCAGTTCTGCTTTATAATGCTGTGTAAGCCTGCCAGAGAAGAGCCTGGATCTAAATTTGTAGTTCGTAGTCACAGATGACATTATATAGTATCTTATGAGTATAGAAAAAACATGCATGAGGATTGTAAATTACTTTATTCTTTAGTCTTGAAGGAAGAAATAACAACATACTGCATGTGCTGTGCTTTCTGCCAAGTTTGCTTCAAGATAAAATTTCTTGATGTTTCAATTTGGCACACACAGGTTTTTCTCCCATATCCTAATTGACCCTTCCATCCCAAAATTTGGCACACATTTCAACTGAAAAAACATCATGAGATAAAGTATTTCAGTAGTACTTACATGCAGAGAAAAACAGATTATCATTTCTCTATAGTATATATTTAATATTGGAAACACCATATAAGTTTTATAACATTTATTTATTTGCAGTAGGATCATTCTTAGGTTGTGGACCGAAGCAGGATGTCAGCTTTGATCCAGCCACAGCCTTTGTCGTTACTCTACATCCTAAAATGTCTTATAAAAAACAACAGTTTCAGAATCAGGACATAAAGCCGGACTCTTCCAGCTCATGCTGACTGAGCCCGTCGCGTGGCTACAAGTTGGAGTGCTCCACATCTGACTTTCTGTCACCAGTGGTTGGGACGAGAGGGGACATGCGGAGGTCGCCTGTGTGAGAAGACCATGACAAGAAAACCATGATAAGATTTTTTATGATCAGTTTCTGCTCACCAGTGGATCAGTACGAGCTGACAGAGAAGGAGAAGATCTCTTGGAAACAGAAAGATTGCATACCTTTATTCATCCCTGCTTGACTCTATGAACAGCCCAAAAAGCATTGAGTAACACTGTCTTTACTGTGTGTTGCTACTGGCAACCACGGTTGCTACGGCAACCCACAGCTCCATCATACAGCAAGGTAGGAAGGAAGGGAGGTCATGCCAGGCTGCACACAGAAAAGTGAAATGTTCTTGTTCTGCATGGCCGTCTCCATTTGACTACTGAGCGAGTCAAGAAGTGACCCGAACTCTGTTGTGTACATAATACTCAGTGAGCTGTGCGCTGACGCTATCATACAGTGACAGGAAGTACATGTCCTACATGTTTACTGTCATGTGTATGGAAACGGCAGATCAAACAACAACATAGCAGACAAAGAGAGGCTCGGTAGTGCAGTTAAGACAAGAAATGAGGCAAAAAAATGTCTAACAGCAAAAACAAGCACCAGCCAGCACATCTTCGTTTTCTAGTCCTTTATTCAGTCCATCACTTTATACACCTTTTTCCTTTCATGATCCGTTTTTTCTCATTTCGACTTTTTTAAGGTGATAAGAAGTAACTACAAAATAATTTTTTCTCAAGGCACTGAAGAATGAGAAGTGGTGGGAGGTAACTGTCAGGACGTTTCACCAGGCAAGGTCACCTCAACTACTGTATAATTATCAGTAATACACTGGAAGACGGCGCACGCCCACTGCTGCGCTTTCTCCCAACACCCTTCCTCCTCCTCTGTTTCAGCTTTAATTGGTCCACAAATAAAGAAACACAGAAACTGTATTATGCTCGAAAAATCTTGTAATAAAAGTAATTAGCCGAAATACTGAAGAATACAAATTTCATTGGTCAGTCTGATTTTAATAAGCTCATCTGGAGGCTTTGAAAATCTACCAATGAAGAAAAGAAAAAAGACTTAATCAGAAAGTGCTGCTTACTTAATGAGGTGCTTAGTGTGTAAGATCACGGACAAATGTTAGCAAGTATTCATCTCACAAAAAAACAAAATCTAAGAGTTTTCTTACCATTATATAAACGTTAAGAGTCGTATATTGTTTTAAGACACATTTCATTTCAAAATATTCGAGATGACCTGCTGGTTCATAACCTTAAATCAATAAAATCATCAAATGTATCCCTTTTCATAACACAGAATGCAGAAAATCTCTCATATCTTTGTTAAAAAATAAAACTAACTACACATTAAGTCAAAATTACATACATAATGCTTCTGAAATGCACAGACTGAAACAGCATCAGATTACCAATTACAGTAGGACAAAGTTTGCAGTTATAGGAATATACATGAGAAAAGAGAAGAGAAATATAAAAGTGTAAACAAAAAGTAATGTTTTAATATGTGTGTGTGTGTGTATGTGTGTGTTTCTAGTCAAGCAGGGAGGGCTCTGATGGACGTATGACAGTGGGTCGGTTGGGAGCAGCCGGGGGTCTTCTGCTGCAGGAAGAGAGAGGAGGAGAGGTGTTGGGGGAGGAGGAGGAGGGCAAGGGGGAGGGGGAGGGGGAGAAGAAACATGCAAGGAAAAATATCATCATATAGTCATGCGCCAAAGATTCCCCAAAACACCAAAAGCCAGAACACAGAGTTCAACCCTTCATCAGCAGCCTCAGTTGCCCCAGCAACTTCCACCAATACCAAAGCCAAAAAAAAGCATCAGATTGTGTGTGTGTGTGTGTGTACGATTTTACCTTGGAATCCCTGGTGGCAGTGCAGGAGGCACGCGGGCCGGCCTGGAAGGAACAAGAGGCACAGAACCAGAGTTGGGATCGCCTGCGTAGGCCGTTTGGCCCGGGGGTCGAGACGGTACCGGCGGCGCTCCGAATGCTGGTGAAGGGTTGAGAGGGGGCGGAGGACCCGGGGTGGGCCCCCTCACTGCCGGGGGTCGGCTGGGAGGGGGCGCTGTTGCCGAGGCAGGGCGGGACGCCGGTGGACTGAGACAGGGACAGAATGCTAATGAGTGAGGAGTTACATTTCATATGAGGTGTCCTTGATTACACCATCAGTTCACTGAGGACTGTTAACATGGAAGATAAATCTCACTGTGGCTAATGAGTCACAGTATTAGGACCTATAAGAGCCAATTAGGTTGATTACACAAAACTGATGATTAAATGACAATTATATGCTTAAATACAAGAACATATTATTTGAGGACACATTATTTCATTTATTTGCATCAGGTGGTAATACCCTGAAGCTATTTTGGTGTGCAAATATAAATTTGTGTAGCAATAACATGATCCCGATTAAGAAAGTCTGCAGCTCAGGACCCCAGAGATTTAAGTTATTCATCATCAAATGCACAATAATTACAGAGGCAGTCGCTGTCTCAGGCTCCCTTGAGCAATGCTAATTAAATATATATATATATAAAAAAAGAAAATCACAGAAGTGACTAACAAAATGAGAATATAAGGCATAAAATCATGCAAGTTAAAATATACGGATAAAATATAACGATAATAATGAATAATGAATGTGACACAATGTCTGTGTGTCCCCTTTATGGCCGTCTGATTGGAGATGTTTTACAAAGAGATTTTTTTTTTTACATAAACACATAACATAAACAACAATCTTCCCTTCGATTTTTATGTATTTATTTATTTATTTGCCAGACAGGACACTGTACAGTACAATACTCAACATGTCAGTGGCCTCTAGTGGCCAAACTATGTAATGGTGACACTGCTTCTAAAATTACCTTGAACCCAGTTTGGCTTGTCTGCATGGACATTTCTTTTAACACCAGTGTTGTGCAAGTGAATAAAGGTTCCCTTAAAAGTAACTGAATTACTTTATCAATTACTGCATATAAAAGTTATTAGTTGCAAAGGAAAGTAACTTTTGCTCTGCCTTGTAATATCTGCTTCAACTCTCTCATTGATGCACACATACATAGCTATATTATTTTGTGCTGCTGTGGCACTGTTAAATGTTATCTATGATTATTCTTTATCAATATGATGAAACTTAAGTATTTGAACAATAAAACACGACAGATATGTTAAGGCCTATTTATTAGGGTCTGGAGAGGCCTTCAAATAAAGCAACACACATCAGATTTTCCTCATTCCGCAGAGTAAAATGACATTACAACTGTGTATCAGACACGTGACAGTGATTTCTCATCATGAAAGGCCTAATGGAATTAAACTGATAAAAGCTATTTAATAAAAAACACACTGAGCTTTATCCTTTGTAACCTTAACAGTAATTCAAATCCAGCACACAGACTGTAACTCACAACTACAGACCTATTTTTGTCCTTGATCTCGGAGTGATAAATAATGTCGATATTTCCAGGGCAGAAAGCTCAAATGACCTGAACTGTCAGCCGCTGTGTGCAGTAACAGTCTCGTGCTGATTGATTGATTCTCACAATTTATTGTGTAAGGTCGGGTGAGTCACGCCTGTACATTATACTGTATGTGTGCAAGTCGAACGGTGGGTCCTGCAATGTTCCGAGTAACGTTACTGATAACTTGAAGTACTGCGTGCAACAGTTCACCTTCCGTCTCTCTTCCCCTCTGTGTCTCTTTCTCTTTCACACACACACACACACACACACACAAGACAGAGGGTTTTGAGCATCACTTAAATGAGCCACACATCACTGCGGGTAATGTTAGATTATAACCGGGAAAACAACCTAGGAAATAGGCTGAGTTTGTCTGTCCATTTAAATTCCAGTAGCTGTAATTGTAATATGTAATTTGAAAAAGTATTAAGTTACATTCCTATCTACCACCTAAAGTAGTGGAATGACGGTTACTCCCGACACTGCTTAACACAGATACCAATAAATCTGCAATAAGCCAACATCAGCCAATGTATTTGTGTGTATTCGTGTTTGTTACCTTGGTTCCTTGATCCAGGTGTCGTCTACTGGTGGAGGCACTGGGGTGGAAACAGTGGTGGTGCTGATGTCTCCGATGAGGACCAGGGCCTCTTTCAAAGCATGATACATCCTCAGCATCTCATCTCTCCTCTGTGCCTGCTCTGCTGACTCCTCCATCAAGCTACCCTGGTCCCCGGCCGAGTACAGGTAGGCCAGCAGCTCAGAGTGGATGAAGTCCTTCGCCTGGAAATAGAGGAGGAAAAAGGAGGTTAAGAAAGAGCCACCTATGTTACTGCAGCTCCTTTTTGTTTATCATACCTCTTTAGATCTAATATGACTAATGGGAAAACGATAAAGTAGAACACATACACTGTTGATCATGAGGTGCATGATGGTCTTGGGCATGAGGTCTCTGATGGACTTGTTGACGATGCCGATGTACGAGTCCACGAGGTTGCGGATGGTCTCCACCTGCCGCTCCAGCTGCGGGTCCATGGACACGGTGTCGCTAGGATTCATCGCGTCTTCGCTCTCAACCTGGAGACAGAGGAGGAGCGGCGAGGGGTGCAGCGGCAGAGATGTTTGGTTTGTGTGAGTGTGATCCGTTAAATAAACTTTTGTCTGCACACTTTGTACTGGTTTGAAGTGAAAAATGTGATGTCACACTTCTGAGCACCAATCAGGATAAGGCACTATTTGAATCAGAATGGGATGGATGCAAGTGGGTTGTGTGAAACTCTTAAATTAAAGGAGCTGTATTTGGGTATTCAGAGCACATCTATAATTCAGAGTCTAAATCAGAGGTTGTCTGCACATGGTTTTCAATATGGAGGCAGCTGAGCCAGAAAGCAGCTAATGGAGATCCATAAACAACGCTAACAACGGCAACAGTGCTGACAGAGCTAACAGTGTTAACCAGCAAGGAATCAGAGGGTGGGCGTACTTAAGATTTGTCCACTGTGATACAAATACAGACGAAGGCACTTCTGTTTTTCTTCAGTTTCAGCATTCCGTCCACACTACACCAGTATTTTCGATCTTGTTGGATACACTCTCTTTAGTAAATGACCTGAATGTATAATAGCACGGGAGGTAAACAGTGGGAAGCTGTGGCCTGGATATTGGATCCCCCAGAGTGCTTTCTGGACCAGCAGAGCAGTGAATTGAACGAGCAATTGCACACAATGTGGTTGTGCGGCAGGGCTTTGCTAAAAAATACAAAGAGCATCTGTGCTCTGCAAACGTACTCCAGCAACATTTCAATTTAAAGACAAAAAAAGTAATGTAATTTGAGTTGGAAAACTTTGTTCACAAACTTTTTTCCACCCAAATTTATGCAAAGAGTCGACAAAAGTAAGTAAAAAATCCTCCGATGTTCTGTTTATCTTTAAATATACTTATGGAGCATTTCAAGAACAGCTGGAGTCCTTTGTAAATACACTTTGTTAACTGCCTACAGTATTTGAAATGCGAATTCACTCTATTGTACCTGGTCTTTCTCTGGGTAAACACCAGCTCTGAGGAAGGAAGCCTTCCAGCTGTCTACATCCTCCTGAGTGTCACATGCCAGCTCAATCTGACGCAGGTCTTTATACACATTCCTGTAACACACACACACACACACACACACATACACATTAACCAAAGATCAGAGCAGATTCAACACTATCAACACGATTGTTTTGGAGGATCATAGCATACGCACCTCTGCTCCGTGTTGAAGATGGCAAAGACGTGCTTGCTGGACATGAAGCCCTTCTCCACATCTCTCAGTTTCAGGTTATCGAGAGGCAGCATGTACTTCTTCTCTTTCTCCTGTTCAAACACACAGTGATGTGATGATGAATATAAAAGAAGGCAGACTGTAACAAATAAAACATTTACTATCCGTGACACATGATGACTTCAGTTTTACTGTAGCGTTACTTTACGAGATGCTGGAAATTTTATCTTCGAAAACAAGCCCGCCTCCTCTCTGTATACTGTATTTGGTTAGGTTTTGGATGTTGTATTATCATGAGTGTTGTCTTTTCCTGGTTTTAAAGGCTGCATTACAGTAAAGTGATGTAATTTTCTGAACTTATCAAAACGTTTCTACCTGTTCTAGTATTTGTCTTTACCCACTTCATCATCATATCCACATCACTGATGATTATTTATTTAGGCGACACAGTGGTACAGTGGTTAGCACTGTCGCCTCATAGCAAGAGGGTTCCTGATTCCACCCGGGTTGGAGTTTGCATGTTCTCAGCGTGGGTTTTCCCTGGGTACTCCAGCTTCCTCCCACAGTCCAAAGACATGCAGGTTAACCAGTGACTCTAAATTGTCCGTAGGTGTGAAATGTAAGTGTGAATGGTTGTCTGTCTCTATGTGTCAGCCCTGTGAAAGTCTGGCAACCCCACAATATTGTCGCAATAACGATATCGCGGTATTTGGTCAAAATAATTGTGATATTTTTCCATATCGCCCAGAATAAAACAAGAAGTCACAAATTTTCCAATCATTTATTGTCCCATAAACAGCCTTACCTCCTCGTCTTTGTACCAGGACAGAGACTCAGCGGTCAGGACAAACCAGTAGTCCTTGGATCCTCCCTTCATGATACTGATGTTGATGGTGAGCCAGCCTCTGCGGATCACCTGCACACGAGAGCCCAACAGTTGACTAAACTACACACCCCGCAAGAGGGGTAATATGTATCTACAGACAGCCAACAGAATACTAGAAACAAATGAAATTTAAAAAAAAAACACAGACAGAGAATTGGCATCAAAATACAGCACAAGAAAAGCCATGCGTGTGCAACAGTATTTTTCATTTACAGTAAGAAGAGCAGAGTGCAGTCAAATCCACCCATACTGTATGAAACTGAAAACACACCACAAACAAAGAGACGTAAAAATAAATGTTGACACACTCCAATTAAAAGTCACCTTCTCTGCATCCCTCTCTCTGTCAGACTGACGGACAGGAAGACAAAGGGAACAGACACACACACAGGGATAATAAGCAGACATGTGCAATACCCAGTTCTGTGACCATGAGTGTATTTTACAGTTGGAGAGTCGGCCGTGCACCAATTTGTCTCAGTGGCAAGCTGAGGTGCTGCAATAAAACATTCCCCTGCGGCCTAAAAAGCATGCTCTCCCTATACTGCCATTATAATCAGAGCTATTCAGGCATAGACAAGCTCGGCACCAAAGAGCTGGATTTCTTTGACACCCAGTCTACTTTTAAGTAGGTCCCTCTTATGTCTATGCATGCATTTCATTGTTAAATAAGCTTTATGGCAATGCTGTAACATACAGTTGATTGTGAGGTGACTCTGCAGGCTGACTCTATATGGGAACATTTTAACGAGGGCTGAAGCTCAGATAAAACTGCTGGCTGTTGCTTACTTTGTGACTCACAGTTTATTTGTTCACACCGCCATGTAACAATCAGAGACATGGATAACAAGACAGGCTCCGTATGTTCCATCACATCCCACATATGATCAAAAAATAAAGAACCAAAACAAGAGGAAAAACTTTTTCCCGGCCTACTCGCTGGGTGAGAAACTTGGAAAACTGGGATGAAAGGCCACCATCTTGTTACAGGGTATCTACTCCTCATGATATATCTGTAAGTGTAACTCTTTCACTTCCCTCTTCTCCATCAAGGAGCACAAATCCTGTTTCTCGACATGGCCCCGAGTGACCGTTGACTCCCCCACCCACCCAAAGAGGAAGTGACAAATGGAGGTGCAGAGGGGGTACGGTACTTACAAGAATCTCTCCCTGGGCCGTAAAAAGGAGGAACAGAAGAGGAGAAAGAGGAAAAGGGAAATGAAGAAAAAAGACAACACAGGCACAGACTAGAGTGCGTAAATGTGAAGCAACAAAGGGCAACAATGGAAAGCAAAAGATGGGCTGAGACAACAGAAAGAACAAGAAATAAAAAGGAGGAGAGAGCAGCTGCTATGATGCTTCAGTGGTGTGATAGCTTTACGTGGTGTGGTGAGTTACCTGATTGGGCATGACTCTCTTTTTGGTGGCGTTGGCAGCGGTTCTTTGCTGAGCACTGCAGGAGAGACATTCAATAACATAAACTCTGGTATAATATCCAAGGATGAAGGAATAGCTCAACAAAACCACATTACATTATTTAAATATTTATGATATCACTACTACTATTGTTTTCATAATCTATTATTCTGCCCAAGTTAATTTGGTCTAGATCTCAGAAAGATCTCAGTGAACTGGTAAAAGGTGCCCATCACAATTTCTGTCTTCCTAGGAAGTCTGACCAATCTGCATGAAACTCGGTGAACATAATCTAGGGACCAATATCTAAAGTTCCCTCTTGGCAAAAGTTGGAAAACTTCCTAAAACTGAGCTTCTATAAGGCAATGAATATTGCGGAGGGCGTGGCTCATCACATAAACCTGTATAACATCTCAAGGGTTTCACCAATCACCACGCAACTTTGTAGGCATATGAGCACACATAATCTGAGGGGACCCCTCCATTATTGACCCCATCAAACAAAATGGGGGCGCTAGAGAGCTAATTTCTTATCTAGGCCTTACCACCATATCCATGTAGAACAGGACGCCTCAAGGTGACTGGAGAAACTTAACTCTAATTGGCAACTGGGTGGCGCTATAACAACAGAAAAATGCTTAAAAATAGCTAAAATGCGACCAATCGCTGTGGCTCCCCCTTTGGCCGAATGTTTGTTTTTTTGCTAATTTTTGTATGACTAAGTCATGGTATGGTATGCTGTACATAATCACGGACGGATTCCAACCCCTACCACTGCAACAAGGGCTAGCCACACCTTTCCCATGTGAACTACCAGTGTGCCCCACTTTTAAGTCAATACAACATATAAACACTTTGACTATCTGCCTTTCAACGTGCTACCTCAACTACTAATGTACAGTTTTAGCCCACTAACTATCCCACTATTGGCAATGGTACTACTGTACTTTAAATAAAGCAACCGTACTATCATGTTCACAAAAACTCTGTCTGAATACATTGCTCTTCTTAATGGGTTCAGTTGACTATTTAATCTGCAGTTTCCTATGACCTGTATCCCAAACACACACCATGTGAAACTGTACGTGGGCAACTGTGTAGTGGGTATGGACTAGTCTCAATTATTTTTAAATTTTCTTAAAAGCACTTAATCAATGCTAGAACTGGGAGACAAATCAGCCCTATTTTAGCTATTAATAAAATCATAAACTCTTAATAATATACGTAGACTTAATTAATTAGGTCATTGCCTTCATGTTTTTACTGTACCCAAAGTCACAGATGCAGACTAGTGGTTAGAAAAAATGATCTAAGTGTTTGGATTTTGTACTTTTGGATATCTTCAGAAAAACAGTTAATTATAGGATAATGTGTACATATTTTTAAATAATCTGTGTTTCATGTTTAGGCAGTTTTAAGAAGCACTGCTCCCACAAGCTAGCAGGAGAGCTCACTGTTCAACTCCACAAGTCTGAGAAAAACAAAAGTATCCCTGTAAAGGACGACTAGTGCAGCTGTATGTGCTTCTACAAATTCTTCTCGGTAATGTTGACTTTGCGGTTTTGAAATACAAATGGTGGTGATAATAGTAAAAGCCCAACTGGCCAGTATTAGCTAATATCATCTGTTGACAGATTGTAGTGACCCCAGGGCCTCTGCCAGGGCTTGTGTGTGTTGTTTGTGTGTACTTTCAGTGTTCCTGTTCCTGGCTGATTGGAGCTGGAGGTTGTTTGGGAACTGGAAGCTGCTGGCCACTGGCCAGGTCTCCGTAAAACCCACCCCATCCTGGTCATGTTTGGCAGACCTCGTCTCCCTGGTGTCACGTTATGTTATTTTAAGTTCTTTTGTTTTTCTCTATAGTTCATTTTTGCATTATCCTAGTTTACCTGGCAGCATGTTTTTCTGCCAGCATCCTTTATTAGTTTCAGAATCTTTATATTTGTTAAACTTTAACCTTTGTTAAATAAAATTCCTGTCTTTTAGTTTAACCCTCACATGTGCTTCCCTTACTTGTTATGGTTTCAGAGCCGAGCTATAAGAAGATACCGTTAAGTCACAAAAAATTGCAATACAGAAATGCCAAAGATATATTTGAGGTGAGGAATATTGGCAATGCAAATGTTTGATTTTTAAACTCCTAAATAGCCTCAAAAATCTAGTATTGGTTGGGCTGCGGTAATCATGAGTCAACTTTTTTGAACTTTCTACGAATACTAAAAAATTTTAATTTCTTCCCAGCACAGGAAAACATTTCAGCAATTTTTAATTAAAAAGCACACTGATCTTCACATTTGACTGATCAATCGTGACGCGTTGACTGGCTGGATGTTAAAGGTAAACTATGCAGGACTGTCAGTTACTGTTTGTAAAGACGTTCTCGAGTGAAAGTGACAGTGAAAGCCAACTCCAGATTCACTTTTGTTTGGATTTTTGCCTCACTATATTTGTGTTTATTTCAACATTGTATCTCTTGGACCCCTGCTTCTTATGATCTGGCAATTGGTCACTACCTTTTAATACAGTCCCGCCCTCACCTGAGTGCTGTGGGGCTACACGCCCACAAACCTCCCAAGCATAGAAAATGTAAAGAAAAATTGAGCATAGCCTTAGCTCAGGCAGGACACAATGTCAAGCTCAGCTCACATCCCAGCTACATCAGCTGATTTCAAGCAGCCCTGTCAACTGATGAGTCAGCTGACTGATCACATGATTGCTTTCTATGCAACCAATTGGGGAATCTCATTCAGGGCGCCCTATTTCATGCTGTGTCTGACTTATTAGTAAGTATTATTACTGTTTGTCATTGGTGCTGCTCTGTTCTGGTCCTGGGGGGTCTTTGCTGCTGCTCTCCTTAGGCTTTTTATGTAGGCACATGGAAGGGCAGGAAGGTGTGCTCTCCCTGCCTTACGGCTTTTCTCGTTTGCATGTGGAAGGGCAGAGAGGTGTGCTCTCTCCGCCTTAGGCTTTCCCTGTTTGCACGTGGAAGAGGCTTTATGTGTAGGCCTGAGGAAAGGCAAAGAGGCCCCAGAACGGAGCCATACCGCCAAATTTAATACTGCAAATGAAAGTTTTCTTCGACTAAAGTGTTCCTGACTGAGCAAGAGTTTCCGCAAATAATTATGCCGCTGCACACTTTAAGTGGGTCATAAGAGATGACTGAGAGGGATTACTTCTGTATGAGTCAAAACATTACTTTTTAGAAAAATCCTGCTTAGTTTATCTTTGAATAGGAATTGGGTCGCACCTAATGATTATTTTCCTGAGGATTTAGCGATTAATCTGCTGATAATATTTTGGATTATTGTTTTGTCTACAAAATATTTGAATGTCCCAGAGCCCTGGATGACTTATGTTTGGTTTATACAGTCCAAAATGCAAAGATTTGGTATCAAATACAGCAAAAAAGCATCAAATCCTCACAGTGAGAGGATGAAACCTACTAATCTTTGCTTGAAAACTTAATTAATGGTTGCAGATTAATTTCACGTCAACTGACCTATCATGTCAGATCTAGAAAATTTGGACACGATCTTCATCTCTGATTATAATAAAACTCATTAATAAGTTTCTCAAGTGAGTATCTTACTTGGCAAATCCAATGAAGTCCTCATGGTTAGTGTTGATGTAGGAGAGCTCGATGTCAATCAACAGCAGCACCTGACAGGCAGAACATTACACGTGTTATGTACACAAAGAAGTGAGACTGTACAAATATATGGGCGAGCTGCATCTTTCTCCTCTCTCTATCTCACACACACACACACACACACACACACACAAACCTGGTCTTTGGTCTTGCTGTCTCTCTCCCTGACGTAGGTGGTGACGATTCGCTCCGTCTCTTCTCTCAGCCGAGGGTACGAACCCAGCTGTAGACCCACACACAGAAAACACACCCACTGCTGCAGGCACCGTGATTACAGAACACACACCTATGTAGGCTTACACAACACCGAGAACACTGTGTATCCTCATAAGTTGCTACACCCAACCACTTACAGTTTTTATACAGTATAAACACACAATATGAGGCAGGACAGTTGACACATTAAAACTGAGGAGGCATGCACTAATGAGCTCCGTATCAGCTTGAGATTTCTTGTCAGCTATAGATGTCGTGACAGCGAGTGTGAGGGAACAGTGAGCATAAGCATAACGTCATCTCAAGCTGATAGTGAGTCTCAACAAATCAGGGAGGAAGTGGAAAAAAAGGATCAGGTTAAAGACCAGAAAGAGATGAAGATTGGGTCGGGTCTGGTGGAGTCTGGTGAGGGGGGTGGATTATTAGTGTGGTGTAGGAAAGAGTGTATCACAGGAGAAATACATTAAAATCTCCCTTAACAACACAGAGTGAATCACAGCCACAGTTGTGTCATTTTCTAAGCAGCGAAATTTTTCAAAAGGCTTTTCCATTGGTGCTTTAGTCAAAAATCGATTTGCATTTCCATTACTAGTTTAAGCGCTAAGTCACACCCAGTCAAGTCGGGCCAACAGCGCACCCAACCGCCTCCAGGTGGGTTGCGGTGAGGTCAAATGGGCTTCATTATCACTACTTAGCATCAACATTCAGTGACCATTGAGCAACATGTCAATCAAGAAACTTTCAGAGGAGTGATGCATATTTCATATACAGTTAGCTTTCTATAGACTGAGTAAAAATAATTTAATTCACTGTGCTGCTCAATGGCTACTGGCAGCTTTTAAGGTGGAATGTTTTCTAGCATGTTACTCAATGCATGATTTGACTTTGTGATTCAATCAACAAGCCTTAAATATCATCAGAGGGTTGCTCTAGTGCACCAAAGCAGCACTATACCTATGCTTCTGAGACGCTGCAGGCAAGCTGGAGGAGAAGGCATCCGGCAGGAGTTCATGCAGTGCCAAAAGGAAATTAAAAAACTCCACTAACAAGAAGCTGTTAACTACTATAATACCAGCGGGGCGGAAAAAAAATGTTCCACTGGTTCACAAATTCAAGCACGTCATCAGTAAAAGACACCTTCAAGTGGGTAGCTCTGTTGTACGGAGACGCAAATCCCTGTCGTGCTGAGCTGACGCGCCAAGTCAAGTCAAGCCAGCACGTGTATGGAAAAGGACTATTAGTGTGTGAGCGGGGATTTGATTTGATAAGTGAGGCAGGGTGAGGGAGTGTTACATAAATCACCAATCACAGTGCTGATGGGGTAAGTGGGCTGGTAGGGGTCCAGGATCAGAGAGGGCTCTTTTAGATTTGTCATTAAAGAGGGGAACCACAGAGTAAGGTGGGTGGGACGTGTGCTGAGTGAGGGCTTCAAGCAGCGGTGAGGGGGAACGATCAACAACAACAAGTGACAAGTTAGTTGATTAACATTTTTCTGACTCTTTTCCTTTCATTGATTGTTCTATCACTCTGCTTGAATTTGTTTTCTGCCTTCATTCTCTCTCTGTATTCATCATTTTCAAATCTGCCCCTCCGCTCTTCCTGTTTACCTTTTCAGTGCATTTCCTGATCAGGGCGGCAAGCTCGGTGACGACGAGGTCGACACATTTCAGACAGGGGTCTTTCAGCTTAATGATCTGCTTTTTCACTATGGCCTCAAACGCCAAGTCTGGGGTGAACAGGCCTGTCCTGTGGTGAGGCATCATGGGAATTGGAAGTTTAATGTCAGGTGAAGGAGGAGGCGGTGAAGCATGGGTGGGGGCCATGATGAGGAAAAAGGGAACGGTGGCAGGAAAATAAAGTTGGATGGAACAGAAAGAAAGAGTTTCAAAAAGGAAAAGAATGATAAAGGTCGAGGAATATGAGAAAAAAAACAGGTATTTAGTTAGTTCTACTTCATGTACAGAACATAAACAAGCTGCAGGTTCTCAGAAGTGTTCACTGTAATTTCAGCTTCCTATTCACATGCATGTTAAGAGTCAGCCTACAGCGCTTTAGCCATGCTAGCTGCACGGCTCTATGAATGGCAGTGTCATTCAGTTCACCACTTTGATCCAGCTATTGGATGGGTTGCCATGACATTTTGTACAGACAGTCATATTTCCCAGACGATGAATCATAATCACTCTGGTGCTCCCTTAAATTTCCTCTTGCGCTACTACTTGGTCAAATTTCCAACTTGTCCAATACTTTGATGCTAGCAATAAACTGAATTAGCATTATACTCGCTAAACATCAGCCTATTAGCACGCTGATGTTAGCATTTAGCTCAAAGCACCACAAGTGCAGCCTCAGAGAGCCACTAGCACAACTGTAGAGTCTTAAAAGAATATTTCACCCATAAAATGACCATTTTTATATCAGTTACTCACCCTATGTTACTTGAAGAATACTTTGCTTTTCTCGCATGCCTCCATGGTGAATGGAGAATCCATAAACTGAGTAAAACGGGGCCGTGTTTAATGACAGCAAAACTATATCAAAATACCCGTTTACAAGCTGTCACACAACTCGTGCAGCATAATCCAAGACTAATTTATCCAGTCATATGCTCAGTGCTTCCCAAAGACATGCTTTTTTGCTAAAGAATTTATATCTAAACACTTCGGCATGAACAGTTTCACGCACATGTAGTGTGTGCGTTTGATCTCTGTTCAGTGGAATGTACGAGCAGAGCTCAAACATATGCGCTTACCCATGTGTGCTACTTGTAAATAGTAAGGTTTAGCAAAAATGAATGTGATTGGGAAGTACTGAGAATATGAAATTAAAATTAGATTACTCTGCACAAGCTGTGTGAGAGCTTGTAAACAGACACTTTCATATAGTTTTGTTGTTGTTAACTGTGGACCCCTGTAACTTCAATTCAGTTTTCGGCACAAATCCAGTGTAACACAGGGTGAATAATTGATGTACAAATGGCCACTTTGAGGGTGAAATATTCTTTTAAGTCTTATTTAAGCTGTAGCCTAAAACCAAGCCTGCAGCTTGTTTTGTAATGAACCTGTACGGGAACATGTAACAGCCTGTCTGCTTCTAACCACACAACCTCTCAGAGACACCACTTCAGTGCACTGCAGTACAGCCAGAACATTCAAGTATTTTCACTGATGTTCATGCAAGTGAACTTCAAAGCAGGACTAAACCCTCCCTCTGAACCCAAGATGCCAAAATGATATCCATAAGCACATAGCTTAAAAAACTAAAACGTCTGCTTTATAAAACAGTTTGGCCCCAAAATGGCCCCTGGCAGCTGTAACATTGGCTGGTCTCTGTGGTGTGTATGTACGGGTGTGGCAGCCAGGCAGGAGACCATGCAGCGATACCTTATTAGTGCACTGTCTGACTGTGTTGATGAGCTCCTGGATGACCAGGTCGATGCATTTCAGACAGGGCTCTTTCAGCTTAATGATCTGCTTTTTCACTATGGCCTCAAACGCCAGGTCTGGGGTGAACAGGCCTGTCCTGAAGGACATACAGACAAGACAAACATGGAGACATGGAGCAGGAGAGGGGGGGGTAGATAGACACACAAGAAGAGTGTGAGACAGGCACATGGATGGAGGAGGACATCAGCAGACAGACACTGAGGAAGATCAGATGAGGAGCAGTGGAAGAAAACATGGAGTGGAAGACAAGCAGCCAGGAGGGCTGACTAAAACCGGCTCACAGATGAATGGAAAACAAAGACTGACAGAAGAGACACACTAAATGAAGAAATGAAAACCAAGACAGATATTGACACTTGAAGAAAAAGCCTAATGGACACAAACAAACAGGGAAAAAGCTGGCCGACATGTTCGCAGACACAAAGACAGTGAAGGCAAATGTGTGTGACATGTAAGGTGCAGTTTGCAGGCTTGCCTGACTCCGTGGATGTTCTTGATGGCGTAACTGATCTCTTTCCTCAGCTCCTTCTCATCAAACTCCATCTAAGACACAGTGCAAAGTTTAGATTGTATTTGTCCTATGCTGAATAAATGCTGCCTCTTTTTGCCTGTTATATACTGGCACACAGTCAATCATGAAGCCAGACGAGAGGGATAGTCTGTGGGTTTGTGTGCCCTTTTTTAGCGCTGGATTTATGAGAGGGCTTAGGCAACATGGTTACAGTATGGCACCAGTATTTATAAAGATTGCCACATCAGTTAGTGTCAACACAAAAACAGTCACAGAGGAACTCATTAACTTAACTATGAGCGCACTTGTTCACCCTTAGAAATAAACAATCCTCTGACACAGTTAAAAATAAACTGACAATTAAGAGAGCAGGTCTTTGCCAAATTAAATGACAAATGCAAAAATATGTGCTTTATAAATGTAACTACTAATCCACAAAAAATGATGATAATCATGTTCGAAATTCACACTACTCACCTTCACCAGCTCAAATGGAAACCGCTCGTGGAAGATGCGGTTGATCTTTGCTCCACCTGACAAGTTGGAGGTGTCCACCTGATCCCCAGACCCCTCGATGCACTTCTCAAAGTCAACGCCAAACTGCTGCACCATCCTACGGATCATACATAGAATACATGAAATGTCCTGAAGTAATGTATTTGTGTGTCTGCGTCTGTGTGTGTGTGTGTCGGTATGTGTGTACTGACTGGAGCAAGGCCTTTGTCTTGCGTGTAGGGTCGTCAGGGCGGAAGTTCTTGTACTCGTCCACCTCTTTCTCCAGTGATAACAGCTGGCTTTGCAGCTTACTGCGTAACCCGGGCAACGTGTCGCGGATGTGGTTGGTAAGTTGCTGGAGAGACACGAAAATAATACATCTTTATAAAATATATCACTTCATTTTAATTATGACCTGAGGGAGAATTTTAATGCTGAGGAGATCTGTTTTTATTTATTTCTACCATGTGTGCTCCCTTGGTACACACTCACTTAAAACAAAAAAAAAATCTTAATGCGATAACATAAAAAACATCAAAGCACAAAGGAAAACAAGCCAGAAATAATATTTTCAGCCCTGAATATTAGTTAACAAATTCATCTTCAGCAATTTGTCACCATCCTCTGAGCTTTATAAAAGAGCATACTCCATGTCTCTATGTGTGTGTGTGTGTGTGTGTGTGTGTGTGTGTGTATGATGAGGTGTGTGTCTCACCTGATTGAGGGTCTTCTGCAGATGTGGTGTGCCCATGCGTTCTGCAATGTGTCTGTACGCCGGATGGGACAGGAAGAACTTCCTCTCAGCAGCCAAAGCAGCGCGGATGTCTTTCTTTCCATCGATGTCCTTTTGACTGCGGTTCACCACCCCGATGTAGCCTGAAGAAAGAAAAGGTGTCTGCTGTTCTCTGTGGGTTGTAGACTAAAGACCATCACTGATCGCAGAGGATTTTCAAGCAAATATTAAAGTATGACGACGTCTAAAATCTGGGAACTGTGCATCAGAGGGGCTGTTCATCTGATGTGGACGAAAACACAATGACGTTTAACCTGATAGTCAATTTAACATCATGGTCAGTGTTTAATTTGAGAGCTAATGTGTAGCAGAATGTGTATACAGTGGTCTCACCTCGGCGAAGCGGCAGCAGTTTATTTTCCAGGATGTCTCGGGCATCCGTCCCCTCATCCATCAGGTCCAGTTTGGTGATCACACCAATGGTCCGTAGGCCTAAAGACAAAAGTGTCATTGCTTTGACTGTTCTATCTATCTTGTTCTATCTTTCTACCATCTATCTATCTTTTTTTTTTTTTGACCAAATACAAACTTAAGATGACATTCAGTTTAGGTGCTTTGTGGCAAGCAGACACACACATCCTGTGATGACGTAATTACGTTAATGAGCACTGGACCAACACCAGTGTAGCTGGCTATGCTGCTTTGTTGCTCGTAGTGTGTGTGAACACAGCATTAGGCAAAGCAGTGCGCTATGCTAACATCAGCATGCTCACAGTGACAATGCTAACATGCTGATGTTTAACAGATAAAAAGCTAACCATCTCATTAACCATCTTTTTCAGTGTGTTAGCATGCTAACATTTGCTTAGCAATTGCTTAGCAGCAGCATTTAACACAGTGTAGCCTACAGCTGAGACTGGTTGGGAATGCCATTAGTTTTGCAGGTATTTGGTCATAAAACAAAGTATTAGACAAAGATGAAAAGTTAAGGGAAAGCTGTTCAAACTGTAGCTGTTACCCTATGTACTGGGGCGGCTGTGATTCAGGAAGTAGAGTGGTCATCTACAGATCAGAAGGTTTGATCCCTAACCCCTGCAGTATGTGTCGCAGAACCCCAAAGTGCTCCCGATGGCCGTGCCCATCGCTGTGTGACTGTGCTTACGATTATCTGATGGGCACCTTGTATGGTAGCCTCAGCCACCAGTGTATGTGTGTGTGAATGTGGTGCCTGTTGTGTAAAGCACTAGACTAGAAAAGCACTATATGAATGCAGACTATTTACCATTTCTGCAGTTACAAACCTGTACCTTTAATAACATCTTCTGGATTGAATGAAATAAGGCTAAAGGTGAGGGTGATTAAATTTAATTACATCTCTACTAATCTTATTCAATATATCTATGCTGCCAGGAAGTCTTTTAATAATGTAACTGTTAATTATTGTGACGAGCCGACTCCTGCACTGAGGCAAGGATTAATAAAAAGAAAAAGAGTGATAATGGCTTCAAGGTACAGCAAAAAGTAATTAGCTTCATAGCAAATTAGAGCCAAAAATGGATAACATTTATAAAAATATCCAGAGAAAGGGTACCAAAAGACATACAGACTAACAGGATCCTACACACAAACTTTCCTCGATGTATCACAAGGTCTCCTTACCCTGAGGGTCCACCTCCTTAGAAATTTTGAGGGCGTCGGAGTTAGCCAGGTCAGTGTTGGCTGGGGTGACGGCCAGGATCAGACAGCTCTCCTTGGTGATGAACTGCAGCAGCATGTCCCTGATCTGGTGCTCGATGTCTGGAGGCTGGTCTCCCACGGCCACTTTAGTCATCCCCGGCAGGTCGATCAGGGTCAGGTTCAGCACTGAGAGATGGTGATGGAGCAGTAGGAAGGACAGGAATCAGTCAGAGGTTAAAAACGTACACCTAGAAGGCGGAGTTTGTTTGTGTGTGCTACCGTTAGGGGAGTAGACGCGGAGGTTGATGGGGATGGCGGAGATGCCCTTGTTGGATCCCGTGATCCGGTCAGTTTCTGCTTCAATCTCCAGACGCACCTCATCAAAGTCCACAAACTTGCGTCCCTTACAGTGCAGGAACTCAGCATACTCTACATGGAGAAAATGAGAGATTGAGACAGGAGAGAAGGCAATGGATTGATGGGAGACAAATATAGAAAACAAATGTAATAAGGTGGACAGCACAGAGGGGAAGATGGCACGTGTAGATTTTGATGGTTTTACAACTACATGGTGACTAAATTGTGCTGACAGTTGACTTTCATTATTTTCACACTTTATTACTGTTTTTTTGGGGCCAGAAGTGACTATATTTTGGACGAAGGGTGGAGCTATGGAGGAACAAATGGTGGATAGAACTGAGAAGCTGAGGACACTGTCAGTTGACAGCCTGTTACTCAAAGCAGCCACGTCCATAATTATGTGTAACTTTAAGCCTTATGTAAAAAGTAATATAAAAATCCACCCACTGAACAGTTGTCATGAATGGGAAATTTAGCTATAGAGACCCAAGCTGTATTTTGGCAAGTCTGTAAACATATTTATTTTTGCTTTAAAGTGAAGAATTTTAACATTGGGGGCCTATAGAGACAGAGCGCAACGCGTCATAATCTGAAAGCCACACACCCAAAGGGGAAACGAGGCCCACTTTCCCCTCACACTTTCCCCCTCCGTTTCCAGCCTGGTGAGTTTTCCCTAAGTCCAAATGCCGAAAAGTTGCTGTGTGACGGGCTGCACGGCCAATAAAAACCCAGAGCTTAGCTTTTATCAGCTGCTGAGCAGAAAAACGGAACCTTGTAGAAGACAGTGGATACAGGCAATAAAACGTGAGGCTTCAACAGGGAAGAAATTGTGGGATCCCGACACTCGGTATGCCTATGTGTGCAGCACACACTTTGTCAAACCCTCCAAATGTATTTTTTAGAGTAACAGTTAACTGTATTTATGTTAAGCTAAAGCACTGACAGTATGAATGCAACTTCTGTTATAATTGTGCCCAGCACTCCGCGATTCAAGCAGTCCATTCCAGCGGTCCGCTCTAGCACTTCTATCAATCTGCCAGCATGTAGAGGCATGTCTCAAAACAACAACGTGTGCCGGTAGTAGGAGCAGGCTGACGGCTGAGCATGCCGAAATGCTCATCTTCTTAAAAAAGAATCTCCACATCATGTTTTTTCCAAGACGAGCAAGGTAAGGAGAAGGGACACTGAGGCAGACCGGCAATATTAAGCTTATCAATATACCGTTGCCTCTCTGGTAGGCATAGCATGCTAAAATAATCCTTTGCCATCTTATTATTAACTAATTATTAGCTAGCTATAGTTAATAATTTTCGCTAGCTAGCAATTCAGTTGTGGAGACTTGTAGGCGCAGCTGCGGAGGCAGAATGACAGCGAACGAGCGAAGAAGCGAACGGGAGAGCGGGCCTCGTTTCCCCTTTGGGGGTGTGGCTTTCAGATTATGACGCGTTGCGCTCTGTCTCTATGGGGATTGACTCATTTCTGGAGCCAGCCTCAAGTGGCCGTTCAAGGAACTGCAGTATTTGGCACTTCCATGTTGGTTTTATTTTCAGCAGCGAAGGTTGCCGCATGATCAAAAGTAGGGAAGCTATAAAAAGTAAAAGCATTCTCTCCAGCAATGAACCCACCATATAACTGAAGACAGAGGCACAAGCACCACGCAAGTGGATGTCAGTGCCTATTAGTTTTTATTTCTATTTGCCATGATTTTGAAAGAGGTACTACGTATTGTTTTGTATCGTTTTTTTTTACACTAGCATCGCATCAGAGTTTAAAGTTGCAGTATCGTGACAACATTATTAGTTTGGACTGTTTTAGCTACACACACCTAACCGGGTCTTGAAAAGCCTAGATAAAGGTCCAGACACACCAAACTGACATAAAGAAACTAGTGCCACCAAAGGCCGACTGTTGTGTTGCCTCATGTCGCCTGTGTCTTGGCCAAAAAGTTGCATTAGAATGCACCACAAAGAATACAGCTAATGGCCAACTTATACTAACATTCTACGCCTGTGTGAGAGGAGATAACTCTCTGTTACAGCAGGTGGCAGTAGTCTGTAATTGTCATATAAAAAGGGAAACTGGAAGACCGACAGAATGGATTCAAGATGCTACTTAGCCAGTTAGCACATTAACAAAAACCTCAATGGCTGAAAAATAATCTTACAAAATATAACAAGTTAATTTTGCTCTCACTCTACCTTGACTTTAGTTTTTTGTTTACTTTCCTCACTTCCATTTCTCTTCTCGTGCACTGAGCTTAACTGCTGATCACATTGATTTCATTCCCAAATGGGTTCTGCTGTCTCCGACGCCAGTTCAACATGCTGAATTAGCCGAAAAAAGCCGACAGTGCAGGACACACAGCAAAAACTAGGGCAACAGGCGGCCACCAACGGCCCGACACTGACCGAAGGCTAACCATTGGTTTGGTGTGTTAGGGCTTTAGCGTGCAAACCCTTTCCCAACCCAACTTATGTAAACAACTTGCCTGCTTTACTGTTAACCAGCTGGAGGATGAGAGGACGACGGGTGACGATGCCAGATCCTCTGGGCAAGAAGTCCCTGAGAGAGAGAGACAGAGATAAAGTTTAATACACACAGACAACCAAGGGACAAGAGTATTGACAGGCCGATGGCCATTAGGCTGACAGGGACATGTCACAACAATATGTCAGATCAAATCTTAAAAGATATCGAGCTTGCTCCTCATTGATCCCTGATTAATTATTCAACAACATGATATTTTATTTTCAGAAAATACAAACTGAGGGGAAAAAAGCCCATGAGCATCTTTAAACACGTCAAAGTACTGAATTTGTCTCAGATTCTACTAAAACAAGAGTACAAGCTCTAAAATCCATCCCCGATGTCTACGCATGTACATTTGTGCATTATTAATGCAAGGCCAAGATTGCCTTACAACCTTATTCATTATAAATAGTGCAAAAGGAAAGAAGCATGTCTCTCTGTTTCTCCTTCTCATTACACGCACATTCATCACAACGGAAACTGTTCAATAGAATTGTGATTATTTCCAGGTCACTGACTACACATCTCTCCAGGCTGTGAGAATATGTCTATGTCTGTCCGTCCTTCTGTCTGTGTGTTTGCCAGGTCAGCAGCAAAGACTGAGTAGTTTTAGCATAAGGTAAGCAGGCCATACATACACACGCACACACACACACACACACACACACACACACACATACATTAAGACATACACACACCCTGTGCCTGCTGTCCACTGCTGACAGAGCAGTCAGGATGTTACACAACAGTGATTCCCATCCTCTTTCCTCATCTCTTCCTGTCACTTATGAAAGCACATCATGAATAATACGTTTACTTGGGCTGTAAATCTCAAGTTTCACACGATATGATATTTGCTGATATCACAAAGTCTGCCACAATATGATTCTGATTTGATTCTGTTAAGGGGCCTGTGATCAATATGAGACAACGTCTGCAAACATCTTCACTGTCTTTTATTCGGGCTGCTTTTCCCTCTCTGCCTGGTACTAGGCCGCTAACACTGTTCAAACTTTAAGAAGGAGGTGCGCTTGGACAGAAATGGTGACACAGATATGCCATGGGAATTTCAAAATAAAGGCAGATATAATGGCTCATTTATGCTCATCAGTAGATTCGTATTCGGACACGGACGGCGCCTTGCGTTCGTACTCTGCATTCATTTCGCCCGTATCTGTGCACGTTTTCTAAAAGCTTACGAATACGAACAAAACAGCGCAGCACCACCGGAGATCATGGGGGCAGTGTAGCGCAGTCCAAGTGAGATGCGACTGTAGGAGATGACGAAGACATTTTAAAAATGGCTGAACAGAATGAATAAGTAATATAGTGAAAAAAATTCAACAACTACATCTTGCTTGGTATTCAACGGCCTCGCAGACCACTGCTGTCTACAACGCTAAAAGGTACATTATTACAATCTCCTCCATTGTTGCCATGTTTGTTGTAGACTGGACCTTTTGACTCTGCCCTCTTGGGCCATCTAGTAGTTGTATGCCAACACAAAAGTTGCTTGTAAGCATGTGGGCAGTGATGGTCAAAATATTTAAATAAATGTTATCTACTTTCATATGTAAAGGGAGTATAAATGAGCCTTAAAGTTAACAGTATGCACGAGTGTTTTTACTTTGCATCGATGGTTTCAGATCTTTGATCACTGAATCAATATCGTTACACCACTAACGTTTACTGAAAAAGCAGGTAATCAATTAAAATGTGTCATTTATCCAGTAAACATCCCAACCAAACATTTGCTGGTTGCAGCTCCTTAAATGTGAGGATTTAGGCTCTTTTGGTTATTTTTTTACACTTTATTTATATAATTGGCTCCCAACAAGAGCTGAAATAATTGGTTCGACAAACTGATTTGTAACAAAATTTATCTGCAACAATTTCAGTATTGATTCATTCATTGAAGAGACTATGTCAAATTTATTCTGGTTTCAGTTTCTTGACTGTGAGCATGTGGTGCTTCTCTCTAGTTTCCTTCATTACAAACTGGATATCTTTTCATTTTGGAGTGTGGGTGGACAAAACATTTGAATTAATCCAAAAAAATTATAATCAACAAATTGATCAGTAATGACAATAACCAGTTGCAATGCTTTTATCAACCATTCTGGTTTTTAGAATTTGAAATGAAGCACCACTGCTTGTAGGAGCTTACATATGAGCACAAAAGAGTGATTTCTTTCCTTGAAAACAACTCAGACTTTAATGCTTGAATAATTGTTCGAGGCCTGAAGAGGAAAAAATATTCAATATTTCACAAACAAAATAATTAAATTATAGAATAACCATGTCCAAATCTACTTTTCTGTCTAATTAATCGTCTTGTGAACCCCCAGATTAATCATGTGCATCACTGAAGGGGTCTCTACCCCCAGGTTGGGAACCATTGATCTACATGTTCAAGTGGAAAATGAAAAGTAGATTGATCACCAATTAAAATAATTGCTATTTGCAGCCCTGACTGACTAAGACCTACTCCAAATAACTAAGAATGAATAAATAAGCAGAGCCAGTGTCTCACTCCTTCATGTCAGTGGGCTAATTAACAAACAGGAAAACAGCTAAGTAGCCTCCTGTGGGTATCTGGTACCCAGTGTGTCATATACACATGACAGTGCAGCTGGTGACATCACTGATGACCCCAGCACAAACACATCAATGCCCCTACTGTCTCCCCCAGCCACTGCTTGGGACTCGGAGACAAAAGGCAACAGGAAAAAAAGGAGACGTGGCTGGCTAATCAACATTCCCTATCTCTTGGACAACAAGTGGAATCATTCTAACATGTCGAAGATTTAAGCATCCCCTTTTCTGGGCACCGTCTTTCGGAGATAAAAACACAAAGCAGATTAGGCCTCTGCGGCAGCAACACAGACATGTCTTCTTCCCCTTCCCTTTCCTCATGAATAGATCTTCTCCCAAAGTGTGTGTTAGTGTTTCAACTGCACAACAAGCTGGCTAAGTGGTTATTTTCCACATGGTTATAAACTGAGCAGAGCGATCCAAACACATGGCATTGATGGAACAGTTGGTTTGCTGCTATTTGTCATCAACCGGGGGTCCACAATTCAAATTCCTTTATACTCATTCATCAACCTCACTGTGATATTCAGCAGTGCAGGCAAGCTGGGAGTCATTTCCATTTGCTCTGTCAGTATTTGCACTGCCTCCAATACTTAATCTGTCTGACAATGACCTCTTCAAACCTGCCTGCAATCTTTTTGTACCTCACCCTTCAAAGTAAAACATTACCCTGACCTATGTAATGTGAGGCTTATAAAGATGTGTTTACAACACCAGGAAACAAAATCTCAAGGAAAAACAACCTTTGTGAATGTTTGACAGACTGGGCCTAATGTGAAGCAGCGACTGCACAGATCAGAGATCATACTCCTGCTGAGGAGGGTTCATTTTTATCCACTAAAATCACTTCTATACACCCTTCAAACCCATTTCTCCTCCGTTTTTGTGATTCAACAGCTGTTTTGTTTTCCGTAAAATGCGTAATTGTGGTTGGTGAATAGCTCAGCTCCAAAATGGAAAGAATCCGTTGGGAGAAAAAAAACGTTATGAACTGGGAGGCACCGACACAGCGCGTAACCAAGTGCTTAGTTGGCGACTTTTACGCAAAAGCCCGGCGCAGTTTGTCTTGAAAGAAGCGCAACAGGCACAAGCAACAGCCATTAAAGTAAAAAAAAAACACATTCACAATGTCAGATAACTCCAAGACTACATATATATTGTACAACCTCCCGACGAAATTCTCCAACACGGAGCTCTTCCCTGCGCTCTGGCCGCCGACAACCGCTATCTGCGGCAGGTCCAAGTTGCACGTCTGTCCGATGGAGCTGAAGGCGTCCTGGAGCTTGTTTATGAGGGGAATAAGGTCTTCCATCCCCCGGTTTCCCATAGCGGCACCTCGGTCAGCCCAGCGGGCTCTATCCGGCTCTGCTCCCCGGTCAAATAAGAGCCAAAGGGTCGCTCTTCCAGCACAGCAAAAGTTCCCAGATGGCACCGCAGTGTGTCACAGTGTTTGTGAGTTTATTTCATTAAAACACACAGCAGATTGGTGTCATGAGTCCCGACTGCGGTCAGAGCACTGGAGACGACATTAGCTGGATGATTGCATGATAAAAGTAGCCACATTAAACCGAAAACTTCTGTCATCATCCGGTCAGGCGACACCCAGCCTCCGCCGGAGATTGTGGCTCCGCCCACAGCGTCACACTCCTCTGTCATTGGTCAGCTGGGACGTCTGTCAATGTAAACATACATGTCATCATTTCTGAAGTACAGTTTGTGAAACAGGAGGAGTGACAGGCGTTGGAACATTTTAAGGGTTCATTTGCAAAAAAATAGCTTTTAATGGTGCACTCAAACTTTTGTTTAGCATGTATTTTTAATTTCTCCTAAATATTTGGGATCAGTAGGAAGTATAAAAGACTAAACTCTGTCAGCGATTATAAAGTCCCACTGTCCTCAAATGAGACTATAATAAAGTCCCAGTGTCCTCAAATGAGACGATAATAAAGTCCCAGTGTCCTCAAATGAGACGATAATAAAGTCCAAATGTCCTCAAATGAGATGACAATAAAGTCCCAGTGTCCTCAAATGAGATGACAATAAAGTCCCAGTGTCCTCAAATGAGACGATAATAAAGTCCAAATGTCCTCAAATGAGATGACAATAAAGTCCCAGTGTCCTCAAATGAGATGACAATAAAGTCCCAGTGTCCTCAAATGAGA
>NC_065510.1:30247080-30265646 GCF_006386435.1 Epinephelus moara | reverse complement strand
AATAAAGTCCCAATGTCCTCAAATGAGACGACAATAAAGTCCCAATGTCCTCAAATGAGACATCAATTAAGTCCCAATGTCCTCAAATGAGATGACAATAAAGACCAAATGTCCTAAAGTCCCACTGTCCTCAAATGAGACCATAATAAAGTCCCAGTGTCCTCAAACCAGATGACAATAAAGTCCCAGTGTCCTCAAATGAGACGATAATAAAGTCCCAGTGTCCTCAAACAAGATGACAATAAAGTCCCGATGTCCTCAAATGAGACGATAATTAAGTCCCCATGTCCTCAAATGAGACCATAATAAAGTCCCAGTGTCCTCAAATGAGACCATAATAAAGTCCCAGTGTCTTCAAACAAGATGACAACAATAGACTCCCACTGTCCTAAAAAGAGATGACAATAAAGTCCCAGTGTCCTCAAATGAGACCATAATAAAGTCCCAGTGTCTTCAAACAAGATGACAACAATAGACTCACATTGTCCTAAAAAGAGATGACAATAAAGTCCCAGTGTCCTCAAATGAGACCATGATAAAGTCCCAGTGTCTTCAAACAAGATGATAGTAGAGTCCCAGTGTCCTCAAATGAAACAATAATAAAGTCCCAATGTCCTAAAACAAGACATCAATTAAGTCCTAATGTCCTCAGATGAGACAACAATAGAGTCCCAATGTCCCAAAATGAGAAAACATGACAAGACTAAACCAATTCATTCATACTTGAACTTAAAGGAGCTTTAATATCTTTTAATTGTTGAATGCCAGATTTCTGACGAAGGTGCACACAGGCTTTTGTTTACTGATATTAACTGAAAATGTAGACAGAATTAGATTCATCATTTAAGAGGAAGTGGATCATCAGTTTGTCTCTGTGTGGACTTATAAATTATTAGTGTGACTTTTAAACCTTCAATTTGACTTAAATTTAATGGTTGAATGCTTGCTGTTGTATGGATGTGCAGACCAGGTTTGATGTTTGCTGTTATTAAATTAAAATATGGTCTGAAGCTTGCTCAGTTGATCTAAGATCTGTTCATGTGTGCTGCCTGACTTTAATTTGTTGTTTCTGTTGCATTTCTTATGTTGTACTGTTTGAGTAAATCTGCCATGTGTTCTGATCTTTCTTTTTTCATTTTACCACATTTGTACTGAAACTTTTCATGATATTTTTTTACTTGGATTATACAATTATTTAGCAACTGAAAGGTCAAACCAGGCAGTGCCCTTGATATGACTCATGATATAGTTACCAGCTTGAGTAAGAAGTGAGCAGTTGAGTTGCTGAGACTTGACATTAAAGGGACAGTTCACCCCAAAATCAAAACCACATGTTTTACCTCTTACCTGTTGTGCCCTTTCTCAATTATTAGATTATTTTGGTGTGAGTTGCACAATGTTGGCGATACTGGAAGCAGAGATGTCTGCCTTCTCTTGAATAAACTACATGGCGCTCAGCTTGTGGTGCTCAAAATGCCATAAAAATAAATTAATAAATTGAAAAACTCAACAACAATGACTGTTCAGTGTTGCAAATTTGCAGTTCCTAGCATAGCAAAGGCATGACCTGCCTTACTCTGCCTCTGATTGGCTTACTGTGACATTTTTACACTAACTCTGACCAATCTCACTCCTCTTGCCGAAACCTAACCAACCCAACCAAACAGGCCAATGAGTAATAGCCAATCAGATTGAGAGTAGGGCCTTCACTATTCAAGTAAACACAAATTTGCTCCCCCCTTTCCAGACTTAATGCTAAGCTAAGCTAACTAGCTGCTGGTGGTACCTTTACATTTACAGTATGGTACAGACATTAAAGTGGTGTCAATGTCCTCATCTAATTCCTTGCAATAAAGTATATTTCCCAAAACTATTCCTTTAGCATGTCTAGCACTTGTGATGAGATATAAATCTAAACTATTTGCACTAACCAAGCCTATACCAAAATTGGCAAACCAAAAAGGAAAGGTTCCTTGTTCTCTACAGCAATGGGTGTCTGTGGCAAATGGCTTGTTTGTTCAAGAGTCCACGCCCAGCAAACCTGCTTTATGGTCCACCAGTCCACAGGCCACAATGCAACCTCTTTCTCCTCACTCTGAGAGGAGCCAAACAAAGACACCTGCTCTGAGTCCTCTTGGTGTCTCACTGAGTAAAGAGACCCAGCATCCCTGAGCCTGAGACACAAGAAAGATCAAAGACTCCGTATGCAAAGTATCTGCGAAGATGTTCTCTTAAGTTGACTATGTATAAACTCTCCAGCTTGGACTAGACAAATTAAGGCCTATCTGCTGCCCTGTTCCACTGCTGTTTGAAAGATATTTTATACATATGACTTACCTCACTGTCAGTTCCCTCTAAGAGTCCACCAGCTGTCGAGCTGTGGGAGTTGCCTCCTGGCCCCACTTAGCCTGCTACATTTGTGGAACAAGCCATCTAAACTCACCTCATCAGGTACAGCAAAGAATTAAGGATAGAAACTTCTCCTTAGTTCCCTCCAGCTGCACACACTTCTCTTTCCTACTTTGTCATGTGCCCTTTACAGATACCTTCACATACATTATTCCCACTTATTTCACCACAAGAGGGCGATGAAGCTTTCCTGCCGGCCTCCTCCTCAACTGTAGCAAAGAAATGGCAACACAGACATGTTGTTCAAAGACTTGTCACTTGGTGGCAGCAAATTTATAGCATATTTGAGTCCTTTGGAGCATCTTTACCTTCTGTATTCTTGGTCGAGCCTTCATGGAAAGAAATTAAGGAGTCTGAACACTTTTCACATTTGTGTGTTGATTTGCAGAGCAGATAATAGTATCAAGGTACTGATTAATACATTTCTGATGTATTTGTGTGGATGATCCATCAAAACGTTTTTTTTTTGTCTTTTCATGCTTTTGTTTGACCACTTTCCTGGCAGTGCGGAGGATCATTTTTTAGTCACTGACCTCTGGGAAGTCTCTGCAGAGTGCTGCTTCATCTGCTGCCCTTCATTAACTCTAATTAATGATAGGAAGAAACAAACATCACTCATTATTGAGGCCATTTTGGGAGAGGAGGATAGTAGCAAGTTAGCAAGAGTTGAGTACTACAAAATGACACTACATACACGCTGCGGTGCAGACGTCTAGAGGGTGCATTAAAGTGTCTGAAGCGTAGACATCACGCAGTCTATAATATATGTTAATAACATCACAGAGGAAATTATCCCAGGATGCTACGCTCATATGGTTTTGACTAGATTTCCAGGTAGTTTCATATGGTTTTGACTAGATTTCCATCTTCTTCTGTGGCTGTGTGATTTTACATCTCACCAAATGTAACATTTCTGACATTCAGTAATTCCACAGTGCAAATTTGTGGACAGGACTTTATCATTGTTTATCATTAAATGGACAGACTTGTGTAATGCACCTGGGCCATCAGAGTTTCCTCATCAACTGATAATGTGATATGGTTTCTGTGCTGGAGAGAGAACAGGAATTGGTTAGGCTGACCAGTTCTTGACCTTTGAAATATCCACATTACAGTAACTTATACAGCTGTTTGTACAATTAAACAAAAAGAGATTATTATCTATCATTATTTTTTGTTGAAATGCAGTATCATTATTTGCCACACAAGACCCAGATACTCAGCCAAAGGAAGCAGACTCATAACACGGCCCAGTTAAGGGTTTTCTGTTGATTATATCCTAATCTGGTAAGAATTCCCCAAGAAGCTGAATAAATATATAGTTATCCAAAGGGCTAAGTGTTTATATGAAATGCAAGCCTGTTTACTCACACAGCAGTAATGGTGTATTTGCATGTACCTCTAATTAACCCTGGACAACATTAGGACTTCATCCAGAGGTGTATGAGGGTGATGAGGGGATGGGGCTCCCTGATAGTTGTGGCCCCTCTAATCACACTTTAAGTGGGATCTATACCTCTGCTTTGAATCGACGCCATACCTACAGCATAGGCCCTGCATCGACATAGAGCCTATGCCATACGCTATGCCGTAGCCTGAAGTGCACCTCCCCATAAATGTTACTATGCGTCGTGGCAATGGACCCATCTGTCTATTTTTGTAAGCTGAAACCATTTCCCTCAGTGGAAACAAAGCTTTCATTTACTTTTATTTCATAGAGAAGAAACAATAAATAATGAAGACAATAAAGCCTCCGCTAAGATAACATTTCAAGCCTTATGTGTGATTTATCCTGGCTCATATGAGAAGAGGAAATCTCTGCTCGTCGCGTGGCTAATTTATACAAAGTAAAATGCCATAGGCTTGTGCTAATAGCATTAACATGTTATATTTGTTTGGAAAACATGTTTAGTATAAGACAGCTGTTTTATCGGTGAACCATGTAAGTTGTAATGGAGCCGAATTTTGTAACGTTACCTTTGATAAATGTTGCTGTTGTCCCTGGTTTTATATCAGTAGAGGAAAAGTCTGCAAGCCTCTAGGCTAATTTATACAATGGAAAATCCCATAGCCTTGTGCTAAAAACATTAGCATGTTGTATTTGTGGGGAAAATATGTCCAGATAAAGACAAGTGTTTGTCTGTGACTCCTGTAATTTATAGTGAAGCCGACGTGTGTACCTGTGTTTGACATTGTCTCTATTGAGCCATGTTTAATGTGTTTTGAATCAACTAGACTTAATAGCACTTCATATCACCATGCATTAATAAATGCTCACCACAGCATAGGCCATGTGCGTAGGCTACGGCGTAGGCTCTGCATAGTACTGATGCACAAGTATAAATCCAGCTTTACTCCCACTGCGTGCGCTCTGTGTGGCACAGGGGCTCAGAGCATGCCCCTCTGTCTTCCTGCTGGGTCTGGTTTTTCTGGGCCTCTGCTGTGGAAGTGGTTTGGCAAGATGGATTGGATCGATGGCAAGACAGTGAGTTTATGACATGTGTTGCCCTGACTGACAGCAGGTCCTTTCCCAAATGGGCCTCCTGACGACCACAGCTCTTACATTTGCAGTCAGCACTAGACCGCGGCTAATAGGAGGAGCGATCCTCCTGTTGTAGAATGGGACTTGTAGTTTACGGCTGGCTGGTAATTCAGGACAAGGAGCAAATCTCTCTGGCTTCCGTCTTAAACTGTCTTTGGTAGTTAATTAGCAAGCCTGTCCTTATGTGACTGTCTGAAGGAACCATAACCTAACACACACCCACTGAAACTAGCCTTCAGTGCAGGCTTCTGATTTTTTAGTATCGATACTATCCAAGGTCTGCAGAAATTAACAATGCCAAGAGTTGTTTAGGCGATTGGGCTGATGCCCTTCCTGTGAGCATGCAGTAACTAGTAGTCAGACTGGATTCAAGTCAGACTTGAGTCACAAATTTGATGACTTTAGACTCGACTTGAAAAAATCCTTGGACTTGAGCCTTTTGACGTGAAAGTAGGCTTCTTGAGATCAAATCAGTTTCATTCCCAGCAAGTTGATACTTAATTCCCCAGATCTACTCTGTTTGAACCACGAGAGAACCATGAAGAGCTGACTTTTGTTATTAAGTGCCAGTCGGAGAAAAATGTTTCCAAAAATGGTTTCATTCACGCACAAATCTACACTGTGGTCAGCAAAAAATGAACTGCTGTATGCCAAACATGCAGATTGAAAATCACAGATGGAGATGCGAAAACTTTTTTTATGATTAAACTTTTTATTAGGGCTACTTTTTCAGTATTTGAACACACTCCCTGCATGTTACATTACAAATGTACAAACAATATTCAACAATTAAAAGAATGAAGAAGAATAAGGATAAAAGAAAAGGGCATGCACATTTTTCTTGGCAGTGTGTAACACAGGCTGTCATACAGCATACTACATCATATTGTGTCTCATGTTCATCCACTTCGCATAAACAATTATATACTGCACAGAGAGCAAGGACAAGACCAACAGATATCAGCTGACGCATTAATCATCTTTACCGAACATCTCCAGATATGGACCCCAGATATTTCTGAAAACCTTTGAACTACTATTAACTTTGTGAGTAATCTGCTCATGAGAAGCTACCCTCACCACTTCATTGCTCCATTCTTTGAAGCTGATTTTCTTTTTTGACTTCCAGTGTCTCAGCGCTATCCTGTTCCGGTGATGAGGGCTAATTTCACCCAAGAACATACTTTTGAGGACAGGTTAGCCTCCATCGGTAAGACGCCCAGTATACATAAGGCTGGACCCTCTGTTTAAAGTACATTATCAATACATTTGACAATAGCTGACCAGAAGTCATGCACTATTTCACATTCATAAAGCATGTGCCACTTTCTCTGTTGCATCTCCAACAGCTATCATCTTCCCTCAGCCCGACAAACCTTTTTTGATAAATAAGTACAAATTTTGAAAAGCTTTCATGATTTTTGTAAATGTAAGGTATTATTGCTCTGATATTAAAAGGGCATTACAATCGGTGAAGAGCGCAGACTTGTTAAGGGTTCAAAACTAAACGTTTACTTGGGACTCGTTAATGCTGACTTAAGGCTTGACTTGGAACTTGAGTGCAAAGACTCGAGACTTACTTGTGACTTACAAAACAATGACTTGGTCCCACCTCTGCTTGTAGTCACTGGCCTTTAAGTTGGGTATGAAAAGCACTTTCAATGTAAGTGATGGGGGACAAAATCAGCAGCACTCACTTTGTGCAAAAATTTATGTAGCAGGGTCAGTTATACAGCAGTGATATGTGTGACAAAGTCAAATGTACATTTGTAATATTAAGTATTACATTTCCACACAATTAGTTTCAGTTGTTATTACCTGACACGCTCGGCCTCCATAGTCAATATGTGGAATGTTTGGTACTCAGTTTCTGTCCCCCCACGTCACCTTTGCGGGTACCCCACCTATAAAGGGGTGTCTCCCGCCTTACCTCTCCCCTTTTGCTGTTGAGCTCAGTGGGAGAGGTAAGCGACGTCGCTCTCATAGTAATTTCCATGTTTTAGCACTGTTAAGATGTTTATAAATTAATTTTATGCTAACATAATCTTGTGTCACTTCATTTGTGTCTTGAGTTTGTATGGTTGTGTTTGACGGAGGATTTTGTTTCTGCCACTTACTGTCAGGAGTAAACGGAGATCGCCTCCAAAGATATCCACAGTCTGGGCCTCTTCATATCAACACAACGCAGACAACACTAGAGTCCGCCAGATACATGTATTCAGAGGTTAATCTGAAGCTTCAGCAGTCTCAGTTAGACGAATAATGTGAGTATCTGCCAAAGATTTGAATGTGACTGACCCGAGCCAGAGGCAGCAGTATTCTCAAGCAAGATTTTAATCATCTTAATCAGCGCACATTCCCTTTAATATTAGTCTTTATATGTGACATTATTAGCTATACAGCCATGATAGATGCTAACTAGCTAACTGGTAAACTCTACATTGTGCCAAATTATAGGGTTCATCACTCAAAAATGCTGCTAAAATTACTTTTCTATAGTCCAGATGTATGGACAGTATGTACACAGGACAGATACAAATCCGTCACAACAGGTTCCCTTAAAGACCGTACAGCTAGCATCAGCAGGTGTCTATCTCATGCTTCCCCAGGCTTTGTGACTGTAGAATAGAGCGTCTGCTCAGCTGCTGCAGGATAGGTGGCACCCTGAGACCTAGTGATAGAGTAGTCACAGACCAAGGAGACAGTTTTATTCATGTCAGAGATTGCATTCCTGTCTGTCAAGACAGAGTCTTTCTGGAAACTGACGCTGGCATAGTGGAGCTGGTCTGCAGGAGGGTTGACAGTGGCATAAACGGACGGCAGTACGCCTCCTGCACTTGCCTGCTGGTTCTGCATCTGTATTTCCTCGTAGTGGGGCTCTCCATGATTTCCCTGCAGAGGAAAAAGGGGAGCAGTGTGATTCATGCTGCTGTTGTACTCATATGCAAACTCATAAACACAGAAACACACACACACCTCTGTGTAATGCTGAGCGTTTGTCCTCTGCTCTGATGCTCCCCCTGTAGTGCAGCACCCTGAGAAAAGGAACATTTGAATAGATAAAATCAGCCAGGTGTTTTTAGCTGTCTGCATTCAAAGTCGTTGCAGTCAAAATCATGTGGAAGTTACGCTCGTCATACATCTTTGCCTCCTTAATTCAGTCAATCGGCATCACATGATCTGTTTTGTAATATACTGACATGACTTCCTGCCAGAAACAGGAGAATTCAAGACAAGAAGAATGTTTATAAAACTACAAATTCATAAAAAAAGTATGTGTATGTGTGTTTGTATATCCCTTACCTAGAGTCCTGGGCAGTCTGTGTCTGCATAGTACAAGTACAAACACAACTATCAGAATCAGTGCACCACACACTACCGAAGGGACAATCACTTCTGCAACCAAGAGCAAAAAGTTGGAGCTGTTAAAGAAAACATGTTATCAGCAGAGTTTCACTGTTGTCAGGATTCATTCATAAAGGAGAAGTTGTTTCAGTGTTTGTGCATATTTAGTGAGGTATGTACAGCTGCAGCAGTAATCAAAGTGACCACCTAGCTCCATGTCTTTCTTATGGTCTTCCTCGTCGCCTCCCATGTAGTCTTCTCTTTTGGTTTTTCTGTCAGCTGTGCGAGTGTAAAAAGCCACAAGGTTAGGGGAATGGCAAGGCATAAGCTAAATTACTGCATGCAAAACACACACACACACACACACACACACACACACACACACACATCTCTCATCTCTATTTTCACCCTTTCTTTGTTCCCACTCCAGGTTCTGTACTCCATCACTATCATTACAGTACTTACTCTCATTATGTTTGTTCCAAAATACTCAGTGGTGAATTAAGTCCTGCATGCAAACTAATTCGAAATATACACCAATCAGCCAAAACATTAAAACCAGTGGTGGGTAAAGTGAGTAACATTGATGATTTTGTCACAATGCAATGTTCTGCTGGGAGACCGTTGGTACCACTTGACGCCCTCCACCCACCCAAACACTGCTGTGGGCTAAGTAACCCCCCTCACAGTGACGGTACTTCCTGAAGGCAGTGCCCCCCCTGCAGAAAAATGCACCATACCACACCACAAAAGCTGCTCAGGAATGGCCTGAGGAACGTGACAAAAAGCTCAAGTTGTCAACCTGGCCTCCAAATCTCCCACACACACCAATCTGATTGAGCATCTTGGGAAGTGCTGGTACCCCACTTCACAACTGACAGCTCTCAAACGATCCAAAGCCAGCAGCCAGACAGCACAGGACACCCTCCAGAGGTCATGTGTCCATACCTTGACATGTCAGAGACAAGACCGATCCAGGAAGGCCCCACCGTGGATTGGGGGTGCCTCTGAGGTACCACCATGTCCCATGGATGCTCGATCAGATTTGGATCTGGGGAATTTGGAGGCCAGGTTGACACCTTGAGCTTTTTGTCATGTTCCTCAGGCCATTCCTGAGCAGTTTTTGTGGTGTGGCATGGTGGATTTTTCTGCTTGGGGGGCCACTGCCATCAGGGAGTACCGTTGCCGTGAGGGGGGTTACTTAGCCCACAGTGGTGTTTGGGTTATTATATATTGAGCAGCTCATTAGTATAGAGACAGGTAGAGGGGTGAGGTCATCAACGGGCTGATGTATTTGGTTATGCGGTGTTACTATGGCTACAGCAGCAGATGGAGATGAAGATTCCCCATCAGGTTACCCATGGCCAAACGTCAAGTCCATGTCTTAAGTTTGAAATGTTTTCTCTTTTTACCGTGCACAAACTTCATCACCTGAGAAAGCATGTCGAGGGATATAATCATTTGCTTAATTATTTTAAACAAATCAGAATCAGAAATACTGTATTGATCCAAAAGGGTAAATTATGATTCGTTACAGTCACTCCGATGTGAATAATAGAGAATAATAAGAAGTAGGAATAAGAGCATGAAATATAAGTATGTAAATATTAAGTAATAAAATAAAACAGAAATAAAAATGTGCATTAAAATAAAAATAAAATGTGTACTATGCCACAACGTTTACAGTAATACTAGTACTTAAAATAATTGTCTGTCATAGTTGTCTGTGCTTGTAGTAAATACAGTTGTTGTGATATGTTTGGTCAAATGACTCATGTTTTTTTCCCAAAAGCAAGTATTCCATTACAGTAACTTTGACTTGTATTGGAGGAATATATACCAGGAGTATCTATACTTTGACCAATAGAGTTGTGTAGTTTGTCCACCACTGTCTATGAATATGTACCTCATAAAGCCATAAAATTCTGAACTATCCCTTTAATATATCCCATTACAAATAAAGGCCATGCATTCAAAGTCTTAATTTGGTGAAATACATAATGTGTAAAGTTTTAAAAGAAAAACAGTATGAAAGGAAAAGTACTCATTAATTATTATTACTAATTATGCAGAAACACAGCTGCCCGTGAAGGTTACATGATCATGTCATGTGGTTATGTCATTATCATTTAATTATTCTATTAAATGAAAGCCCCTGAACACCCCTTCTTCCCATTTTAAGTATTTGTCTATAACATAAATGAGCAACAATTAAATTAAAAAAAAGATATTTACTTGACTTATTAAGAATTTAACACACAGAACTTTAGTGAAGGCCTATATGCACTGGGGCATGTGAAATAAATGACACGAAAATGCAAAATACTCATCTACATCAAACAATTCACATCGCCAGTGATGCAAATTTGTGACAGCCGCAACAGCCCTGCCATTGTTGTGAAGTTGTGACATGAAGGTCACTACGCTCAAAAAAATCCCCCACTACATCATTTTTACGACATGTAATGAGTTTGGAAAGAAAAAATGTAGTTGTGTGACTCAATCGCTTGAATAAAAAGGACTTTATTCTGCTTTATGAGCACACTATGGATGTGGTTATATCAGATTTGATCGACAGTAACTGAACAGTGCTCTAAATCCTGACAGGACATGGCATTAATTTTCTCTCACTGAGCCCCACCCAACTCAAACCATCCAGAGGAACAAAGGGAAAATAATAAACTCACTAATGTGTGAATTTTTTTATGTGTTTTTTTTTTTTTGTGCTGAAGAAAATAGTGTGTATGTACAGTGTAACACCACCATCACTCATAGCTGATGGAGAAAATATAATTTCAGTAATAAGTATTATAAAACTGTCACAGTAAAGATCATTTTAACTACTAGTTTTATCTTATAAGATGGCTGAATGTCTTGTAAATTCATGTAACTTTGCCTAAGTATGGAGTACTGGAGTACTGCACTGTCGTTGATGAAGTATAAATTAGCACAAAATAAAATTTACAAAATCCTCTAGTATCCTCAAGTAAAATATAAGTATCTCAAAATCGTACTCTACTATATTTTCATAACCTTAGGTGTAGGATTTTCCAGCCATTATTTTATTTTAACGTCCATCAAGCGAGCACGTCTCTACAAAAATATTTTGCATGATGCTTTACATTGTCATTGTACTTACTGTTCATGTAAACATTTCCTCCTTTGTCTCCTCTCACAGACGGCAAACTCACAATAGTTTGTAAAAAAAAAAAAAAAATGTAAGAAAAGAACTTATTCATCATAACAGCGTCAACCAAACTGGCCAAAATATGTCTTTCACACTCCTCAAAAAACAAACAAACAGAAAAATGTGATTACCTGTGATTTAGTAATCGTCGCCTCAGTCCTCAGCTTTTTCTAAATCACACTGTATCAAATATTCAGCTAAATTTCTCAACCGTCATTCGTCATATCAGTGGACTGCTGTCACATCTCCTGTCTCTCTGCACACCTTTCTAACACAGAACTAGAAACATTTGCATCTCAAAATGAGGATGTAGTTTTTTTATATGGAGAGAGAGAGTGAAACAGAGCGAGGAAGGGTAGGAGAGACATGGAGAGATGGAGAGTTAAAGTGTTAACCCATATTCAGATTCATTATTTACCTGCTGCATCTCATGATCTCCTCATCTGTTTAGATGTAAAAACCAGCTGCGGCTGTGCTCCAAAGAACAATGCTAACAATGTTCCTCTTATCTTTGGATCAAAATAATTATAATACCAGCTATTTATATCCAGACCGCAGGTATTCTAGTGATCTGCGTGCCACAGTAACATGTACTCTTTCCAGAGGGAGGGGCAGCAGTGCAGTGGAATATTCAAAACTCACTTTACGGTAAGTAAAAGCTGTGTGAACTATGGTCCCTGTATTGTATGTACCTGGAAGAAAGCAAAATCCACTGACATGTTTCTTGAAATAATATTTCCAAAATGTGCTTTAATAGTGAGCCTCCTTTCTGCTTTCACCTTCATTTACAGTAAAACAAACAAACATCAACATCTTAATGAATATTTATTGAAATACAGAGGACCAGTTACTCTCTACAATCTACATTATCGTCATTTGAAAAACATCTGAAAAGAACTTTAATTTCCAAAGACCCTTCACACTTCATTGATTCATTTGTAATTCGTTTTTGTTTGTTTGTTTTTGTAAATTGTACATCTCTAATAATTTTGTATTTCTTCTTAATTCGGCAATCTTCACTTTTATCTTTTTTTTATGTACGATTGTTATTTAATAAGCTATTTTTTGCTTACAAATATTTTCTATACATGTACGTGCAAATAAACTAAACTAAACTGAACTGAACTGAACTGAACCGAACCAAACCAAACCAAACCAAACCAAACCAAACTAAACTAAAGTAAACTAAACCTGAACTGAACTGAACCGAAACGAACTAAACCAAACCAATCTAAACTAAATTAAACTAAACCTGAACTGAACGCAACTGAACCGAAACAAACCAAACCAAACCAAACTAAACTAAACTAAACTAAACTAAAGTAAACTAAAGTAAACTAAACCTGAACTGAACTGAACCGAAACGAACTAAACCAAACCAATCTAAACTAAATTAAACTAAACCTGAACTGAACAAAACTGAACCGAAACAAACTAAACCAAACCAATCTAAACTAAACTAAACTAAACCTGAACTGAACTGAACCAAAACAAACTAAACCAAACTAATCTAAACTAAACTAAACTAAACTTAACTAAACTAAACTAGAACTGAACTGAACCGAAACGAACTAAATCAAACCAATCTAAACCAATTTAAACCAAACTAAACCAAACCAAACCAAATCATAATCAAACCAATTATGGATATAATGCAATAATTATAAGCTATGTTATGACACTTTTTTCACGGCACCTGAGGAGAAAGGCACCCACCATACCAACACAACACCACTTTATTCTGTTAAAACAATATTCATAACTTGGATTAATTTTTATGACAAACACTTTTGTGGACTTTATGACAGCTTTAGATGAAGGAAGTCACCACTTGTTTTTTCGTCATGCTGGTAAATCTGAATAAATTCCAGTCTTCTCTGGTGCTCATGGTTTCAGTAAAATGAAGTGAGCTAACAATATGTAGCATCACCATATTGACAAAAGTTTGAACATTTATATTTATGCAGCCATCTAAGCAGTTAATTAACATTAGCTCAAGTGGGTAGTCAACAATCCCGTTTTATAAATCCAACTTCTATAAAAATGAAATGTTTGGCAGCCCATAGACCAGGCTTCTAATTGAGACAGGCCTTTGTCAAAATGTAGCTACAGCAGGCTAGTGATAGAGATTGGCTGTCTAATTGGGAATAGGCTGTCAATTTAAGTTTTACGGTATACTTCAGCAACATGATAGAACTGATGAAATTCAGTTACGGCTTTTGGTTTTGGTGTGCCACCCTTAGTGGCCACCCCTATGAAAAATTTCTGGGGGCACAGGTGAAAACAGGTGATAGAATCATACTGTGACCATGTTTATCAAACTGCAGGGTTGAATGATTGACAAGCTATTAAACACAAATAAATCAACAGTAACGCCAGGGACTATGTTCGTGGGTGCATGATAGCGGCGTACACCTCAGAGGGTCCAGCAGCTGATGTTATCTGTCTCCTGGGCTGAGCGGCTGCCTCTGTGTTGAAGCGGACTGTGGAGTAGATCAGATGGACGTCCTCCGTGATGTGCTGGTCTCCAGCCTCAGTGGAGGGGCTGGTGATGCTGTACACGTTATCCACTCGCTGACTGATTACCGTTGCAGGAGCATCTTGTAATACAAAACCAAGCATTAGATCCTAACCAGGATAAATTGTTATTATAGAATAATGTGAGTCCAGTTCCCCTGATTGGTAATCGGAAAATTGTTTGGTAAAAAACTATGTTGCAGAGACAAAGAAGTGTGATTAAGGTCACTCACCTCCTGCTGTATCATGTCTGTGTTTCTTCAGTCTGAAGTACAAAAACACCACCAGACCCAGCAGCAACACAGCAGCAGCAGCAGCAGCAGCAGCCACAACCAAGTACAGCTCCTTTCCTGCCAGTGGTGGTAACGCTAAAGTGAAGAGTAGTATCACATTAAGCACAAGACATGCTCAAAACAAAATATACATCTCCTATCTGTTAGCCTGTTTACTTTTACTTGACAAAAATGTTAATCTTAAAGAAAAAGAAAAAGAAACCCAAAATGCTCTTTAATTTATCAGTTCAGTACAAATATAAGCTTGGAAAACACATTTGGCCTTGAATAACAAATTGACATAAGCTTTTCCTTTTTAAACCTTAGCAGATACAAACCTCTAAAAAGGAAACAGGTGACATTACAGCATGACCTTAGCCACTATGCTAGCTTTAAGAGAGACGGAGCAGGGACTGCATATTAAACTGGGCCTACAGTAACGTGTAGGACGGCCGAAAATGCCATGTATGAACAGACCTTTATATGTTGCATACAATACAAACTTTAAAATAATAATCATTGACTGTATGTTTATACATCATAGATTTATTTGACAAGGATTCAGGGGTAACAGTTTGCCCATCATCAATGCCGTGTGCTGTAAATTAAATGGGTTGGGGTTTTTTGTTTGTTTGTTTGTTTGTTTCTGTAGGAATAAGCCGATTTGTCTTTGTTATTTATATGCTGGATTTGTGTTTATCTTTATTTTGAGATATATTTAAATTTTTTGAAAAAAAAACAAAAAACTGGGGGACATGGACCCCCCTGAAGGCCCATGCCTCATGCAAAACTTTAATGAAAACTTGTGTAAAGGTCTTTAATTTCCTGTGTTTAAAAGGTGAGGTGCAGAAAACAGACGGCATCATCACTGAGACTTTTTTTTTTTTTTTTTTTTTTAAGATATTTTTTGGGCATTTTTAAGCCTTCAATCGATAGGACAGACAAGCGTGAAAGGGGGAGAGAAAGAGAGGGAGCAACACGCAGCAAAGGGCCACAGGCCGGACTCGAACCCGGGCCGCTGCGGCAACAGCCCTGCACATGGGGCGCCCGCTCAACCACCAAGCCACCGACGCCCCATCACTGAGACTTTTTTGATAGAACATGAGATTTTTTTGTCCTTTTCAAAGTTGGCTTGTTGGATAATCTGTAAAATAATCATAGTCATACAAGACCACATAGTTACTACATAGTTCGTTAAAGAAATGCAGCACAAAGTTCTTTACAATAAGGTCAGTATAAGCAGTGAGTGCTTTACATTAGAAAAGATATAATGGACTTCAAGACAATTTGATATAAAAGGACATTTAAAACAGGGATTACCTGATTTATAAAATCAAAGATTTGCAAAACTATAAATCATGAAATCAAGTAAGATTTCAAAAGAGCTGCAGCAGCATGAAGCGTAAAGAGAAAGTAAAAGCGTAAAAGGAAAGCGTTTCAGATCTGTATCAGGGAAGTCAGAGCTAGTTAAGGCTAGGACCCTACAATAGAGTGTGCCAGTAAACCCGGAACTCCATTAGCGCTTTTAGCACTTCCGGCTCTCTCGTCTAAAAGTCAATACGGTTTTTGAATGGGATTTTGGTAAAATGCCTCAAATAAGGTCTGTGGTTAACAAAAGTTTAAGCGAGTTTCAGTTTTTGTTCTACGACATAAAACACGTCAGTAAATACCCTACTTGTGAATTTTGAAGCTTTGACGTGTCGTAAAAAAGGCGGTTGCTAACAAGTTGCTCAATACGACTACAAACCTACAAACCCTGTCAGGGACATTAAACGTCATCACCCCCGAACAGGCGAGAGTGCTGGCAGTCCGCCATTACAGCTTCTTATTTAGCTTAAACACTCCGATTTCCCCATTATACAATGTTTTTAAAATAAAGGGGCCGAAATCAGTTGAAAGCTTAGTGGCGGTGACATCAAGAGTCATGCGACCGTGGAGTAGTCATGTAGTCCGTTAAAGCCTAACGTTAGCTTTTTTACTTCTGGCGATCGCATTTAAGCTTCAAATGCGGTATGAAAGGTGTTCATATGTGAAGATTATTTCGCTGAACAAAACCTGTAAGTAACATAAACTTGTGTTAGCCACAGAGCTTATTTTCTGACATAATCCAAAACGCAATGCAAAAATCACATTCACTTTCTCTTCCGGGAACCAGCGCGATGCTAAACTTCCGGGTTTTGACGTCAGCCCTGGCACACTCTATACCAGAGTAGCGACACACATTGGTCAAGCGGAAAGTTGGTCACATGCCCTCTAGTGGCGGGATAGCGCATTGCATATCCGACCAAGAACTGACTGAACTTCAGTATTGCTGCATTGCTGCCGACCAGGAATTCTTGTGCATTTCCAAAGTCAAGCAAACCTAAAAGCATAATCTACCATAATCTACCGTAATAGGAGAATCGGTGACCCGTTTACACGTAAAAAAAACAACAACAGTTGTCTACCATGTTACTCTCTACATTTTGAAATAAACAAATTATAAGCATTAATATGACCAAGACACCTAAAAGTAAAAAAAAGGCCGTTTTCATCAATTTACAGGCACGTGCGCGTCACACATACTGTAAGTGAATAGGTTTCTGGTCGGACAGGTAATGCACTCATGCCCCACTAGAGGGCGCGTGAGGCTTAACTTCAGCATACCACAGGAGTCAATGGAAGTGTTGTCACTCTGGTATCGTAGGGTCCTAGTTAAGGCTAAAGTGAACCGGTACGTTTAATGTAGCTCTGTCCCAGCCCATGTAGGGCTTTGTATAGAAGGAGGTGGACCTTTAATCAATTCTAAATGTAACAGGAAGCCAGTGCAGAGCAGCTGAGACTGGCCTGATGTGCTCTCTCCTCTTGGTTCTGGTTAACAGCCAAGCTGCAGAGTTTTGAAGTCTCTCAGTGGTGTTTTATGGGAGGCCAGTAGAAAGTGCATTACAGTAGTCGAGGTGGCTTGAAATATAGAAAACTGAATAAATTGTTGTGTGGGAGGTGTTACCTGTGTGCACACCTGCAGGTGGTGTGGGCCACAGTGTTGTACTACTGGCCCTCTCTGTCACTGGGTAAAAGAAGATAATATTTTAATAATATCTTCATAAATAGTTTATGAAAATGTCTATAGAGTACATTCCTGAACACAGTGTAATACATACAGTGTAAGTAACCTGTAGTTGTGTCTGATTGTCGCTGGTTCCTGGTGATGGCTTGAGCTGTGGTTGACTCAGGAGGATTTGATGTGACCAGTGGAGGTTTAGGAGGCGCAGGAGCTGTGTTGTTATCGGCACTCACCTGGGAACAGCCAGGCGCCTAGAAGAAGCATTTTCCTCATCGCCATCTTTGTTAAATTCTCTCCCACCTTTTTTCCCCTTGGGGTCTAACTTCTCTGCCTGTCACCAACTCTCAGACTCTCAGACCACTTCACTAAGTCGAAATTCAATCTAAGGCACCACTGGAGCCCCACAATGAATCAGGAAGTGTTGAACAGTGTGAGGTGTGTCATGCTTAACGAAGCCTCTTTTTTTTTTTTGCTCACATCACATTCTCAGTTTCTTTCTAAGTAAAGCTTTGTGTGTGTGTGTGTTTGTGTGTGTGTGTGTGTGTGTGTGTGTGTGTGTGTGTGTGTGTGTGTGTGAGAGAGAGAATATTCTGAGTGGTTGGTGTGAACATGTTTCACTTCTCCACTAAATTCTGACAACCACAGACACTCATACTCAATCTATATGCAGTATAATGAGCGTGAGAAGCAGAGGGACGTAAGTGCCATTTGACCAGCTTAGCATCTTTATTAATCTTTATTATTAAAACTTCATAAACATGCTTACTGAACAATATTCATCTATTCATTCATTTTCCGTCACCGCTTATCCTGTTAGGGGTCGCGGGGGGGCTGGAGCCTATCCCAGCTGACATTGGGTGAGAGTCACCAGTTAACCTGCATGTCTTTGGACTGTGGGAGGAAGCCGGAGTACCAACAGAAAACCCACGTTGACATGGGGAGAACATGCAAACAGAAGGGCTCTGCCACCCCAGGGTTCAAACCACGCACCTCGGATTCGAACGAGGAACTCTCTCAGTGTGAGGCAACAACAGTAACCACTGCACTACTGTACCACCTAATGAACAATATTTTGAGATTGTAGAAAAAAAATCAATCAATCAATTTTATTTATAAAGCCCAATATCACAAATCACAATTTGCCTCACAGGGCTTTACAGCATATGACATCCCTCTGTCCTTTGGACCCTCACAGTGGATAAGGAAAAACTCCCCAAAAAACCCCTTTAACGGGGGAAAAAAACCGGTAGA
>NC_065510.1:30241460-30241584 GCF_006386435.1 Epinephelus moara | reverse complement strand
CAATGTCACCCGCTCTGGCCCCAGGGATACATTTGACTATGGCCGCTGGTGTTGCTAACTTCACGTTTCTCAGAATAGAGCTGCCAATAACCAGAGTTTTATCCTCAGCGGGTGTGTCGCTGAG